>NC_034613.1:110651683-110692916 GCF_900095145.1 Mus pahari
TCTCTCTCTCTCTCCTCTCTTTGTCTCTCTCTCCTTTCTTTGTTTCTTTTTATTCTCATTCCTTCCTGCCTGCCTTCTTCCCCTCTCTCTTTCTTACACTCAAACCCACATAAGGAACTTAAAAGAGATTTGAAACATAGTCCAAACAATTTGAAAACTATCCATAGTTTAGCAATGCCAAAGGGAAAAGACTGTAAATTAATATAAATTATTTCTTTTTTCTCACCTTACAGGTCTTTTGTGTATATATTATGGTTTCTGGTATTATGTTATTATGAAATTTCTGTGTGTATCAATATGTACATAATTGCATCTGTATGTGTTTCTTGTGCTTTTTCTTCTGGATGTTTGTTTTCTTCAACCTGTTCTTATTTGTTTGTTTTTATTTTGTCTTATTTTATTATAGCATATTTCATTATTGTTTTTAGATGTCTGCATCTTGAGACAAAGAAAGGGTGAGAGCTGAGGTAGGTGGAGAGCAGAAAGGCTCTGAGATGCTTTGGGGGATGGAAAACTGTAATCAAATATATTGTATAAAAGTCTATTTTCAATTTTAAAAACCTTAAAATCATAAACGTTTTCTTAATGGATAGTCTTGTGTTATGTGAGAGTTGCTATTTCCATAGCACATTCACTGTCCGTAGAGGTGGACTTTGATTTCCCCTTGCCTTTTCTGTAATCATCTTTCAATTGAAATAATGGCAAGCAATTTCTTTCTATTTCATCTCTCATTTAACATGTATTCATAACATTCCATGTGCTGGTGTTTTTATAATCACTTTTTTGTACTTTTCTTCCTTTTTTTTTTTTTTTGATCAAGGTTGCTATAGTATTATATATTTTACTGGCCTATTTGAGCAACTTCCTTTTGACATTGTTAATTTCATTCAGTATTTCCTAATTACCATTTCATTAATTTGGTACTTTTATCATTTCCTCTTTAAGTCCTTGGAGTTTGATCTACCATTTCTAATTTCATCAATGTTTATCAAAAATGGCATATTTTCCTGTAAATTTTATTTTGTCATATTTCCATTTTAATTAATTGAAAATATTTTGCCAATTTGCACATTTTTTTCCATCTAGGGATTGTTTACAATTTTGTTTTAATTTTTCTTCAGATTTTTTTAGTTTTTTTTTATGAATTTCCTGTCTTTCCTCATTGTCATTGCTAAACTATCGGTAGTTTACTAATCGTTTGAACTATGTTTGAAACCTTTGTGAGCTTCTTATGTGTTGTTGGCGTAAAACGTATGTTTTGTAAATATTAGCTCAATGAGTTCTAATTCTACCCATTTGACCAAGGTTAGTAATTGTGATCTTCAAATCTATATAACCTTACTTAGTTATTTCAAAGTCGCTCTCTCGATTGTGTATACACTGAGGATTTTGCCACCCTGTGTATAAACTGAGGGTTGCAGCACTAGGTGTATAAACTAAGCATGTGACCTCTTCAAGTTATGGTTGAGGGGAAGATTTTCTCATTTTATTTATTGATTTGTACTATTTTATGTGTATGAGTGTGTTTGCCTCCATGTGTGCCTGTGAACCACACATGCTGGTCCTTGAGGAGGTGATGAGTCTACACGTGGGTGCTGAGAATTAAACCTGGGTCCTTTGCAACAACAAAGTGTTCTTAACCCCTGAGCCAAGTCTCCAGCTAAAGGGGATGGTAGGTTTTATTGTAGTTATGAGAGAACAGCCAGAGACATCTGACAGAGTTCAGAGCACAGAGACAAAGGAGTAGACTGAACATGCCCAGCACACTGGACTGGGTCATGAGAGGAAAGAGATGGGGGAGAGCAAGAGGAAGAGAAAGAGACAACCAAGAGAGGGGACTAAGAAAGATGTGGCCAAGAGAAGAAGACAGAGGAGAACATGTATCCAAAATAGTAGGGTTATAAGGGAATCAGAAGTTGGGTGAGAGAAGCCCATGACCTGGGGAAGTTTCGGGTAAGCAGTGGAGTGAGAAGAGCTGAGAAGAGCCAGTATGCCAGTAATTCACAATATCACAAGGAGGCCAGCATGTGCTTTGGTACTATAATAGGTGCCATAGATTCCATTTGTCCTGGTTTCTTTTGAACCTGACCGTGTAGTAGGTAGGTATGTTTGCTTTTCCTTGTAAGTATTTCAGTTATTACTTCACATATTCAAATTTTGTTAATAAATTTTATAGAGTAAGAATTATATTATGGTCCTGCTAAATTTCTCCATTTCATCATCAGGTAGTATCTCCAATAATATGTAATGATTATATTATGTCTGATAAAGAGTCACTTACAACTACTTTTCTTCTGTTTTACATTAACATTTGCCCAAATATGGCCTTGTATACCTCATTTCTGTTGTTCTTATAATTTTAGAATATTACATTAAAATAACCCATAGCTCTTTTTGTTTGCAATTTCTCTAAAATATGAGTATAACAACTTACAATGTTGGTGCTTTCTAAAATATTTGTATTTCAATTCTATTATTTTGTCATTTTGGATTCTCCCATCCTATTATACAAATTGATTTATTTCTATGTTTTTTTAAATCTTTTTTTTTTCTTTTCAAGTTTGGAGAATAATAGACCTTTTCCTTAGGTCTTTATTTTCTTATTAGTTTATACAAATCCACTAATTAATTTTGATTAAACTTTGGGAATAATTAGAGATTCGTGAGCAATCATAAGAATAAAACTCAGAATACTGCATGTACTCTGTTCCAGTTTTTCCTAGTAATATGACCTTCCAAACAAAGCTAAAATATCATAAATAGGGTCTGAGTATGTAGCTCAGTGGCAGTGCATTTGCTAAGCATAAACAAAACCCCAGGTTTGATCTCTGGATCCAAAACAAAAACCAAAGCCAAAAACAAACAAACAAACAAGCAAACAAATGTACACAGACACAATGAACCTGTGCCAAGCCCAGTACTAGGTTCCCAAGGATGCTCTTCTTAATATGTCTTGAAATGCTTCACCACTGCTATCTGAAAACCTGCCCTTCTCAATTTCCATATGAGGAACTAACCCCTCTGACTGCAAAATGCTTTTATTTAAAGTCCAAACTTATTCCTGTGTAGGTGTTGGCCAAGTAGTACTTTCTTCTTCTTCCCACTTTAACCCAAGCCAGACATGTACTGAGCTCCTGACACATTCCGAAGTAGAGCTCCCTTCTCCCTCCATGTGGAACACAAACACTGTTATCTGGAGATCCTTGTTGAGTTCTATTTCCCAGCAATGCCCTGGGAATTTCAATCTACTTCTGTCCAACACTTCAACCTGAATTTTCGAAGAACTGCTAGCTGTGCAGAGGGAGGGTTTGTTCATGAGACAGAAACTGTACCTTTCTGTAGGTAAGCTATAACTAATTCTCATGCCCTAATCATAGTCTTACAGAC
Organism: Mus pahari; assembly: GCF_900095145.1. NCBI lineage: Eukaryota > Metazoa > Chordata > Mammalia > Rodentia > Muridae > Mus > Mus pahari. The sequence continues at coordinate 110,655,071 of NC_034613.1, forward strand.
TATACTGGAAGGAATATTTCAGATTGAAGAGACAGATAAATATAACCATGGGTGTCAGGGTGAGGGTCAAGGAATGTTAGCACAGTGGCTAAACAAAGGAGCACTAAGAAAACAAACAAAATAAAACAAAGAAGATGGCATTAATCACTCCACATCTATCAATAGTAACTTTGAATAGAGACACTTTCAAATTTCCAATCAAAAAACAAAATTTATTAAAGAGCAGATTTTTTTTGGCCTTCAAGAAACATACTTCACCCCCAAAGACAGGTACTATCTCTAAGATTGTGGAAAGAATTCTAAGAAATGAAACCAGGAAGTAAACAATAATTGCTATTTTAATATCTGACAAAATGACTTGAAACCAAAATGAAAAATGCAATGTAGAATGTCACTTAATACTGGCCAAGAAAATAATTCATCAAGGAAATATTGTAGTACTAAACATATTTGTACCAAACTATAAACCCTTATCATTTAATAAAATATCTAACAATACTAAGAGATGAATAAATATCAAAAGACTGAAAAAATCTATATTTTAATGCCTTTTTACTTTTGACATGTACATATTAATTGTTTTTGTCAGTAATAGTGACATAACTGATTATAGCTTACTTACATGTACAGAGTCATGTATTATTTAATGATAGACATATATTTGGAGGAAGTTGTCATCAAGCAACTCTGTTACTCTATTGCATATCACAGAGTATAGTTGCCTAAACTAGATCATATACATCAGCTAGTTATCTTGGCCTTGTAATTTAGTCAAGAAATGATAAAACTATAATGCATACGAGGCTGCTTCAGTTTTAAAATAATATTATTCTATGTCTTTTTATATTTGAAATAAATGCTATCCAAAAATAATCATTAAAATATAGTAAAAATAGCATAGTGCTTATTACCAACTGGTATGTACAATGCAGAATTATGTATGCTAATCTTTAGAAAGCTGGTCTGGTGAGTTGGCTTTTTGTAACATCAACATAAGCACAAAAATAGTGAATCGGATTGTAATACTATGCCGATGATATGATGGGAATTTTTTAGCTCCCCTATTATAGGGCTACACTCATTTATGGGATCTGAAGATAACCAAGATATATTTTTCATTTCATTTACCATTTTTATATATAAATAAAGTTAATTACCAGGAAACAGCAATGAAAATCCTAAACGCACAGCATTTATAATTTTCAAGAACAAAGTTTACATTTTTTTTTTTTAAAGACAGTTTCACTATATAGCCGTGGCTGGCCTGAAACTTGTTATTTAGAATAGTCTGACTGGGGAATTCACCAAGAACTGCCTACCTACCTCTGCATCTCAAGTGCTGAGATCAAAGGCATACACTACAACGCCCAGCTTGAAATTAGCAGTAGTAAAGCTAATGTTTGCTCCTTCTATCCTTTTTTTTCCCCCTAAACTCAGAAATTATTCCAATCTTGTTTTTGGTCTCATATCTTTTTGAGTCTTCTGTTAGGCAGCTCGGATTGTCATTATAGAAAGAGATTGGCTAGCTGATTAAAATGAAAGAAATTATTTCTCACAATTCTGGAAGTTTGATAGACAAAGATGGGTTTTATTCAAAGGCATATTTTTTTCAGTCTTTAATTACCTTATATCTCCCTGAGCACATAAGACTGTTGCTTTGAGTACACATGGCATGAAATCACTGTCTTCCTTTATGAGGCCATTTACTCCACTGTGGAAGTGCTCTTCTCTGGCTTTATAGAAACCTTATTCCTTCCCTAAAAGCATCATCTCTAAATACCATCGCATTGAGAGTTAGCACTTCAATCTATGAATTAATGAAGCAATACAAACATTCATTCTATAATGAACTTGAGGATAACGAAGACTTAACAGCAAGATTTAGGACTTGTGTAGATACTCAATACTCGGAGATAATTTGAGTTTTCAAAAGTATCATTTAAAAGTGTTTTCTCATGCCCCAAACACAATATTGTTTCTCAGATTTGTCATTTCTTTCTTTTAGATAGGCATCAATATTATGGGCAACGACAGCTCTTGCAAGTTTCTAGTTACTTGCACCATGTATGATTATTCTGCAACTCTTTCCCTACCACAAGCTGCCCAGAGCTCAAAGCAATTATCTAGGAAAGAATTGTATCAACAACCAAGAATATACTCAACATTTCAAAAATTAATAACCTGCTACCGCATGGAAAACAATACCAACTTATTCTCCTGTGTGGTATTGCTCTAGTCCCCTTTCTTGTATATACAGGCCTGCATTTTATAGCCAGAACCCCAAAGTTGTAGGCCTTACATGCTGACAAATGAATGTTAAGATTATTTTGCTGCTACAATTATATGTGTATGTAACAGGCCAAATCTGTGTTATTTTAAATTCTAACAGCCTTTTTGATTAAATGACCATAATTTTAAACTCTGAAGAACCAGTGTTGTAGATACCAAAATCTACATGTAGTTACTGAACTCTGTTGATATGATGAGAGAAATGGAGATGGTGACACTCTGTCTCTCTCTCTCTCTCTCTCTCTCTCTCTCTCTCTCTCTGAGTGTGTGTGTGTGTGTGTGTGTGTGCATGTGTGCAAGTTGCACTATAACACATTCTAGGAAACAAGGTGTATATATTTCTTGGCTTTCCAGACCTAGACTCTTATGATGAGGGAAAAGAATTGATTTTTTAATGCTTTTAACAGTTCTACTAGGTGCCTTCCTTGTTTGTTGAGTCAGACCTTTTCTATTTCTTTTTCAATGTTATTTTTCCTTTCACTTCTGATTTGGCTTTGACATAAGACAAAGAGGTTAATGGACTGGCCATTTTTTTCCTTGCTCTTCCATTGTTATTTGACAATCATTGTATGCTCTGTCTTCTTTTACATTGATTTGGGAGGATTTTTCACATTCTTGAATAATGAACTCTTAGACTGAACTTGCACACCCTTTAAAACAGCAAATACATTTTGTATGACTCTTGAAACCGGTGAAATTCCAACTCTGTAGGGGGGTCTTGGTGGGCAGTCTTTTTCTTCTCTCTACTTATGCTAACCAAAGCTTTGGCACTTTGTAAGAGCAGCTGTGTGCATGTGCTTATTTGGAGAAAATAAATTGGCTTTTCTCAATAAAGCAAATGATCTTGATATTTATATACACTGTCTGGATATGCTTCTTTTAGCAAAAAGAAAAAAGAAAATATGTTCTTTACAGTTAAGTCTATTTAAATTGTCACCTTCCCAGTGCTAGCTACCATTTTGAGGAAGATAAATTGCTTTGTTTTCTAATATCAAATTTGTCTGGACCTGGAGGTTTTTTTCTTTTGTGCAATCTTCATAGAATTTTAAATATTGCCTGATTTTCAAATATGTGCATAATTTCCTTATCCGTAATCCAAAATATGAGGGAAAAATGTCATTGGACTCAGTTTTACAATAAATAAAACATGCACACATTTGTTGGAGAGAAAGAGGTAATGAATTTTAAGCATACCATCAAGTCTTGAAGGAGTCATGTTTTACAAACATAATAACCAAACATTATTTATTTTGTTGTTTTGATTTCTTTGTTTTCAAGAATTTGAAGTATAGACAAGCTAAAAAGTTAGAATAAGTCTTTGAAAAGTGTTTCCTGAATCACCCCAGGGAAGGTGTTGAGTCACATAGAACATACCTTTTCACCTTTTCATGAGTCAGGATAAGTCACTTTGACTGATTCACTGCCTGACCACTGGGCAAAGAATAAATCATGTAGGAAAATGTCAGTTGAAATGTTAGTGCACTTTAAGGTCATCTGTTGAAATTTTCCCATGGATCTGTATCATCTTCAGAAATCCCCAGCGCTAAAACACAGTTGTAAAGCAATGAATGCATATTTACTGTTCATTATCTTTCTTTCAAAATGTATATAATGAATCGTGCTCAAATCCCCTTCTGAACCAATATGGTAGCAATTAACACAAAGAAAGAAGCAACTGAACTTAGTAGTTTCATGTTCAGATAGCAATCAATTTAGCAAAAGTAAAACTTCTCCGTTCCTCTCCAAAAATACTCAAATAGAAAATAATAATAATATAAAAAATAGGAAAATTGAAATTGACCATAAAGCCCCTAAAGTGGTGTTGAAGCTAATACATGAAAACTATATCAGTTTAAAAATTTCAATTTTTTCCCCCATAACAGTAGCTAAGATACTTTATCATGTTTTGGCAGCAATTCAGGAAAAGATTCCTTACCATGTGTTAGTTCATCAGTAAACATCCTTTTCAACAATATGTTATCAGACTCTAGCTAACAACTGGTACTTACACAGAGAAGGAAGGCTAACAACAGAGTCTGAGGTAATTTTAAATACTTTTTAAAAATCAACTCTCAATTCTTCCATATCCTAAAATAAATATTAAAACATGAGACCAGCATTATAGGACTGAACAATTAATATTGAAATGAAGAAACATCTCAGCACGGTAAAGGATAACAGTTGTAATTATTACAGCTAACACTGTGGAAAATTGACTATGTGGTGCTAACTAACACTTTTTACCACAGAAAATTTCAGCAGCAATTATAGCAATTTATCAAGCATTTGCTGAACGGCTATATACAATATGTTATGCACTGTTAAATGTCATTAAAATGGAGCAGTTCAAAATATTTGGGCCTTTAAAACCCTCCCCCCCGAACTTAAAAAATGCATTAAAGTAACAATAAAAACCAATTATAAAATGGTTAACTATTATCTTAAAGCCATTAAAGGTAGCAAATCTACTCTTGTAAACGCAATAAATGAATTACTATTCACTGCATCCATTACTCAAGCAATGACTTCATGAATTAGACAAGTTTGCTATTCGGCACTCCATACCCAATATCTAGATTAGTGATTAGTGCCAGGAACATAACAGGCACATAAGCATGTGTTGAATGAAACAGGTGTAGACTTGACAAGCAAGTCATCAATGGCCTTTTATGATTCAACTCTAAGAGGTCAGTATGAACAGAAATATTCACAATAACACTGAATGAGAAGACTCATGGTTTCAAAACACTTTAGGAATAACTGTATTTGTAACTGCACATTTATAGGCAATTTTTATTTTATACATAAGTTACTAAAAGGATAGTTAGCTGTAGGTATTAGTTCACTAGTGCTGCCAAAACAAAGTACCACAACATAAAAATCAGAAATCTATTCCAATACAACTTTACAGGATAGCAGTTCAAGGTCAAGGTGTCAGCAGGGTCACTGTCTTCCAAACTCCTTTACCTCTGTCCCTTGCTTATAGATGAATATATTCCTCTTATTTTTTCCCAGAATATCCTCACTGTGTGTCTGTAGCCTAGCCTCTTTTTAAGAGATAGTAGCAATATTCAGAGGTATTACTTTGAAACAGGAATTGGGGGGTCACTGTACAGCCTATGGTCCCATATAACCCACACAATCAAGTATAGTTATATGACAAGTGAATAATATAAATATAATCATAAAATATATTTTAATGAATATATAACTGAGCTAATTGTTAATGCCATACAGATGAATAGAAAGATAACGAAAGATACTAAAATGGTGTAAACTTTACCCATAAGAGCTGAGTGAACTTAAAAAAATATATACATTCATCATAGATATTGGAGAGCATTTCCTGGGCTGTCTTTTGTTAATTTCCTTGTCGTTGCTGCTGTTGTTTTGATTTGTTTAAGTTTTAGGTTCATAGTTTCTTAATAAGGGCTACAAGGGTCTAGAAAATTTAATATTTCTGCAAGTTCTGATCAATTTATTTCTTCTCAACCAAAACAAGTCTATTAAGTTGTATATTCCCATGGAGTTATATCTACAATAATTATTCTAGCAGATGGTTAATATACTGGAAACTCTGATTTTAAAGGAATTAAGGAGATCTATTCTAGCTCCCTGGAGTATTTGTTCCTGAATTTCACATACTAAAGGAAACCTTTATTAGTTGTCTGTTGCTGTGAAAAAAAAAAAAAACTAACAAAACAAACTTAGGGAAGGAAGGTCTTGTTTTGGTTCAGAGACTGAAATTACAGTCTGATAGCAAGGAATTCAGAGTGGCAGGAGTTAGAGGAGGCTGGTATCATTGTATCTATAGTTAAGAGGTAGAAAGCAATGAATGCTTAAGTTCAGCCTCCCTTTCTCTATTTTATTCAATTCTGGTCTCGAGTCCAGGAAAAAAGACCTCTCAAAATTAGGATAGTTCTTCTTAACACAATTAACCTAAATAAAACAAATCCTCAGATATGTTCAGAAAGTTCTTTCCATGGTGATTCTGAATACCACAAAGTTGACAACCATTGCAGAGCTGTATAGCATTGACAGTGTAGTAGATGAGGACACTAAGTCCTAAATGAAAGGGGGCAAATAACTCATACGGAATGAGATAAGTCAAACTTTCCAGATTTATACCAACAGTAGAAGCCAAGAACTCTGCTTATATGTTCAAATTAGTTGAGAGCAACCTTGACTACTTTAGATACTCAGCTTAATTAACTCAGTTATAAAAAAACATGTTCCTAAACTGTCTTACTGTGATTATACTATAACATATAGCTTTTATTTGGCAGTTTCCTGTACATTACGATTTCTCAACCCCAGCACTTGGGAGGCAGAGGCAGGTGAATTTCTGAGTTCAAGGCCAGCCTGGTCTGCAGAGTGAGTTCCAGGACAGCCAGGGCTACACAGAGAAACCCTGTCTCAAAACAAACCAAACCAAAAATCAAAACAAAACAAAACAAAACAAAAAAGATTTCTTGATAGAGAGGAGCTTTGGCTGAAGAAACTGCAGAGGAAGTTTTCTGGGCAGACAAATACTAAATGAGGTGGGAAGGTAAAGTGCATACAAATGATGAAATGGATGCTGTATCTTCATCTGATGCTGAAAAGCAAAAGTATATTGTTCGTACTTAGCACTGTCCCTAAAGTGACTTTGGACACAGTTTTTGTTCTATTTTTGTTTGTTTTGTTTTCTTAGGATTTTCTGAAATTGAAAATTCTAAAATAGTAACTCAGAAAACATTCCTGAAAATATTCTCTCATTGTTTATCTTTTAAGATCTATGAAGAAAATGAAGTGGTCAGTGGTTAAATACTTTTTAGCCTTAGCATACTCGTCAGGAAAAAGCTAAACAAATACTCTCAAAGGAGAGCTGGAGCGAATATGATCAAAGTACATGATGCATACACCATAATGAAATCCCTTACATTACACAATTAAAATATCCTAATGAAAAATTCAAAAGCAAATTCTCCATGCTAAGTCAGGTAATGAGTATATTATGATGAATGCTTCTTTACCCTGAATCTTCCATGCAATTCCTCAAATAGTGATTTTGGCAACTAAATTGGTGGCTGGTGCTTCTCGGATTGATCTAGTAAAGACTACTTTGACCTTACAGTTGATATAAAGCATTTTGTTTTCATCCTTAGTCATCCTCCAAGCTTGTACATCTTCAAACATGCTCCCTTTTTTTTTTTACTCAGGGATGAACTGAGGGAACTGAAAGATTTCTATTTCAATAGCTAGGTTTAAATTGCTTGCCTTGGAAGGACAATAAGATGTTCTGAGGTGAAGGAGGAAGGAATGTCTCTATGGCTTGAAATAGGTCATCTTGACCTCTTTGAAAATAGAGTTACAATCTTTTATATTTGTGTGTGTCTGTGGTTCTGAGAATGGAATCTACGGTCTTGAACATGCTGGATGAACACTCTAGAAATGCACTACCTCCTTTAAAACTTAGAATTAATCTTTAATTTTACAGAAGAATTCTTAGCCAATGCAATACTGGCCAATGCAATGCTGAATCATATAAAGATTAAGTTTCCACAGTGGGGCATGGAACCAGGTTTGTCATAATGGCTGAAAATGTCCACAGATATTCTTTGGAAGTGACTTACTAGGTCCTAACCCTTTGCTGAACCTCATCTTTAGTAAAACAAATATCTCTTCACCTTTTGACTGTTTTTAGAGACATTCTAAAATAATAACCGAGGTAAAAAGAACTAATAAAAAATAACTGCCTCATTAATCAGCTTGTTATTTGAAATGGGTGAAGCTTTGATTAAATAAATCCAATACACTGTGATGGGCAGACCCCATATAAATTTATTAAGGAGTGGGACAGAAGCTTTAGAGATGTCCTTGATTTTTTTCTATTTGTGTGGATATGTGTGTGTGTGTGTGTGTGTGTGTGTGTGTGTGTGTGTTTGGTGAATTCATGTGTGTGTGTGTGCCTGCCAGTATGCATATTGAGGACAAAAGGAGGCAGTGTGCCCTGCTCTAGGACTCCCTTCCTGATTGCCTTGAAACAAGGATTTATTGAAACAGAATCTGACTGCTTTGGCTAGGCTGTCTGACCAGTAGGTTACTAAGATCTGCTTCTCTATGCCCACCAAACACTAAGAATTATGGCCATGCTCAGACTACTCATTAGTGATGGAGCTTCAAACTGAGGTTCCAATGACAGTATGGTAAAAATTCTTCTCCACTGCCTTTTCTTCATCTCCATGATTTTTGTTTCTTTCATATGCCATGTATAACTTATCAGGAAATATTGTACTACATTCAAAATATACTTGTTATGTGAGATTTTGACACATCAACCACCACCTGCCTGGTACTGAACTTCACCACCTACCAAAACTTCCCTTTCCAGAGAATCCTTGCTTCTTTTGTTTTCCTGAAAAAAATCATTTATTCTAAGGTTGTGACTATAACTCCAAATAATTTAGTTTCTCTGGTTTCTGATTAAAATCCTAGATGATGTAGAGGTCCCTGAGTAATGCCTCAGGAATCCCTGAACAAAAGCTTTATTTCTTAGCCGGGCGTGGTGGCACACACCTTTAATCCCAGCACTCTGGAGGCAGAGGCAGGTGGATTTCTGAGTTTGAGGCCAGCCTGGTGTACAAAGTAAGTTCCAGGACAGCCAGGGCTATACAGAGAAACCCTGTCTTGAAAAACCAAAAAGAGAGAGAGAGAGAGAGAGAGAGAGAGAGAGAGAGAGAGAGAGAGAGAGAGAGAGAGAGAGAGAGAGAGAGAGAGAGAGAGAGAGAGAGAGCTTTATTTCTTATGTTGATCATAATCACAATCACAGTCCTCAATAACAAAATAATGGGTATTGGAATCGTGAACATCATAATTCCTTCAGTTAAAAAGATACCTAAAACCTTAAATAATGAATTTCCCACATGTTCAAAACCTAAGACTGAAAATCCCCCAACCACAGTTCTCACTGAGTCAAATAAAGTTATATGAGTAATAGAAAGCCAAATTATGGTAAATTACTCAATCAGTTTTCCGTTGAATCCATGATAGTTACATCATAACAAACAGAAGGACTACCTAGAAACATGGTGAAGTATTATTTTGGAAGTCTCTATAGTTAATTCTAAAGGACATTAATATTCAACTATGAGCAGAGAAGGTAAAAAAACACCACGTAGAAAATGAATGCCCTAAGTTGGGGTGGGGGAATTCATGCAGGACTTCAAAATTTGGTTAATTATCATGGATATTGTTAGGAACTGCTTTAGGTAAATTGCCTTTAATCTACCCCCATAACACATTTTCATATATTGAGTTTTATTTTTAGCTTTTGCCTGTTGTTGTTCTTTTTTCTTTTCCTGCTACTTTAAATTGTCAAATGATATTTTAAAAAAAATCATTTGATACCTTGAATCATTTTTGAAGATGAAGGTATAAGCTGTCTAAAACTTGGAAGTTTCTAAATTGTTTTATGCCTTGTTCCTAAATTTGCTGCTGTAACAGTCTTTATCTCAATGTTGAATTCCTATTTAAAGTTTTCTATGTATAAATATTGGATCCTCAATAATTGAAGAAGTATTCATTTGTACAACTTTATTCTTAAAATGTATTTTTAAAAAAACTCAAAATCTCAGCTTTGAGTGACTATATATGGGATGGCAACACAAACTGGCTTATGATTAATATTTTGAAAGGACTTAGGTTTTTTAGGATACACTACAAAAACATACATAATTGTAGTTGTAAAGCTGACTACACACAATCAGCCTCCACAGTTATTTGTATTTATAGGTTTCAAGTTTTTGAATTATGTCTAAAACATAATTCATTTGTTTATAACTAGTAAACCAATGAGGCTATCAGAGGATATCTGATTTTTGTGTTTTCAAAAATAAGTATGCTACTGTTGCCATTGTGTAGTATTCAATGAAAATTTTCCTATTTTTCCTAAGTTTACCTTTAAAATGTAAGTAATTGATGGCATAGGGACTGCTCATTTGTTAAATGTTTGCACTGCTCTTGCAGAGGAGCCGAATTCAAAATCCATGTTGGATGACACACCTCTGCCTGGAATGCCAGTTCTAGGAGATTCTACACCCTTTTCTGTCTCAGCAAGTGACTGCACTTATACACACACACACACACACACACACACACACACACACACACACAGAGAGAGAGAGAGAGAGAGAGAGAGAGAGAGAGAGAGAGAGATGACTAAAACTAATGTTAGATCCTTAAAATAGAAGTAATTGTGGTTCAGTGTGATATGTGATAAGAGAAGGGTGTTGAACCACCAGAAATGTTTGTGAGCTACTCATATGGTAAGTGATTAAGATCTAAAATGTAAAATGAATGCATACAACTATCACATGAAACAGAGAATTCCCCGGGGATTCCATTGTATGTATTCATTATAAACAGTGCTGTGTTGCCAGAGGAAACTTTCATACATGCAACCCCCATAGCCTATACCCGTGCTCTCAAATTGACCATATTGTTAACCCTCTTTGTTCTCTTGGAAGTATCACTTCAGCTTTCAGGACATACATCCATATGTGATTTTATTTATCTTTATAAAGCGAACCACATAAGAGAGAGAACATGATAATTATCTTTTTGAGACTGACTTAATTCAATTAATAAGATAATTTTCAGTTGCAATTACCACAAAACTTATTTTCCTGCAAATTATATATCTTTATTTTTTGTTGGAAAAGTTATACCGTGTATAAATATCACATTTTCTTTTTTTCCATTTCATACCTAGGTTGGTTCTATAACTTAGGTACTGTGAATGGCTTTGCACTAAACACTGATGAACCCACTCACTTCTATTAAGTTCTGCCTTGAGAAAATCATTAGGAGAGAGGAGAGTAAAAGTTGATATGCTTTCCCAAATATACTCCTTCAGTTCCAAGAAGATCTCAAGAAGATGTTATTTTTGTTTGTGTTTATACAGTTTCAATGCTAACTGTTTGTGTTGGGTAACCATTTAGGGGGCTCATTCTTGGGAGAGACTCAGTATGGTGCATGTATGTGTGTGTGTGAGTGTGTGTGTGTGTGTGTGTGTGTGTGTGTGTAAAACAACAATAATGAAAGAAATGAGGCTCTCAATTTCAGAGTAGGAAGGACAAGGGAAAGGTTGGAGGGAGGGCACATGGGAGGGGCCAGAGCAAGAAAAGGAAAAGAAGGAAGTGTCGTGGTTACATTTTAATCAAAATCATATTTTTTTTTTAAAAAAAGAATACTATGCTAAGATTTATCTTGGACCCAGGAAGGGCAGAGTCACCACACCTATACCATAATAAAAGTTTCTCTCAAGAATCTTTAGTTTGGAAAGCTAACTGTAAATAGATGTATTTCTGACAGTACACTCAATTACTTTGGGACTTAAGGTTAAAACTGTCTTCAAAGGACAGGGTCCAATCAGACGTACAGTATAGCACTCAATGAGACATTCCAGTTAAGGATTTTCATGCACTGAAAATCACTATAAAGCTTCACTACCTTATTTTTTGTCTTGGAACATTCCTTTCTATCCCTCATACTACTACTGCACCATCATTCCCACCAACTCCCTGAAGCAAAATAAATGGTTGCTGTAGGACACAGCTAAAACTCTTAAGAATGAAACGAACCAGAATTTCATGATTTGTGAAACATGGATCATAATTCTATTTGCTTTGTGACATGGTAAAACAATAATTTTTCACTAACATAGAAAAGGAAAGCAATGAAAATGAGACATATTTAGTCTTTGATACCTATTAAGCCATTGTGAAACTTGGTGCCTTAGGCAATAATTATCTATTGTAACAAACTTCTATGGGGAAAAGTCAGCTAGACTTAGTAGGGCTTGATCACCAGTAAAGGCTTTGCTCTTATGGCAATTTTTTTCTCCAGAAACCAGTCCAGCAAATGGTGCTGGCACAACTGGCGGCAATTAAGTAGAAGAATGAGAATTGATCCATTCTTATCTCCTTGTACAAAGCTCAAGTCTANGTGGATCAAAGACCTCCACATAAAACGAGAGACACTGAAATTGATAGAGGAGAAAGTGGGGAAAAGCCTCGAAGATATGGGCACAGGGAAAAAATTNCTCAACAGANCACCAATGGCTTGTGCTGTAAAATCAAGAATTGACAAATGGGACCTCATAAAATTGCAAAGCTTCTGTAAGGCAAAAGACACTGTCAACAAGACAAAAAGGACACNAATAGATTGGGAAAGGATTTTTACCAATCCTAAATCTGATAGAGGACTGATATCCAATATATACAAAGAGTTCAAGAAGCTGGACTCCAGAAATTCAAATAACCCCATTAAAAATGGTGTACAGAACTAAACAAAGAATTCTCAACTGAGGAATATCGAATGGCTGAGAAAAACCTGAAAAAATGTTCAACATCCATAGTCATCAGGGAAATGCAAATCAAAACAACCCTGAGATTCCATCTCACACCAGTCAGAATGGCTAAGATTAAAAATTCAGGTGATAGCAGATGCTGGCAAGGTTGTGGAGAAAGAGAAACACTCCTCCGTTGCTGGTGGGATTGCAAGCTTGTACAACCACTTTGGAAATCAGTCTGGCGGTTCCTCAGAAAATTGGACATAGTACTACCGGAGGACCCAACAATACCTCTTCTGGGCATATACCCAGAAGATCTTCCAACTGATAATAAGAACACATGCTCCACTATGTTCATAGCAGCCTTATTTATAATAGCCAGAAGCTGGAAAGAACCCAGATGTCCCTCAATAGAGGAATGAATACAGAAACTGTGGTACATTTACACAATGGAGTACTACTCAGCTATTAAAAACAATGAATTTATGAAATTCTTGGTCAAATGGATGTATCTGGAGGATATCATCCTTAGTGAGGTAACCCAATCACAAAAGAAGTCACTAGATATGCACTCAATGATAAGTGGATATTAGCCCAGAAACTTAGAATACCCAAGATACATTTTGCAAAACACAGGAAAACCAAGAAGGATGACCATTGTGTGGATACTTCATTCCTCCTTAGAATAAGAAACAAAATACCCATGAAAGGGTATAGGTACAGAGACAAAATTTAGAGCTAAGATGAAAGGATGGACTATCCAGAGACTACCCCATCTGGGAATCCATCCCATCATCAGCCACCAAACCCAGATACTAATGCACATGCCAGCAAGTTTCTGCTGAAGGGACCCTGATATAGCGGCCACTTGTGAGGCTATGCCAGTGCCTGGCAAACACAGAAGTGGATGCTCACAGTCAGCTATTGGATGGAACACAGGGCCCCCAATGGAGGAGCTAGAGAAAGTACCCAAGGAGTTGTAGGGGGCTGCAACCCTGTAGGTGCAACAACAATATGAATTAACCAGTATCCCCTGAGCTAGAGTCTCTAGCTGCATATGTAGCAGAAGATGGCCTAATGGGCCATCATTGGGAAGAGAGGCCCCTTGGTCTTGTAAACTGTATATGACCCCGCACAGGGGAAGGCCAGGGCCAAGTAGTGGGAGTGGGTGGGTAGGGGAGCAGGGGCGGGGGTGGGGTATAGGGAACTTTCGGGATAGCATTTGAAATGTAAATAAAGAAAATAATAATAAATTAAATAAAAAAAAAAAGAAACCAGTCCAGAACACTATACATACTAATGCAAGGTTTCCAGGGAGCAATAGTAAATGCTGTGTGGCCTTGTGTTATCTCCACTAAAAACTAAAGCTGGGATTTCCATTATATTTTGATGATAAACAAAATGGCAAAAAGACAGCCTGTATTTAAGAAATAAACAAACAGGTTTCAGCTTTAACGGATGGATCTACATCTTGGCCATTTTAGTTTGTTCCAGAAATAATCATGAGTCCTGCTGTACTGGCTAATTTTGTGTCAACTTGACACAGCTGGAGTTATCACAGAACAGGAGCTTTAGTTGAGGAAATGCCTACATGAGATCCAGCTGTAAGGTATTTTCTCAATTGGTGATCAAGGGGGAAAGGCCCCTTTTGGGTGGGACCATCCCTGGGCTGGTATTTTTGGATTCTATAAGAAAGCAAGCTGAGCAAGCCAGAGGAGGCAAGCCAGTAAAGAACATCCCTCCATGGCCTCTGCTTCAGCTCCTGCTTTCTGACCTGCTTGAGTTCCAGTCCTGCATCCTTTGGTGATCAACAGCAGTTTGGAAATGTAAGCCAAATAAACCCTTGCTTCTTGGTCATGATGTTGTACAGGAATGGAAACCCTGACTAAGACACCTGCCTAAGCCAAAATAATAAGCCAAAGTTAGGTAAGTCAGGAGCATATTAAAAGACAAAGGTAAATATTAAACTTATTTGAGTGAGATGGTGACCAGGATTGGATATATATTCTAGAAATACTACACTGTATGATTAATGGAAAATGAATTAGAACTGATTACAAGAGAAGATGTATAAAGGAAATAGCATTGTTTAGAAATAATATATTTAATTTGGCAAATAATGACCTCATCAGTTGTAGTGGTTGTAAGGATGAAGAGGGATAAGGAAATAGAGAAGACAGGAAACTATAGAATACTTATGGAGTTGATAAAGAATAGAAGTGAATTATAAATCATGAACCATAATAGACCTTAAATTAAGTTTTTATTATAATCCCAGACTATTTTTCTTCCAGTTACTTTTAGGCTCTGAACTGATATTTGAACAGTGCCAACAATTATCTGTTTTTAAGCAACATTGCTTCTAAAGTTGTTCAATGATAATTTTACACAATTGTATAGTTAATGTGTCACAAATACAGCTGGCTCCTGAATAAATTCTTATTCTAAACCCACAGTCATGTACTTCTGTTACTTTTTGTTGTGGCAAAAATACCCCAACAGAAATTACTTAAGAAAGGAAGATTTTATTTTGGCTCACCATTCAAGGGTACATCCAATCATAGCAGCAAAATAAAAGGGAGCAGGAACTTGAAACAGCCAGTCATCTTCTATCTACATCCAGGAAGAAGGAAGGAGTGGATGGCACTATTCATTTAGCATCCTCTTTTTTATGTAGTTTAGGACACAATCCAGGAATTTTTGGTGTCTTCCTTTAGGATGTGTCTTGTCATCTCAGTTAATCTAATTAAGATAGTCCCTCATAGGTATTTCTGGAGACTTGTCTCCTGGATGATTCCAAATCCTGTCAAATGAACAACCCACACAAATCATCACAGTACCTATGGAAAAGCTGAATATAGTTTGATTTTAGCTAACTCCTTCAGAGAACACATCTACTGTTAAAGCCAATAGAAAGTTTTTATTTGCTAGCTGACAGGCTTCACAAAGTTCTTGTCCAAATAGTGTAGTCATGAGCTTCACTAATCTTTGTTTGTTTGTTTGTTTGTTTGTTTTAATGAAGAAAACACATATCCTGTTTGACAAACTTCAATTAGCAAGAAAAGTTAGCAATAAATGAAGCTACAGAAGCTAAAATCAAGGTTAATACATTTAGGAACATTCCCGAAAGTATGGATGGTGATAGATTAGGTCTTCGTTCTTTCTTCGTTTTCCCAGGTGTTAGGGTTCTTAGCCAGAATGATGCTTTGGTGCCTCTAACATATAGTTTTAAGTTCTGGGAGCCTGCTAGAAGATGATTACTAGCATTTTGAGTTTAACATTCCCATTTGTAAGCCAATAAGAACAACTGATATTCTTCTAGAGTTTCAATTTCTCAATAAACTAAAAATATTCACTGATTGTTTCTGCTCCACAGTTTCTAAAATCTAGAGTCTATACCTTGCTAATCAATATAGATTTAATTTTCAAAACAGGTATGGTACTCACCTATTCAGGATCACTGCCTCTATGTATTTTTAAATTTTTTATCAGGCCATTAGTGATGATTCTCACCTTTTGAGGTTTATATTGTAGTGTAAGTTCAGAGGACACCACTTAATTCTAAAAGAGTGGGGTGACATTTTACTCTCCTCCAAACTTTTTATCTACCTCTTTGTGTTTCATATTTGTCTGGGGAGAAAGTTTGCATAAATGAAATTTACTTCCAGAAATACATATTAACTATCTAAAATACAAATGTAAGAACAAGGTGAAATCTATATTGTTTTATATTTGCCGCTTGCATTTCCAGTTTAAGTAATATTTGTGTCTCCTTTGCTTTTTTCACACATGTAGTTAAAAAAAGGAAAATAGAGATTTTAAGACATTGGTTTCTGGGAGGGGGTTTGGTGCTATAAAGTCTAACGTCTTCCTCTGTGCTAATAAATCAAGCACTTTCCTCCATCTGACATTAGGAAAATACAAAAGCAATGGCTGCTCAAGTTGAGTAGAGACTAAGTTCCATCTTCAAACAATAATTTTATCTTGTTCCAAACTTGAAATAAATCTTAGTAATGCTCTCAGTCCCTACAACAATTTAACACACACTAGAAAACCAACTCAATATAAAACAGCTCTGTGCACATCATTCTGCCTGATTGTACATTTCAGTCCATAATATGAGTAGCCTTGTATGCATACTGAATAATCTATACCCAGAGGGTTGTTTAGATGGTAGCTGATAGATTTATATTGTATTGATTGAGAAAGTTTGAGAAAAGTAGCTCCCCAAACTACAGTAATGAGAAACAACCATAATGTTGTGTGTCAATGATTATTTAGCTACACAGACAAGATTACTTCCCAGATCTGATTTACCACAATAATAAAATGTATGTTGACTTCAAATGGACAAATTGAGGAGTAGTGGTTTTAGGACAAAGCTGCAAATTTCACAGAAGATCAGACAGGAATATTTCCAAGTGCAGCTCTATTTCAAAGATAAACCAATCATCTGGGGGGTGGCTGTCATCTCAATCTCACATGGCCAGAAGATTCAGCAGTTTAGTCTACTTGAGAAGTCCTTGATTTTGGAAATGCCAACACACCCATAAAATTAGGTCAAAAGGGACTGTTTCCTGATCAAAGACAGTCATCATGACGTACCATATCATAGCGTACCAACATATTTGTTCTTAATAGAGGTTTAAAAATATTCATTTATATCAACCAAATAATAAATTAACATCCAACAATAATTAAAATTTTTAATGCATAATATGTGTGAGAAAGAGCATGCCTAATAAAAGATTTTGAAAGGGAAATCACCGATTTAAAATAAAAAGCCCAAATTAAAAACCATACCATGTCCTTGGACAAATAAAACTATGTGCCTCACTTTCTCCATCTCTAAAATAGGGCTAGTAGTATAAGAAAGTCTTTTAGAATAATACCTGAGATCTACAAGGATTAAATTAATACCAGCAATCAATGTGATGAAGATTCATATTCATCTCATTTTGAACTCCTATATTAATCATGGTCAAGTCAGAAAAAAGATAGAATTAAATCTTAAAGTGAAGAGAATTTAATAGATAAAATATATCCTAAAACGTTAGTGGAAATGGTCAACAAATGAATGTAACATTGAGTGAGATCTCTAAGGGACAGAGCCATCTAGTGCAACCTGGAACCATGACAGGCTTCCAAGTAGTTAGCTGCAGCCCCGGAGATGAAGAGAGGAGAAAAATACAGTAACCTCACTTTTTTAAAATCCCTCAGTAGCTATACTTTTCCCAGTCAACCCCTTGAAGATACCATCTGATGAAGAAACTTTTGAATGGTCACCTTGTAGCAGATAGTTTTATCATAGAGAACAAAGTGAGGGTAGCCAGAGGAATGGCTTTGAAAGCCAGAATACTGATGCGTGATTTGTATAACCTCACTTAGTTTATTGTCTTCAATTATTGCTTTACATGTCTCTTTCTCAGTAGACTGTAAATCTCCTTGACAAGATTGCCTATGCATCAACTGTTTCTATATTACTGAACACCTTATTCTGTCAATAATGTCCTTTGAGCATTATGAATGTTCAGTTGTGAGGGTTGGTAAAAAGCTTTCACATGTCTGAGTCTATTGGATTCTAGAACACACTTTTTTTTTCTCTATGTGAGCAGTGATATCAATACACTACATCTATTCTCATACAAGATAGACTTTTCTACTAAGATGTAATAGTAGCTGCATGCTAACAGAGCTGTGGGGCTCACAGAGCCTGAAGTGGTAACCATGAAGTATCTTAGTTAAGGTTTCCATTGCTATAAAGAGATACCATGACCAAGTCAACTCTATAAAGGCAAACATTAAGTATAGCTGGCTTACATTTTTAATGGAGATTTAGTCCATTATCATCATAGCAGGAAGTGTGGCAGCATGCAGGCTGACTTGGTGCTGGAGAAGAACTTGAGAATTCTGCATCTTGGTTCAAAGGCAACCAGGAGAAACTGGTATCCTCAGGCAGCTAGGAGGAAGCTTTCTTCCACAATGGATGGAGCCTGAAGATAGGAGACTTCCAAAGCCCACCTCACAATGACACTCTTCCTCTAACAAGGACACATCTCTTAACAGTACCACTCACTAATTGCCAATCCTAACACCATCACCATGGAGCCTGCATGGGTCTGCACTAGTTTTGATGCATACATGCTTTGGTTATTTAGCTTGGGGCTTTTGTGGGAGTCCTAACTGGGAGTTGGGGGTGTCTCTGACTCTTGCCTGTTCCTTGGACCCTTTTCCTCTTACTGGGTTACTTCACCCAGTCTTGATATGAGCATTTGTGTCTGATATTATTGTAATTGTTATATCATGTTTAGCTGATAATACTGAAAGGCCTGACATCTTCTGAAGGTAAATGAAGGAGTAGTGGATCTTGGGGAGAGGAGAAGTAAGGAGTGTTCTGAGAGGTGGGGGGGGGAGATGCTATATGGTCAGGATGTATTATACGAGAGAAGAATAAATAAAAAAGAAAATAATACTGAAATCAAAGAGAATAAGCAATACATGGAGTTTTCTACTTAAAAGCTTTTACTTAGCAATCTTACTTATTTGTAGAATGACAGGATTTACTCAGAGAAAAAGACAGCCCCATTACTTCAGAAACAAAACTCAAAAATTGATATATCACGGGCAAAAGTCCAGTGCAGTTCATTTTAGTCTTGTACTTAAAAAAATACCAGTGAAATATACATTATATATTGTGATCCAGCACCCCCACACACATACACATACATACACACACATAAATATGTAGTAAATTCTTTTTTTCTCTTTAAAAAATTGTCTGTCATGTTTTTTTCTTCTCATTAATGGATTGCAATCCATTATTTTTCAAAACACTTGGCTAGTAGAATTTGAAATATACCCTTTTACAGGTTACTCTCTTCTTCCTTCATACAGCTAATAAATGACTCAGAACAACCTGTCCATCTATAGAGGGAGACAAGAAAGCAGAAAGAACTACAAGATCCTGAATAAGTGCAATAGTCAGCAATAGTCATTCTACACCACATACTATCCAAATCCAGTCTTTAATTCATAGGCAAATTTAAATTTCATAAGTGAAAATCCTACCCTTAAAGCAAGGGTAAACACAGGTGCGCACGCATGTCTCTCTCTCTCTCTCACACACACACACACACACACACACACGCACACACACACACACAGAAAGAGAGAGAGAAAAGAGAATTTAAATCTGTGTTCCAGTTTACATTTCTGGAGGTTATATATATATAAGCTTTTGCTCTTATCAGCAGGCCCTAACATTGTGCCTTGATTAATCCAAAGTGTGATGGCCCAGGAGTGACACTGTTGGGAGATGTGACCTTCTTGGAGTAGGTGTGACTTTATGGGTGTGGGCTTTAATAACTGTTTCCTATCTGCCTAGGAGTCAATATTCTGCTAGTGGCCTTCAGATGAAGATGTAGAACTCTCAGCTCCTCCTATACCATGCCTGCCTGAAGGCTGCGATGTTCCAGCCTTGATACTAGACTGAACCTCTGAATCTGTATGCCAGCTCCAATTAAATGTTGTCATTTATAAAAGTTGCCTTGCTCATAGTGTCTGTTCACAGCAGTAAAACCAAAACAAAGACACAAAGCAAAACACAATCTTGGCCAAATCAGCTCTTTATTCTATCAGATCCAGAATCCCAAAGTGAAGGGACTAGTTACAAGTCTGGAAGAATAATCTCAATATGATTTAGTAATGTATTATTATTTTAAAAGTTAAGGCTTCCATTTTTTTTTAAAATAGGACTTGTCTTTTACATATCACTTTTAGGGAATCTGAAGGATCAAAACAATGACATTTTAAAGAAGTTTGATTTTTCATAAACACTAGGATTTCTACCATGCTCTCTGAAAACAAAATATTTTTTGTTCCTCAAAAACAGCTGCGATATTTGAGAGTATTAAACACAATTGAAAAAAATCACAATTAGCTTTTAGTCAAAAGATATGTAGAACATGATACATTTTACATGACTTTAAGATGAGATTCTTAATTAAATGAAAAGTCTAGCAATGTAAATAGTTTTTGGAAACTTCATCCTGAATTTTGAGGAGAGATTTTGGTGATGGATTTTCGGTGCTACAGTGAAGTTACCCATTCTTTGTTGCCATCCCAGTCCACATAATAAATATAGTCATGCTAACTGCAGTGTTGGGGTGATATACAATTCACAGTGGACAAATTCATCCCATAGGCACATGCTCACTACTTCAGCGACCTTTATCTGAGAATAAAATTTGACATACAATCTTCTAGACAAAGTCAACTCCTGAAATAGTTATGCTTATAGAAAGAATGGATAAAGGGCATGAAGATAATCAGAAGCAATAATTTATTTCTGTCTTTGAAACACAATAAAAGATACCTGAGAAATAAAACACAAATCCATCCAGAGTGGCCCTGCAGAATCTGCAGTCTGATACTAATGTATGAATTTTGGCCCTGTCGTTTAACAGTATACCTGGCAAAGGTTACTTATCTCCCCTGACCCTCATGTTCTTCATCAGGAAAAAATGAGAATAATAATAGACTATGTTACACAGAGCTGTCATAAAGATGAAACAACATTACATTGGGAATGGGACTTAGTTTGGTGTCCAATAAAGCAGAGCTACCAGTAACCATCATCAGAAATAATAAATGCTTGTGCCTTGATTAGAATGAAGAAGGTTCTTTGCGATTATTACACAGTGCCAAGGTCAGCTTTGACCTATTCATCTCATCAAGAGATTATTTGTAGCCTAAAAACAAGACATGTACCTACATATGAGCCAGTGGGCATGTTACTAGATATTAAGTCACACCCATATTTTTATAAGGTTGTGATGTATTTGTTTCGTTTGTGCAGATTTATAACTTATTCATCGTTCTGTCTGCCACTTTGTGGTGTTGGTGAATGACAACGAAACAATATATTCAGTTTACTTCTTCTCCATCCATACTTAACAGGCTCAGCTTTCCAGTGCCACTCTCTGTGTAGCCTGTCATATCACAAGTACATGGCTCCTGTGGGAAAAGCCCAATGGTGATAATAGTGAAGAGCCATATGTGAAGATGATATAAAATCAAATTTAGTCAGAACAAAACAAACTCTGATTGTCACCTCATGCAGTGCAGTAAATGAAAAGACCATTAAAATCTATGAATTAATCCCCATGCTCTCACACTATGAAGATGAGTTAAACTCCCTTCCTGGGAGAACAGGATCTGGGATTGTTGACCCAAACACTGAAGGATGCATCTAGATCCTTGAAGCAGTTCAGCCTTAGCAGGGATGAGGTTGGCATAATAATACATCAGAGGCTGATAGATAAACAATGTCTGTTACTCTGTGGGCTTCTGCATATGAGCAAATTGAAATAACAGGAAAGGCAATGACAAACCATCTTATCTGCAAATCATTTATGGTAGCATTGAGAACAGAGTACTTCAGTGTATCTTGACAAGGGACTGTCTCCACTCCCCCAGCTGTCACAGAATGTTCTGTCTGTGCTGTGAACATAGTTATCTGGAGCCAAGTGTGGAAGTCCTATGATTTCTTCACTTTCAGATGGCATTGCTTCTTGAAGAGTCAATCTTATGAAGCTCTGCTGCTTCGGGTTAAATAGCAGGTAATCGAGAGGAACTCAAGTTGGTATCATAAGTGGTTTTTTAAAAGATGTGAAATTAGTTTACAATGTAAAACTTACTGCGAATGAAAATGGCATATATATTTTTTGTTGTTGGGACCAAAGTCATTGACAAGTCTTTATGTCCTTAATAGCTGAAAAGTATACAGTTAGTTAAAAAGTTTGGCATATAAATTCATGATAAAAGTGATGGGCTATTATTTAAAAATACAAACTACCCAATCATAACCATGATAGAATAACACCTTTAGAAAAATTATTGTTGAGACACTAAACAACAAAAGATTTGGCAATCTATTAAGTGGTAAAATCTAGCATATTAATTTAATGGGTGAGCCATTTTCTACTTATTGAGTATGGACATAACTTTGTCTCAACATTTAATATGCATTTTCTTGTAATAAACAGGATATTAATTTTCTTATGCAACATATAGGTGAGCCTAATGTAATTTTTTAGAACATTGGGATAATTATCTTGTGCCAGCTCACATGAATTTTTAAAGTTATTTTCTTCTAGTTATTCTGAAAAACATGCATGGTCTTTTCTTTATTCCTCAATCATATTTTAAAATTAGAATTTCTCCTCCTCAGTGCATATGTTCTCAGCATGCCCTAGTACATTTTCCCCTAATGCCAGTCTCTGGTTTGCTGTAAGAATTATATCTACCATTGATAGTATAATTTAGTATCTGTGACAATGCCATCTGTTAGAATTTGAATTGAAACTCTAATTCACTTCTATTATACTGAGGTGAACACCTGTCCATTAGGTTCTAGACTTGAAACCAGGGATTCATTCTGAATCTTCATTGCACATCTATCAAATGATAGCAAACTGACCATGTTTATTGGACTGAACTAATGGGAAAATCACATTTACAATTCCCCAAAGCAATCTATTCTTTTAAAATTCACTGCTAAATTCTTCATTTTATAAGGTATCTAGACAAAGGGACTGTTTTTCTAAAATTTTCATGTCACTGAAATTGAACAGTTTTGGTAAGGAGATGTGGAAACTGAAGCTAAACTTATTCAAAGATGCAGTTTTGGGAAATGCAATGTTTTGCTAACATTTAGTGCATGTGCCCTTGTCTATCTGGTAATGTTTTTAACATGCAGGTTAAGATCCATTGTCTGTCTACCATTCTATTTCAGATATCACATCACACACTCCACCAATACTGTATTTTGGGGACTGTGAGGACTGCAAAGAGCTAGTATTCTCTACTTTTTATGGTTTGAATGCTTGCATCTTCCCAGATTTTAAGTTGGAATGCTAGCTACAAGCCATGATATTAGGAAGACAGACAGAGTCTCTGTGGATTCCTGAAACCAAACATACTATACTACACTATATGCTATAATTTGCTGTGCTGTGCTGTGCTTTGCTGTGCTGTGTTATACTGTAAATTATTTTATTTTATTTTTCTTATTTGACACAGATTTGCTTGACATTTTAGACTTCCCAGTATCCAGAACTGTAAAAGTTAAGTTTCTATTTCAGCATAGATGGGAGAGGGCCCATGAGTATCTGAAGAGCATTGACACTTAAAGGTTCTTGGAGTACAGAGCGTCATTGTTCTTCAGCGAAGTGGTCCATTCTCCAGTGGATGGTCCTGCTACTCCCTTGGACTTAGAGGAATCATTGATTAGACTCACTAGGTTATAAAAAGAGAACATGAAGTTTGGAGGGAGCACAGCAGTGGGTTGTGCATGCATGTAAGGAGTCAGAGAGGATAGATACAATAAAAGTTTGTTGTATGCAATTTAATAATAATAATAATAATAATAATAATAATAAATAGTTTAAAAGATAATTTTCTGTCCTTTGAGCTAAGCAGTTTATGATAGCTTGTGCCAGCTTAGACAGAATAAGCCTCCTGCCAACTCTCACTTACATCTTATACTTACAATAGTTGATTCTCTTTTTCTTTGTTTTGGCAACATAAAATTGTACTGTTCATTCACCCAGTGATTAAGCTATCCCTCTCTCCTCTGCTAGCAGGAGGAGGGAAAACTTACCTCCACCAGTAGGCCTTTATTTCTTCTGACCTAGAAATTATAGCTGGCTGCTGTAAGCTTCCAGGTGATTGCCTGAACACAGAGGGGGATAATATATTTACTTAAACAGTGAATTTACACATCAACTCACGCTACTTTTCACCTATTGCACTTAAGAAACTTTAGTCATAGAAGTTTCCATAATAGTTTGGGAAATCTGACTTCTTTTCAACAGTACGGTAGCTCAAAGTCAGCGATCATAAACCACATCAAAGGGGGGAAAAAAATCAAGCAACTTGTGCTTGAGATTAGAAAGGAAATATTTGTGTAAAGTTAAGATATGATGTCAGTTCCTAAAAGTAAATTTTGCCAGTTTGAAAATGATAGTACTTTCATGCTTACCCTTCAAATTCTTCTATTTGATATATATATACAATTAAAGAAAAATAACCTGGAAGAAACAGCATTTTCTTGCCAATATTATTTTTAAAAAAACCTTTGTGCTTGAAATAATTAGAATGTTTTGTTCTGTTCTACAGGGTGCTTACTTTGACACAGCAATATCCTCTTATTTGGAATCATTTACTTAAAGATAGACATAACACTTCTTTAAAATATCAGCTCTTTCTTTCTAAATTAATTTCTAATTCAGTTAGATTTTCTGTAGTACTACTGACTGAGGAAAAAAAACAGGCAAGGGTCATAATGTCTATTTTTGATTGTATTTAACTGTCACAATGAACTCCAGGTAAGTTGAGCACAGAGTTTGACCCTTTGATGCTTAAACAAAGACTTTGTGCTCTTGTTTTTGTTTTGATATTTTCCTGCTTCCATACTCACCTTAGATTTTCCTTCATCTCCAACTAGAAAATAAGGGTTCACTCGGAAGTTCTTAGGGCCTAGGAATCTTTGAAAAGGGAAGCTTTGTTTTCTCTTTCACTGAAGTTACTAAAATTACCTATGGAAACCCATGGACTTGTTTACTATCTACTCCACAGATCTTGTAATTATGATCTTGTAATTATGGAAGGATTTGAAAGTTTTTAGCTCTGTGATTTTGTTGGTTGTGGTGGTTTTTGATTGTTTGGTGTCTGTTTCTCTGTTTGTTTGGCTTCTTTGTGGTTTGCTTCCTCTTTTGGTGTTTACTAGTTATGCCATCTAGGCTTGCCTCAAACTCATCGAGATCTGCCTGCCTCTGCTTCCAGATGTGCCACTGCTCATAGCCTCTGACTTCTTGAAATTGCACTCCTTCCTGATTATTCATATCTGGCAATTACCTTCCTTCCTAATTACTTATCTCTGGATTTTAAACAGCGAAGCAAAACTGATTCCCTGGGACCTCTTTGGAGGAAGGAGAGTACTAGTGTGATTCATATTGACTTTAAGGAAACATCAATTAAACATTTGTTTTGACTTATCTATTTTACTTAGGAATGTTTTGCCTACATGTGTTTTTGTGTACCATGTACTGCCTAATTTCCACAGAGATCAAATGAGGGACAAGGGGATCTCTTGGAACTGGAATTGTGGGTGCTGGGAATGAAACCCAAGTCCTTTGTAAAAGCAACAACTGCTCAAAATTGCTGATCCATCCAGGACACCACCTTGTAAACAGAATTAGATTTTTGAACTCTCTCTCTCTCTCTCTCTCTCTCTCTCTCTCTCTCTCTCTCTCTCTCTCTCTCTCTCTCGCGTGTGTGTGTGTGTGTGTGTGTGTGTGTGTGTGTGTGTGTGTGTGTGTGTTGGGTGTGTATGAAAGCTCTGGTTTGGGAAGATTCTAGTGGAGGGAAGAATTGATATATTTTGTAAATCATGGTATGGTGTGGAGGGAGAGGGTGCCTTAGCAGACACATGCTGAGTCATCCCCACCCCTGGTATCAGTCATATGATGAGTCTCATATAAAATGAAGTTTTATCTGGGGAGTTGGGATGGGGGGGTTGGGAAGAGAGTAGAGGCAGAGAGAGGGGACAAAGGAAAAGGGGAGAGAGGGGGAGAGAGAGAGAAGGAGAGAGAGGAGAGAGAGAGAGAGAGAGAGAGAGAGAGAGAGAGAGAGAGAGAGAGAGGTGTCAGAAAAAGAGAAAAGGAGGAGAGACTAAAGAGTCCTTTTATATCAAGCCAGGCTGGTAACTGGCTGTTGCTAGGTAACTGTTGGGTGGTGCCTTGAAGTAATGCTAATAAGAATATGATGTGAGACACTATTATGGATACCAAGAAGTGTATGCTGACATAAGCCTGATATAGCTGCCTCCTGAGAGGCTCTAACAGAGCCTGACAATAATACAGAGGTGGATGCCCATAGCCAAGCATTTAATTTATAACTGGTCCCCAATGGAGAAAGGACTGATGGAGTTGAAGGGGTTTCCAACCCCATAGGAGGAACAACATCAACCAACCAGACCCCCAGAGCTCCCAGGGATTAACCACCAACCAAAGAGTACACATGGAGGGACCCCTGACTCCAGTCTCATATGTAGCAGAGGATGGCCATACCTTGTATCAATGGGAGAAGAGGCCCTTGGTACTGGGAAGTCTCAATAGATGTCCTACTATAAGAGAATCAAGGGCAGGCAGGAGTTGGTGGGTGGGTGGGAGCACACCTTCATAGAAGCAGGAAGAGGCGGGATGGGATAGGGGACTACTGGGGGGAAGATTGGGAAAGGGGATAACATTTGAAATGTAAATAAATAAAATATCCAATAGGAAAAAAGGAGAGAGAGAAAGAAGAATAGGATGTCAGATCCCTCTGAGCTGGATTTAAAAGTTGTTGGAGCTGTCTAGCAGGGGTGCTGCTAACTGAATTCAGGTCCTCTGAAAGAGCAGCAAGTGCTTTTAAGTACTGGTAACTCTGTCCCCAATACTAT
The DNA here is from genome assembly GCF_900095145.1 of Mus pahari. Taxonomy (NCBI): domain Eukaryota; kingdom Metazoa; phylum Chordata; class Mammalia; order Rodentia; family Muridae; genus Mus; species Mus pahari. The sequence goes on from NC_034613.1 coordinate 110,682,196, forward strand.
AGGTTTATAATTCAATTCTCTACATTTCTGCAAGTACCAACTCTGTGCTTATGTTGATAATATATTTCAGAGTAACCTGTTCAATTTAATGTTTACTCAGTACTAGGGAACACTCATTCCAGAATGTTCTTAAAACATGTTTTAAATAGCACTTACATGATCATATTTTATTAGTAATAAAAAGCACTAGTATTTAGTAATATGACTGTTTTCCTGCTCTCAGCTATTAAGATATTAAATTCCATTTTATTACTGCTACTGATTGCTGTCATAGTGCAATGAAATGATATAAATTGAAGATAATGAAACACAATAAATTCATTCATTAATTTAACAAATATTTTTGACCTTCTATGGGCCAGGATTTCTGTAAGACATAAAGGATATAGCAACCTTTCCTTTCACTTAATTTTAAGCCACTGGAAAATACTGAAAAGTGATATACTTATGTAGCACCAAGGCAACAAAAAGTCAGTGTGCCCTAAGAAAACACAGTACGGGCTTTCTAGCATCCCTGCTAATAGGAGAGATCTTGTCCTACAACAATCTTTATAATACTTACACTAAGATAGGTACAGTGATGCCTAGATGAGTAGCTGAAAGGAATAGTCTAAACAATGGAACAATATTAACCTGGAAGAATTCTGGGCACGTATTGTTAAAGCATCTGTAGCCCTATTAGAAGTTAGCTATACTGCAGAAATCAGCAAATGGTACAAATTTGGGGCTTTGCCTTGTTGGAGACCACCGTGTTCCTTCTTACAATATGAAGCACTCTTGAGCTGAAGGCAATTAAGGAAAAAATGGATATAGAAGAGTTCTCTGCCCTTCCTCTATTTGCCTAAACACAGAAATAGATTTACAAAAAGAAAAACTATGCTGTTTTCTCTCTTCCAGGGAGAACAAAGGTTACATACTGAAGACAACTTCCTACCCTCATCAGCCTGCAGATGATAGCAGAGGAATTTATAGCAGCAAGCTTTATTAGCTAGACATTCCCTGCCATTTAATTGCCTTTCCCCAGGTTGCTGTCCATAGACTCTCAATGTTCTTTCCTCTGTCACACTATGAACATCTGCAAATTCAGCAAATAGGTTGTTGGTTGAAGAAAGCATGCTAGCTGGGATTCATAATGACTTTGAAAACTGTACATTCCTTCCATGTCTACTAAGTTCATATGAAACATAGCTGTCAATAAACTCATTTATTCATTTTCTTGTTAATGAGTTTTTCATAGCAGTCTGTCTCAGATATGAATTTGGGGTATCATTCTTCCTACTCTATTTTCTAATGTTTCTTTTCTCACTGCTAACAAACTTACCAAATAGTCTATACAAGTGGACTAATGCAGAATTCAAAGCAGGTTGCTTTGAGTGGGGTAATAGAACAATGAGGATGAAAAGAGATTTAGATCCTGTTGGATTTGGCAACTGTCAGGAGGATGAAGGGTAAACAAGGAAGAACATTTAAATATGTCAATCTCCATTCTGTTTGTATATTGAAATGCAAAATGCAACAATAGTGTGGATAACCAACAGAAATACCTAGTGTACTTTCTCAGAAAGAAGTTGAAGGACATCAAGTAATTTGGAAAAGGCAGGAATAGACATTGGAGGCAGATTTACTCCCGTGGCATATTGTGATAGTGTATGATCTAACAGATGGGCAAGGAAAGTGAAATAGATTACTGCAAATGTGTCATCTGCTGTCACCTGTAAGACAATAGCCATAAATGGAAGTCATGTGTTGCATTGACCACAATGTCAATTTGAGCATTAAGGTCCAAAGAAAGCCAGCCTACAGATTATTCATTCACTTACTATGAATATAATTCATTATCTATGATATAATTTATTAACATTAACTAATTAACTGGCAGAGACACCTATACAGCTAATTTGGTGGGCTTTTCATAGTCGTATTTGACAATGAAATTTGAAATAATGTTCACATTAAAAGCAATGTGATTAGTATACTGTATATATTTATTATTCAGCAGCTGATTTGGACAAAAATGGTAATGTATAAATCATTTTACATCAGGCTTTGAGCACTTACCCATTCAGCATGTCCATGATCTACTGTTTATTACAGATCAGTCAATGCCAGCTATCAATGTATATGTTCAAAGAAGATATTTACTAGTGAACCTCTTCAAACTATCTGCACCTGTACCTTAGTAGGGCATTCTTGTCCTCATGTTGACACTGACAGACAATAAATGAATTGAATAAATCACAGATTCAATATTTAAAGATGTCAGTGCTTTAGAAGATGAGCCTAAACTCAAAAGCAATCTTAATGTTATTATAAGAAAAATTTAGGAGACTGGATATGATGACTCAAATTACATATGGAAAAGGGAAACATGTATGAGCTAGTAAGATATTAGAAAACATGATGAATGAGGGGAGCCAAGACCCATGAGATAGTGCAATATATTTTATAGTTGTGCTGATTAAAGACTGAATAGACATAACTCAAGAAACAGATTACTAGAGTAGAATGCAGAAACCAAAATACACCCCCACACAAATAGGAATATACTACACTACAAAATAATGTAAAGTGTCACTGCAACTTGATAGAGCAAACTGGTTAAACATAAAAATGAAGCAAAAGAGGATGCATAGAAACACAACTATCAAGTAAGAGCCTATGGTTAGCTATAAGGTTTTACAAAAATACAACTAACATGAGTAAAACTACTTTGAGTATTATGTAATTGTTTAAAGATTTACAAAAGTCTAATGTCTATCAATCTTTAGAAGTCGTGAACAGTTTAAAGGAGTTTATACTCAGAGTCACCAACACTGACATTTTAACACAGAAGCACTAAATAGAAATTACCTTTAAAGCAGAATTTCATATTTGTTGTGTTTAATAGAGTAATTTTATTGTACTGACAACCAAAAGTACTTAGTATAGCACCTATAAATTTAAGAAACAGTGGTGGGTCCGGAAAACAGACTATCTACGACTGTATCTCATATTTACAAATGCAAAATTCTTATTTTGCCAGAGTAAACAAATAAACAAATATATATATATATATATATATATATATATATATCCAGATATTGATTAATAAGACTAAGACTGTCCAGTATGGAAATTTTGGATACCTTTTAAGTCCAAAAGACACCATACAGTTTTTACCAGAGGGTAGGAGAGTCTCTGAGAGGCCATCATTATATGTTTTAAGCAGGTTTTAGGAGTCAGTAGTTAGAGGGACTCAAAATGATTGTTTTCTAACAAGGTCTGAAACAACATGAAATGATTCCATTATTTTCATTTAAGAGAGCAAAATTTGGTTCATGGATGAATGGAGCATGTTTCCTTGTTAACCCATAATCAACAAGTTCCATGAGTTGTTGCTCCTTTTGTGCATGATGTTGCTATGTCCTTTCTCATTGTGCATTACAGGACTTGCCAGGAATACCCCCACTTCAAAAGCTGAAATATAAGCATGAGCTGGAAGCCAGCATAGATTTCATGGTTTGACCCTGTCTCAAACCACTAACATGAAGTTTTTTGTTCTAGTCCTTCCAGAAAGAGCTAAAAGCCTAGAGAATGGAATAAAGCGGGGGAGGGGGTTCTTATGTATGACTACCTGTCATTAAATGTATTCTCACCTTGATCCATACTTGTTTTCATTTTATTATATTTGATTCAGTTATTTTCTTGCTCATTCTCATGATTAAGGTACTTTTGGAGAGATAGGGAATTATAATCATCCTGGCATGAAGATACTAAAAGGACAAACTCATATCTCATAGTCTGGCTTGACGTCAGATTATCGAAACAATGGATCACAAGAAATGAAATTTTTTCCCAAAGAATCTCATACTGAGAGAAGGAAAAGGCTCAAGCAGAAGATTTCCCATGGTTCTACCAATGTCTCAGACTACCTCACAGGAACAGTCAATGATGGGTTAGTGTTGGGTAGGAAGGACCCAGCCTTGTTTGAGCCTACTTAAATATGCTTATTGTTGGCCCTCTATTTAATCTTTAATATCACCTCAGGATCCCAAAAATGAATTTTGTGGATTTGCTGGACACCTTTGTTCCATTTCTCAATGCTGTACAAACTATCTGCTATCTACTTAAAAATAATGAAGCCATAAAATACTAGAAAAGAGGAAGTGTGGCTTAATGGTTCAAATGCCTACCACTCAAATATGAGGAACAGGGTTCAAATCCTCAAAACACACTGAAAATTCAGCATGAGCATGGCATTTCACCTCTACTTCCAGCTTTGGAAGGTAGAGACAGATGTTCCTTAAAGCAACTTGATTAAGAAGACTATCCATCTTGGCATGCCCTAGGAATAACTGAAATACCCTACCTAATAGAATAAAGTAGGAGAATGATCAAAAAAGAATCCTGACATCATTCAGGGGCCTCCACATATATCCCTGTACACATTCAAACGCACATATCACACATGCACCCACGTTGAAAATGAAAAACAATACTAAGAGAAAGTATAGTGTAGTTTTAGTAACAAAAACAAAGAAAAGATGACATAGTGAATATGAGGCACAGGAAATGAAATGCAAATTCTAATGATACAGTGAAATATTTCTGAATGATAAGCAACCATAAACAACACAAAACAAGAGATATGCTTTGGATATGGCATTTGTGGTATAAGAAAAAATAATATTTGGTAATAATGAAGAATAAATTAATAGTAAAAAGAACAAAATTAGAAGAGAAAAATAGTCAAGGAACAGGAACATGGAAGAAGACTTCACAGTAGAAGAAGTAAAAATGTCTTTTAGATATGTGAAAATACCAGCTATCTTACTCATTACAAATAAATGTAAATTCAAACTTCAAAGAGATAGAAATTCTCACCTTTAGACTGGTATAGTAACAGTCTATGACACTAGTATATTGGATAGGAGGATGAATTGGCATGATTTTCCAAAGGTAATTTGACAATTTAAATCCAAATTCTAAATGTAGATATGATTTAACCTAGCAATTGTACTTTGAATAATTTATTCCTAATGCATACCTGTACATATTTATACTAAAATTTTCATTGTATCCGTATCTTCAATAACAAAGAATTTGAAATAAACTAAATGGTTATGAAGAGAAAATAATCTAACAAATGATTATGCACCTCTATATGGGATAGTATAACACAAACAGAAAACATTCAGATGTGCCAAGACTAAATAGAAGAATTACCAAGAAGCACAGAAATACATATACAGGCATGTGTATGTGACATCTCTTGTAGGCTATGAGGAAAAGGTGGAAAATCTAACCGTTACTTGAGAATTTCATTCCCAGGAGTGAAGAGCAGGGAGTAGGAGAAGAGAAAGGACCCAAATACACAGAGAATAAAAAGGTGACTGTCAGGCTTAGATATAAAGGGGGAAATTTGGGATATAGGTCAAAGGGTATGAAATGACATATATAGGACAGAATATCTAGATCATGATGTTCAAATGAAGACTACAGCTGATAATTGTATATTGAATTGTTTTGTTGATGTTGTTGTTGTTATCTGAATGGATTTTAGTTGTTCTTGCTACATATTTTTGTAACTATATAAACTCCTGAGTATATTAAGTAGTTTCACTGCAGCAATGGGCTATATAGATATTACTCATAAATATCATATTGGAATATCTATAAGTATGGTTCAGCCATTAAGAGCAAGTATGATATTGCAGAAGACCCACATTTGTTTCCCAATACCCACATTTTGTGCATCACAACTGCCTGTGACTCAAGCTCTAGGACAACACCCTCTTCTCCCACTGAGGGCATCTATTTCCTGCAAGAACATACCTACTCTACCTACTCACAAAACACACACACACACACACACACACACACACACACTTAAAAATAAAATAATCTTTTAAATCATTGTTTTCCCTGTCCCAAATGCGCAATAGCATCGTGAAAGAGAAAACAGAAACAAATAAAGAAAGTTGTCCATGTTCATGTGGCTAGTAAACCAAGGTTAGGTAACCCCAAGATCTACATTTATTTCCTTCTTCACCAATTGTTTGAAATATCAAAGTTGCTTCACTGTCGAATAGCATGAATTACCCAAGAGAAGCAAACTGAGGAGAACATTTTGAAACTGAGAATCAAATAATAATGGACATTTTTCCTTGTAAAATATTTAACCAGAAGACTTTTTAATTAAGTTCTATCATTGGTTCTTCTTTCAAATACAACATTTCTGATTTTGGTGTCAGAGATTTTGTTCAGACACAGGAATTCTTGAGACTTAAACCAGAAAAATTGAAAACAACTATCCAAATACAAGGAGAAATAATCCCTTTGTTCATCCAAAGAAAATTCAGAAGTTCTAAGCATATTTTCATGGTCTGGATTAAGAGGTCTAATTTTTGAGGTGCCTTTTGGACAAATGTGAGTAATAATCCTTTGTCTCATTGTTTGCCTGTGTGGCTTTGGGCAAATATGAAAAGTCCAGAGTATTAAATGCTATCGTGTCTTCATTCTTAAGCTTTATGATACAGCAGTTAGTCACCTCTCACACAGCATAAGGAGGCTGATGCTTGGAGAGATTAAAGTGACTGCCATCAAAACTGCAGTACATGATCATGGCATATCTAATAGTGCTGAATGACAGATTGTTCAAGTTCCCAGAAGACAATGGGTCAGCTTTTAACTTCCATTCAAGACTGACCAGAAATAGAAGTCTTGCCTATGAGAAGGATCCTGAAAAGCAAGAATAACCATCCTGATAAAGAAACTATACCAAACTAACCACAATTGGAGACTTTTAAAGATCACAGCCTCCAGCACCTGCTCCTCCAGACCATATTTTCTAAAGACCACTGTCGAATTACCTATAATAACCACAGTTACATAGGCACATGCATTCTGAATGTACATTCACTGACAGTCTCTACTCTATAAGGTCTGCTCTAGTTCTTGCTCACATGATTTTATTACTAACTCTAGCCTCCGACATTTTCCATGTTCCTTTCCTGCACTGCTTCCTGTAAAAGGAGCCCTGGTTTGCCTCATTCACATTCCTCCTTGTTATGGCAAGCTGGTAAGTCTAACTATTACCAGAGTTGTGTTCCTTGGAATCTCTTGCTAGCTGTCTCCAAAGCTTTTGCTGATAGATCACAGAAAGGAGGCTTCTAAGCATTCTCTAATATTATGTACAGGTATCATACAAAGGAATGGCTATCTGCTATCCAAGGACATCTTGTACTCCTCTGTTGACTACTAATTATATTATTCCAAGTTGCCGATGCTCTTGCTGCAAGTTAGTGATTACGTATTTCTCCCCACAATCCAAATTACGTGGTTAGTATGTCTTTTATGAAAATGTGAGTTTGACCACACTCAATAATATTATCAGTACATTAATATTGAGTCAGACTTTCTATACCAAACAATGACTAATCAATCACTTTCAGAAGTGGTTAAAGTATTAGAGATCTATAGTTGTACAGTGCCTTGAATGAAAAATGTGCACTCTCTGCTTTACCTAGTGAGACAGCCATTGATAAGAATTACAGTGTCTAGACTTGTCACTTTGACATCAGTCCTCAGAGCTAAACTTATTTTCAACATCATAAATGTAACAAATCTACAACATTTATATATTAGAATACTGTCTGTGTCTTTGCCTCTATCTCACTATGGCCAGTATTGTAAAGAATTCACTCACACACACATACACACACACACACACACACACACACACACACACACACACACACATACACCCACACACACACACATTCCACAAACGCAAAGGAACACACATGCGAGGTGAGGTGAGGCTTAGTCAGTGAGGTTTTATTTTTTATTTTTTAAAGAAATGGGCTCACATGTTTGAGAAGAGTAGAAAGTCTGAAATCCACAGGGGAGTTCTCTCAGACTAGAAAGTCATGCAGAAATTGACACTGTATTAGTGAGTCATTTCTTCATTTTAAAGCTTCATTTTTCTTCAATGACCACCTTCTTTACTTAAGATCAATTGATTATAAATGTCAGCCACATCTCTAACATTCTTACACAACAGCATTTAGAGTGATGTTTGTTATAGACAGAATGATACGTAAAAGTATTGAATGATTTGAATGATGCCCTTAGGAGAAGAGGTAGAGGAGAATGATCACTCTCTCCACGCACACAGATGGAAAAGAGTCTATGTGAGTACACAAAGAGAAAGTGACTGTTTCTGGGCTGGAAAGAGACCTCACCAGAATCCACATTGCCACCCTTAACTCTGACACTCAGTTCTGTTTTCTGAGCCATCTGAATTACTGTATTTTGCTACAGGAGCCAGAGAAGGCTAAGACACATACTTTAGTCATTCCTGAGTTTTATTTTACATGTGCCCCTAAAGGATTGAATAGACTAAAACAAGGCTGTAATTAGTAAGTTCTGTTGAGTCAGGGAAATGAAAATTACTCTTGATTCTGAAGAAAGTTTGTTATTTGTAATAGGTGTGAGCCTACACATTAACAAAACTGAATAATAAAGATACAGCACATCTGAACAAACCAATAACAAATAATAATAATAACAAATAGAAATTGAATCAGTAATGAAAAATCTCCAAACAAAGAATAGCCTAGGAGCAGATGGCTTCATGCTGAATTCTAATGAACATTTAAAAAACGGATACCAATTGTCCTCGTGTTATTAAAAAATAGGAAGAAATCCGTCCAAGCTCATCCTGTGAAACCAGCACTATCCCAGTAATAAAACCAGATAGAGACATAGCAAAAAGAAAAACTACAAGCCAGTATCCTCTATAAATTTACATCAAAACCACTAAATGAATACAACAGTACCTTTCAAATATTATTCTTTATAATTAAATTCCAGGGTTAGAAGAATATTTAACAAGATGTCAATCCATGGACATTGTAAAGGACAAATATATTCACCTCAATAGATGCAAAAGCTGAACAAATAGGGAATATAAAATTGTACCTAAACATAGCAAAGTCAACATGTAGGCTAACCCTGGCCTGAGAAGCTGAGTGCTGTGAGGATACTCATGAAAGTCTAGCAAGGCACAGTGCTATGCTTCTTCTTAGAGCATTTTCTTAAATATTGTTACTAAAAAGCTCACAATGCCTTAAACATAAGTTATCAGGTATAATTTAAAACCTCTGGAATTTTATTAAAGGTTTTAAACTTTTATTACATTTTTGCAAAATATAGCAATATATATATATATATATATATATATATATATATATATATGTGTGTGTGTGTGTGTGTGTGTGTGTGTGTGTGTATGAATGGATGTGCAATACAAATGAAGTAGAAAGACGGTAACTTGTGGGAATAGTTATATCTTTCCACCATGTGGGTCCTGAAGATAGAAGTCAGGCCATCTGGCATGAACTGACAATTCCTTTACCCACTGAACCATCTCACCAGCCCCTAAACAATAGTGTAATTCAACATATATCAATGTTAGGAAAGGGAATGTAAGGAGAAACTATTCGAGAGGCTAGAGAAGTCTTCAATATTAGTTTTACAACTCTATCCAAGTCTACTATTTCAAAAAAAATTTAATTAAAAAATGAAGACTTTAATGCATCAAATTGGATCCATATTACTATGTGAAAGCTATACCTTTGAATCACGATGCTATGCATAATTCTGGAATTGCACTTTTTTGGAAACAATAACTATCTCATACTTTATAAAATTAGATTATTGAAAAACATCAGTACAGGCACAGTTGTACTGTATGTTTGGAGAAATTGCAACTCCTATCCAAAGGAAGAACAATAAGGGCCTTGGTTATTGTAAATATTTAGAGATTTTTGTCATTGACTTATATTATCACTTCATTTGAAATAAACTGGATCATCTGCTACCTAAAATACAGGACAAGAAAGAATAGAAATGCAAAGTAGATAGCAGGGTAACAAAGGAAATAACATCTCCATGACCTGTGTGCTAGGGTCATAAACAACTGCAGCATGGTCACATGCACCTATTAAACTATTAAAAAGACTTCTAATAAAACTGTTATGAACACTTCTGTTTAACATGAAAACTAATTAGATATATAAGTGTCGATGTTAGTGAGAAAGAACAAGTAAATACAAAAACATTTCTGAGGCTTTGTGCTCCATAAAACACAGCCACAAACTATCAAATTGGATAGTACAGAAACACTCCAATGTATTTTTTAGTATTGATAGAATTAAAGCCAATGTTAAAAAGAATGGACAAAGACATATTGGATTGGTTGTTTTTATCTTTATTCATAACTAAATAAGTACAATTATTTGTTTGACAAACATTTAAGTTTTATTTATTATGGTATAGCAAAGTGGCACTACAGATAAAAATGATACATAGTATTAGTTGCTTTGATGTTACTGTGATAAAATACCATGAGCAAAGAAACTTATAGAAAAAAAAAGGGGGTTAAAGGATATACCTTATTCTCAGCACTTAATGGTACCTTCTCCAAAGTTGACCATATAATTGGTCACAAAACAGGTCTCAACAGATACAAAAACATCAAAATTGTCCCATGCATCCTATCAGACCACCATGGTCTAAGGCTGATCTTCAATAACAACATAAATAATATAAAGCCAACATTCACTTGGAAACTGAACAACACTCTCCTCAATGATACCTTGGTCAAGGAAGAAATCAAGAAATTAATGAAAATGAAGCCACAACATACCCAAACTTATGGGACACAATGAAAGCAT
>NC_034613.1:110692927-110746947 GCF_900095145.1 Mus pahari
CTGAGTGAAGTAACCCAATCACAAATGAACTCTCATAATATGCACTCACTGATAAGTAGATATTAGCCCAGAAACCTAGAATACCCAAGATACAATTTGTAAAACAGATGAAACTCAAGAAGAACGAAGACCAAAGTGTGGACACTTTGCCCCTTCTTATAATTGGGAACAAAACTCCCATGGAAGGTGTTACAGAGACAAAGTTTGGAGCTGAGATGAAAGGATGGACCATTCAAAAACTGCCCCACCCAGTGTTCCATCCCATAATTAGCCACCAAATGCAGACACTATTGCATACACCANCAATATTTTGCTGAAAGGACCCTGATATAGCTGTCTCTTTTGAGGCTATGCCAATGCCTGGCAAACACAGAAGTGGATACTCACAGTCAGCTATCAGATGGAACACAGGGCNNCCAATAGAGGAGCTAGAGAAAGTACTCAAGGAGCTGAAGGGATCTGCAACCCTATAGGTGGAACTACCATGTGAACTAACCAGCACCCCCAGAGCTCGTGTCTCTAGCTGCATATGTAACAGAAGATTGTCTAGTCAGCCATCATTGGGAAGAGAGGCCCCTTGGTCTTTCAAACTTTATATGCCCCAGTACAGGGGAACACCAGGGCCAAGAAGGGGGAGTGGTTGGTTAGGGGAGCAGGGGTGGGAGGGTATAGGGGCTTTGGGATAGCATTTGAAATCTAAATGAAGTAAATACGTAATAAAAATTGGAAAAAAAGGAAAAGGGTTTTTATTTTGCTTCTAATTCCAGAAAGTTGCACCCCATAATAAACACAGACAGCAATGCAACAAGCAGCAAGCACTACAGCAAGAACAGGAAGCTGAGATCTGGAACTGTAAGTAGGACAGGGGTTGTGAGTCAGTTGTGAAGCCTTGAAACATCAAAGACTGCCCCAAGTGATCCACTTATTCCAGCAAGACAATACCTTATTCCCTCCCAAACAGCACTGGCAACTATGAAACAAAGGATCAAATACATAAACTTACTTTTTCTTTCTCACTAACCTCAAAATTTATATATCCAATACTTTTTTCTGTATGAACAAAGGATTTCAATGGGAAGGATAAGTCACTTTTTATAGTCTTATTGTAGTGGTGGAGTATTACTCATAGAATAGTCAGTGAAAAGAAAAGATATGCTTGAAAATGGAACTCTGGATGGATTTTCATAAGAGAGATTTGTAGGAATAGAGAGAACACTTGGAAAAGCCTAGAGATGATAAACCCTGCTGAAGCAGAATGAGGAAGGACTGACTGGTAGGTGGCAGCCAATGCCATGCTTTGGAATTTGGACTGCAGTTATATTTAACAGAGAAAATACAAGCCAGAGAAGAGGCAAGGAACATATCTTACATTATTGTCTTATATTTACACCTACTAAATTTAGGCTTTATGAGCTAGGGAAAGTGAAGTTATCGAAGGATTTGAAGCTGAGTGAGAACGTAATAAATTTGCGTGTTAGGTAGAGGAGCACTCTAGGACCTGAGTGATAGATGGCAAAGAAGGCTGAAGGCAAAGCAATCCATGTGATTGCAGCACGATTGAAAGTACAACAAACAGAATAAAAATAACCATGTTCAATTAAAGAGTTTTGGAATGATAAGTTCAATATTGCTCTTTGAAATAGGGGCTAACGATCTTTTTCCTTTGTCTTTGTCTGTTGTGCATATCCAGCAAATGTTTCCCCACAACTGTCCCCACACTTCTTTAGGACAATCTGGTTTTGATTGTTTCTGTTCTGTGAAATTTCTTGTATTCTTGCTTCCTGAGTCACCTTCTCATTCACCTGGACTTGTCTGGCAGCTTCACTCTCTGCACTCGGAAGCTCAAGTCCACTTACATTCTTTCCTGTTCCAGGACCACCCTATTCTGTGATCTTGCCAGGAAACACTATCATCTGTGTCCCAGTGTCTATAAAATCCTATGTACATCTATTATGCAAGACAATAATGATGGTGGTATAAATATTTATTTAGCTGAAGCATTGAAGATAAGTGTGGCAGAACTCATGGAAGTCTCATGTGCCAATTTGATATGCTGCTTCTGTCAATCATGGGTCACTGTCATGCAGAGAAGGTTGTGTATACAACTAAAATAACTGGCATATTAATTCTAATTAGCAAAAGGCAGTTGTGAAAGAAAGGATGGATGTTGTAAAATTTAAATAGACTTCCTTAGCCTCCTTTATATGCTAAACTTTGTCGGATACAAGGAGGTCAATATGACTAACTGGCTATGGATTGAAAAATTTGCCTCCAAGTTTTGAATTTCCTATTAGCATGAGACTTCTAAATTCACATAGGTAAGTCTGGGAACCAAGATGCTACAGTGAACTGGACTGTTGCCTCATAATCTGGAGCATCCATATAGCAGAATCTTTAAATATTTCTCACTCTTCCATCATCACTGTACAGTTTGCAGATCCTACATTTAGCTAACTCCTATTCAGGAACCAACTAAACAGAGAGGGCTCATTTAACTGACACAAAAGAGCTCTGAGAGTCTCCTTTCCCCAACCTCATTCTGCCTAAATTACCATATGATGAACATGCATTTATTTTCGTAATAATAATTAGCATTATTGCAGTTCATATTTTCAAAGAGCAGTAATACTTCAACTCCAAATCTCTAAGGCTCTGCGAGTTAGGTCAGTATTTTCTTCTCTTTAACAACTCAGAAACTGAGGCATCATGGGGTTAAAATGGAAGTGACTTACTCATAGCCATAGTCCTGGGGTTAAAGCCCAGGAGAAGAGACCCAATTCTGGGCTCAGACCAATGAGCAGTACTCCCTCTTCACATGAGTTTTGGGGATTGTATTAATTTTAGCTTATAATAGTGTGACTGCTTCCTAAGAGCAATTTTCTATATATCAGAGAAAGTTTCAAATCCATCATGTTAAGCACTATTCTAAAATTATTTCTACCTTTTTAGCTTTGTAATTTATCTTTAAATGCCCATGGACAGCAGAGGCACATAAATCTAGGAACTGCTAACATGTACAACAATGTTTTTGTTATACATCCTGGACAAAAGAAGCTAAAATAAAGTGCAGTTATATTAGAAATATTAAAAACAAGAATCTTGGTGGCTTGGGTAGCAATGGCCTCCATAGGCTCATATATTTAAATTTTTAGTCATCAGAGGAAAAACACATTTCCTTATAGTTTAGTTCAAATAGAGGTTGATATTACAATTCTGTATACCTTCGAATGTTTTGTAAATACTCCCTTATCATTTTCCAATGCACTCAGAAGGGTCTAAAATGTTTTACTTTTTTAAAATGTATTAGAATCATTTCATTTTTAATCAGGAGCAGGTTGTACATTTATTTAATCATTTTTATATTAACATTTTCTTCTCCAAATGGTCCTGACACTATTGGGAAGATTTCCAAAGTAAAGAATGTCGTTTTAGCTTCGTATTTGTGTATTTCTAACTTTATAAATAGTTAGAGATAATTTTTATGTATGACATGATATCTTGATGCCATATGTATAACCTCATGTGATTATCATTTTTCTGTCAAGAACACATCCTGGGCCTATATTGTTTTTCTTGGAATAACTAAAGGTTTCAAAATAAAGGCTAAATGGTGCTCTGTTGTGAAAATACTCATGTTTTACCCATAGCTCTTGCACCAGGGCCTTATATAGGTATATTTTACAGTCTCTCAGTCAGGCAATCATGTGTTTGGGCAAAATTTTCCATAAAGATTGGTTAGGCTCCTATTTACTTGATAACCTATGCTCCACTCTTTAAGTAAATGTTGGCTTGTTGCTAATATATAGCTTATGGATGAAGGGTCCTATTTATATTGGATTTTCTTCATTTCTTATTATCCATGAGGCAGAACTATGGTGTATTATATTTTTATAAGTACTTGGAGTGGTTCTTGTATGGTAATTTTATTACAGAGTTCTAAAAATATAACAAATAATGAACATTCCACACTTATTTATAGTGTGAATATCATAATGAATACTATGAATATTATTTATATTTTCAACTTTTTATTATAAAATTATTTGAGCTCTACATCTGTATTTGTACTCTACGCTTGGCTGATATCAACCACAGGAGCACAGTTAGTCTTAGTTTCCCATTCAACAAAGTCATCAAAATGGGTTGAATTCAAGATTTTGATTAGTAGAATTATATTATTTCATCCAATTCAATACAGTTACACAGAAATACAAATATGACACAACTTCCAAATTTTAGCACATTCTATTTGTCATACATTGTTCCAGATCTTTGTTACAATCTGGTAAATGAAACAAGAAAGAATCCTGCCCGCAATGGAGGAGCTAGAGAAAGTACCCAAGGAGATGAAGGNGTCTGCAACCCTATNGGTNGAACAACAATATGAACTAACCAGTACCACCAGAACTCATGTCTCTAGCTGCATATGTAGCAGAAGATGGTCTTGGTCTTGCAAACTTTATATGCCTCAGTACAGGGGAACGCCAGGGCCAAGAAGTGGGAGTGGGTGGGTAGGGGAGCAGGGCGGGGGGGGGGGTGAGGGTATAGGGAACTTTCGGGATAGCATTTGAAATGTAAATAAAGAAAATATCTAGTAACATAGAAATAAAGAAAGAATCCTGCATGGTGATAATGTGTCCTTAATAAAATTAAGGAGTGATGAAATAAAAGAAAGATCCAGAAGTTGATAGGTGCTATATTTAAAAATAAACAGGGAAGAGGGATATCACATAAGCATGAGAAGGATTGCAGGTGTAAATTCATTCATTGTTCATAGAATTTGATACTAGTAGACTTAGAGTCTCATAGGTAACCTTGAGTTAACAGAACTGAATGCACAATATCAATCTGGGTTTTCTTAAATTGAATCAGATTGGCAAAGTTATGATCAGTGGCAACTTCAGAAGGGGTCTCTAAAGTACTGAGTGAAACTCCCTTTCCCATTCCTTGCAGAGATAAGGCAATGTGGGATGTAGACGAGAAGTGTCTACATAGATACTGCAGAGCTCTGGGGCTCTCCTCTTTTTCCCCAGATAGAATTATAGGGAGGGAGAAGCTGCCTGGCATAGTCCTATGAATTAAACAAACAAACAAAACATACAACTAAACACAATGTGTGGTAGAGTTTTGTGAGCTCTATGATAAAAGAATTCAAAGAAACTACAAGGGCACAGAGAAAAGTTCATTCTTATTGGAAGGCTTCACAGAACAGTTGTCAACCTTATAACCTTTCTTTATTTTGAAAGCAGTAACTTTCTGGTTTTGTCCTGCCATGTATGTCTGTTCAGCTATATAGCAAGCAAGCAACTCTGTGGCAGATTTCTAAATTATGGTTTAGTAACAACTCCAAAAATCTACTTTAGGGAAGATGAACCCTGTGGTTTGAATCCTACTGCAAATGACTATATAGATATGTGGTTTGCTGTGTTGCCTACATGTTCAAAGGGTACATCTAACTTTGGCTGGTAAGCTGTCTAGAGTTTTGGCTGATTTTTACAAAATAATCATAACTCTAGAATAAAATTAAAATTTTTGTTCATTGGAAGCTACATATTTGTCAGTAGAAACCAAATTAAGATTAGCCATAACAATGACCACTTATTGAATGACCACTGCTTTATACACATTATTGCTAAACCCCAAACCCTTTACAAAGGCAATATTTTTACTTTCATTTATAAATGAAATTCTCTTTAAAAGACATTGAATGGCTCATCCAAGACCATATAGTTATCTGGCAGAACTTAGACTTGACCCTCAATCATTCGCATTTTCAGTTATGCACTGCCTAAAAGGGAATTCTAAACAATTAACATTGCACGAGTTGGCTGAAAAGATCACACATTTTTTTTTATATGAATAACAGAAATGAGGTTGACAATGTTAAGCCTTCTCAAGACATGATTGACATGTTTATTTAAACAATCTAGTTGTTTTACTACTACCACAAGTATGGTAAAACATTTCAGAAATTATTTGTTGAGGCTACAGACTTGGCTTGGTCATTACAGTGAATAAGAATGTGCAATGTGCTTTCAGAGGACCCAAGTTCAATTCCCAGTACCCACATTAGGCAGCCCACAATCACCACTGACTCTAGCTCCATTGTGGCCTCCAGAAGTGCCTGCTGTGCACGCACATACGAGCATGTGTGTGTGTGTGTGTGTGTGTGTGTGTATGTGTGCCTGTACACATATGCATACACATATACATGCACCAATTTATATATATATATATATATATATATATATATATATATATATGTGTGTGTGTGTGTGTGTGTGTGTGTGTGTGTGTGTGTGTGTGTGTATCTTTAAAGAAAGAATTACTTATTGTAAGAAAATAAATGTTAAAAAATAATTTTTCTAAGAAAATCCTAAGAGTTGGTACTGAAATGCAAGTTTTCATAGAATTGAGTTAGCTTCATGAAGACCATTAATATGCAAAGTGAATTAGTTACTTATCTTTTTAAAAAGCTAGCACTGTTAAAGGGTAATGATCATGTTATCATTTTTGAATTTTTAAAACTGTGGAGTATGTGTCATTTCATTTTTTATGCAACTGATCTGTGAAGGCAACATGCCAATGCAGGTAAGTTTACTTAAAAGTATTATCTCACTTATACAAAGACAAAGATAAAAACAAAACCTGTTAACAGAGCCCTCTCATTTGCTTTTCATAAAGATACTGGCCACAAAGAAGATAGTGAAATCTAAAATGAGAGCTAAATTTCAGTTCAAAGAATCTGTCAATGTTAGACAGCTGATGAGCAATGGAGTCAAGAGTGGGACCCACATCATTTCCTATGTATCTCAGCAATCTTTTCTTTCAATATGTGCTGTCAGGGGCCGTTTAAATCTTGATTCACCCTATTTCAATAGAACATCATCAACCATTCTATTCATCATAGCACAATAATCAAAATTCAGGCTATCTGTGACTATAGTGGTCTTCCAAGTGTATTTGTTTATTGTCTTGTATCTCAGACTCAGTAGGTTACTATGGAAACGGGCACTATAGAAATGCCTACGATAAATAATGGATTATGAATCTTCACAGGTGTCCAGCTTAGATGCCTTTAGTGAAAAGGCACTCTAAATCTGAAAGGCTGTTTTTCATGTCAATGTTGTGACTCACATATTGAGATCACTCATTTATAAATAGTAATGCTTACCACCAAAAGTCTAGGTGAGTTGTACCCAACTTATGAAAAACCACTTTAGCCTTGTACTCAGCAGAGTAATTAAACTGCTTTTGCTCTCTTCCTTTTAAAGTCGTCAAGACTAAAAGCTTCACAAATACTGAATGGCTCATTGCTTGGCTGTACTTCTTTAAGCTCAAATCAAATGTGGTTTTGCATACACTATCACAAGCTCTTGCATGTCTTGATCATGGACAAATTTGAAATACCATTGAATAAATGGTAGTATCTATAGATGAGGATACCAAGGAGTGTGACTAGGTCTGTAATAAATTTTCTGTATAGAATCATGGAAAGAGAAGAGTATGCCTTACTATTATAGAAGGACAAGAGTCCATGAAAACTACCCTGGGGATTTGCAAATATATCAGTAGAAAAAGCAACTGATTCTGAAGCTTTCTGGAATGCAAACATGAAAACTGAAGCAGAAGTACAGCACAAGTAGACAGGAGTCAGGAGACAGGTTTCATTTCCATGTAGAAAGTAACTGGGTACCACTAAGAGATCAAAGGCATAGAAAAGGCCACCTCATCATGCAGCAAAATCCCTGAGAGATTCCTGGGGGTGAGATGCTTAGAAAAGAAAGCTGCTATGATTCTTTCAAACTTAGAGTTACACAATTCTTGGAGAAGAATTGTGAACATTTGTTGTGCTGCCATATGTTTTACCTATTTTAGCTGGTTTTATCCTCACAAGAACCTCAGAAAGTGCATACTACAATTACATAAACAAGAAAAATGAGGGGCAACCTAATTATATAATTTACTCAAGGACACTTGATAAGAGCAATGGGTTTGGAAATTTGAGGCAGGGGCAGAATTTAAATCCCAATAATTTTAGGCTGTAGCTGCATTGGTCAACTAATCTGTTACCAAACTTTCACAAAGTCAAGTCATTCATTGGTTCTATTTGATCATAAACATCTCCATAGAAACTTTCAGATGGTCTTGTGCCTATTAATAGTACATAGATGTCTAAGGGTGTGTGTGTGTGTGTGTGTGTGTGTGTGTGTGTGTGTGTGTGTGTGTTTGCATGTGAATCAAGTGAGTCATTTAGTTTGTACTTCATGTCTTAATCTTATGTTCATTTCTTTTTTAATAGATTCTTCTTGAGCAATTCACAGAGTCTCATGGTTTGAAAGACTATCTATGTGCTATGAACAAATTTTTAATCCATGCATGACTCTCTAGCTCTGTTCTCCACACATTCCTCTATGCCACTCAGCCAGTTCAACTGCAAGTATCAAAACCACAATTCTTTCTGTTAGGCTCATGCATACCTTATGAATATGCTTTTTCTCTTAGTATATTTCTCTCTGTGTATTATCAACTTTCATTTTTCCCTTTGCACATTATTCTGATCCACAATGAGCATGATTTTAAAGTTAATTTTTTCATTTTTTTAGGACATGGCATCTGAAACCATTACTTGAAATCTTTATTGAATTTTTTGCCTTTGCCTTTGAAATCAAAGGCATCCCCTCTATTAACATAATTTTCACTATAAGACAAAAAAACAGGACAATATAACACATTGTCATCATAAATCAACCCTATTCCTATGGTGTAATAAATTATTATTTGAGAATATAAATTGTAATGAGAAATAGTAGTGTTGCTAAGGGTTTATCTATCTTGTTGATTTTCTCAAGGAATCAGCTCCCGGTTTTGTTGATTCTTTGTATAGATCTTTTTGTTTCTACTTGGTTAATTTCAGTCCTGAGTTTGCTTATTTCTTGCCGTCTACTCCTCTTGGGTGAATTTGCTTCTTTTTGTTCTAGAGCTTTTAGGTGTGTTGTCAAGCTGCTAGTGTATGCTTCCTCCAGTTTCTTTTGGAGGCACTCAGAGCTCTGAGTTTTCCTCTTAACACTGCTTTCATTGTGTCCTATAAATTTGGTTATGTTGTGCTTTCATTTTCATTAATTTCTAAAAAAGACTTAAATTTCTTTCTTTATTTCTTCTTTAACCAAGTTATCAATGGGTAGGACATTGTTCAGCTTCTATGTGTATGTGGTTTTTCTGTTGCTTTTGTTTCTATTAAAGACCATCAGCCTTAGTCCTTGATGATCTGATAGGATGCATGAGATTATTTCAATAATTCTTGTATCTATTAAGGCCTGTTTTTTTGACTGATTATATGGTCAGTTTTGGAGAAGGAGTTGAGAAGAAGGTATATTCTTGTTTTAGGATGAAATGTTCTATAGATAGCTGTTTAATCCACTTAGTTCATAAGTTTCACTGTGTCTCTGTTTAGTTTCTGTTTTCATGATCTATCTGTCTATTGCTGAGAGTAGAGTGTTGAAGTCTTTCACTATTATTGTGTGAGGTACAATGTGTATTTTGAGCTTTAGTAGTTTCTTTTATGAATGTGGGTGTCCTTGCATTTAGAGCGTAGATATTCAGAATTGAGAGCTCACCATGGTAGAATTTTTTTTTTTCTTTGATGAGTATGAAGTTTCCTTCCTTATCTTTTTTTAAAACTTTTGGTTGAAAGTCAATTTTATTTGATATTAGAATGGCTATTCCAACTTGTTTCTTGGAACTATTTTCTTAGAATATTGTTTTTCCAGTCTTATACTATGAGGTAGTGTTTGTATTTGTCACTAATGTACCTTTCCTGTATACAGCAAAATACTGGGTCCTATTTATATATCCAGTCTGTTATATCTCTTTTTATTGGGAGAGTATGTCTATTGATATAAAGAGATATTAAGGGAAAGTGATTGTTTCTTCCTCTTAATTTTGTTGTTAGAGATGGAATAGTGTGTGTGTGTGTGTGTGTGTGTGTGTGTATCTTCTTTTGGATTTGTTGAAAAAGATGATTTTCTTGCTTTATCTAAGGTATAGTTTCCCTCCTTGTCTTGCAGTTTTCCATCTATTATGCTTTGTAGGGCTGCATTTGTGTAAATATACTGTATAAATTTGTATTTGTCATAGAATATCTTGGATTTTCCATCTATGTTGATTGAGAATTTTTCTGGGTATAGTAGCCTAGGCTGGCATTTGTGTTTTCTTAGGGTCTGTATGACCTCTGCCCAGAATCTTCTGGCTTTCATAGTCTCTGGTGAGAAATCTGGTGTAATTCTGATAGGTCTGCCTTTATATGTTATTTGACCTTTTTCCCTTACTCCTTTTTTTTGTAATTTTCTATTAGATATTTTCTTTATTTACTTTTTAAATGCTATCTCCTTTGCTAGTTCCCCACCCCCCGCTGAAAATCCCCTATCCCCTCCTCCCCTCCCCCTGCTGCCTAATCAACCCACTCCCATTCCTGGTCCTGGCATTCCCCTATACTGGAACATAGAGCTTCACAGGACCAAGTGCCTCTCCTCCCATAGATGACTGAGTAGGCCATTCTCTGCTACAAATATAGCTAGAGTCACAAGTTCCATCATGTGTTTTCTTTTATTGGTGGTATAGTTCCAAGGAGCTCTGAGGGTANTGGTTAGTTCATATTGATGTTCCTTCTATGGGGCTTCAGTCCCATTAAGCTCCCTGAGTATTTCTCTGGCTTCTTCACTGGGGACCTTGTGCTCAGTCCAAAGGATGACTGTGAGCATCCACTTCTGTGTTTGCCAGGCACTGGCAGAGCCTCGCAGGAGACAGTTATATCAGGCTCCTGTCAGGAGGCTATTGTTGGCATCTGCCTAGTGTCTGGGTTTGGTGGATTTTTATGGGGTGGATCCCCAAGTGAGACAGTCTCTGGATGTTCATTCCTTCAGGCTCTGCTCAGAATTTTGTCTCTGTAACTCCATCCATGGGTATTTTGTTCGCCATTCTAAGAAGGAACAACACATCCACACTTTGGTCCTCCTTCTTCAGTTTTATGTGTTTGGCAAACTGTATCTTGGGTATTCTAAATTTCTGGGCTAATACCCCCTTATCAGTGAGTGCATATCATGTGTGTTCTTTTGTGATTGGGTTACCTCACTTAGGATGATATCCTCCAGATCCAGCCATTTGCCTAAGAATTTCATAAATGCATTGTTTTTAATAGCTGAGTAGTACTCCATTGTGTAAATGTACCACATTTTCTGTATCCATTCATCTACTGAGGGACATCTGAGTCCTTTCCAGTGTCTGGCTATTATAAATAAGGCTGCTATGAACATAGTGGAACATGTGTCCTTATTACAAGTCAGTACATTTTCTGGGTATATGCCCAGGAGAGAAATTGCTGGATCTTCCAGTAGTAATATGTCCAATCTTCTGAGGAACCGCCAAACTGATTTCCAGAGTGTTTGTACCAGCTTGCAATCCCTCCAGCAATGGAGGTGTGTTCCTCTTTCTCCACATCCTCTCCAGCATCTGCTGTCACATGAATTTTTGATCTTAGCCATGCTAACTAGTATGAGGTGAAATCTCAGGGTTGTTTTGATTTGCATTTCCCTGATGATTAAGGATGTTGAACATTTTTTTCAGGTACTTCTCAGCCATTCGGTATTCCTCAGTTGAGAATTCTTTGTTTAGATCTGCACCCCATTTTTAATAGGGTTATTAGTTTTTCTGGAGTCCAGCTTCTTTAGTTCTTAATAGATATTGGATATTAGACCCTATCAGATTTAGGATTGCTAAAGACCATTTCCCAATCTGTTGGTGGCCTTTTTGTCCTATTGGTGGTGTCTTTTGCCTTACAGAAGCTTTGCAATTCTATGAGGTCCCATTTGTGGACTCTCAGTCTTAAAGCACAAGCCATTGCTGTTCTGTTCAGGAATTTTTCTGCTGTGCCCATAACTTCAAGGCTTTTCCCCACGTTCTCCTTTATNAGTTTCAGAGTCTCTGGTTTTATGTGGAGGTCTTTAATCCACTTGGTCTTGAGCTTTGTACAACGAGATAAAAATAGATCAATTCGCATTCTTCTACATGATAACTGCCAGTTATGCCAGCACCATTTGTCGAAAATGTTGTCTTTTTTCCACTGCATGGTTTTAGCTCCCTTATGAAAGATCAAATGACCATAGGTGTGTGGGTTCACTTCTGGGTCTTCAATTCCATTCCATTGATCTACCTGTCTGTCGCTGTACCAGTACCATGCAGTTTTTATCACAATTGCTTTGTAGTACAGCTTAAGGTCAGACATCGTGATTTCACCAGAGGTTCTTTTATTGTTGAGAATAGTTTTTGCTATCCTAGGTTTTTTTTGTTATTCCAGATGAATTTGCAAATTGCCCTTTTTAAATCTGTGAAGAATTGAGTTAGAAGAATTTCTTTTCTGGTCCAGTCCATTTGGACTTCTGTAGGCTTCTTGTATGTTCACGGGCATCTCTCTCATTAGGTTAGGAAAGTTTTCTTCTATAATTTTGTTGAAGATACTTACTGGCCCTTTGAGTTGGGAATCTTCCTTCTCTTCTATACCTATTATCCTTTGGTTTGGTCTTCTCATTGTGTCCTGGATATTCTGAAAGTTTTGGGTTAGGACCTTTTTGCATTTTATATTTTCTTTGACTGTTGTGTCAATGTTTTCTCTATTATCTTCTGCTACTGAGAGTCTTGCTTCCATTTCTTGTACTCTATTGGTGAGGCTTACATCTATGACTCCTGGTCTCTTTCCTAGATTTTCTATCTTCAGAGTCATCTCTCTTTGTGATTTCTTTATTGTTTTTTTTTTTTTTTCCTTTTTTAGATCCTGGATTGTTTCGCCTGTTTGGTTGTATTTTCTGTAATTCTTTTTGTTTGTTTGTTTGTTTGTTTGTTTGTATATTTGCTTCTTGTTTTTCGAGACAGGGTTTCTCTGTATATCCCTGGCTATCCTGGAACTCACTTTGTAGACCAGGGTGGCCTCGAACTCAGAAATCTGCTTGCCTCTGCCTCCCAAGTGCTGGGATTAAAGGCTTGTGCCACCATGCCGGACTTAATTCTTTAAGGGATTTTTGTGTTTCCTATTTAAGGGATTCTACTTGTTTACCTGTGTTTTCCTGTATTTCTTTAAGGAAGTTATTTATGTCCCTTTTTTTTTCAGACCCAAGACCCTTTTCAAAATATGCATATTTTTATTAAATATTTTCTTTATTTACATTGCATATGTTATCCCGTTTTCCAGTTTCCACTCCAAAAATCCCCTATCCTCTTCCCCCTCCCCCCTGCTCCCCAACCTACCCATTCCTGCTTCGCGTCCCAGGCATTCCCCTATACTGGAGCATAGAACCTTCATAGGACCAAGGGCCTCTCCTCCAATTGATGACTGTCTAGGCCATCCTCACCTATATATGCAGCTAGTGCCATGAGTCCCTCCATGTATGTTTTCTTTAATTGGTGGTTTAGTCCCAGGGAACTCTGGGGTTACTGGTTAGTTCATATTGTTGTTCTTCCTAGGGGGGCTGCAAACCTGTTCAGCTCCTTGGGTACTTTCTCTAGTTCCTTCATTGGGGAGCTTATGCTCCGTCTAATAAATGACTGTGAGCATCCACTTCTGTATTAGTCAGGCACTAGCAGAGCCTCTCAGGAGACAGCTATGTCAGACAGCTATCATCATTATGAGATTTAATTTAAAATTCAAATCCTACTTTTCCAGTGTGTTTGGGGTATCCAGGACATGCTGTGGTGGGAAAACTGGGCTCTGATGGTGCTGGATACCCTCTGTTGCTTAGGTTCTTGTACTTGCCTCTCATCATCTGGTTACCTCTGGTTTTAGTTGGTCTTACTGTCTCTCCCTGGAACGTTTCCCTCCTGTGGGCCTGTGAGCCTGTGATCTTAGCTGTGTCAGTACTCTGAGTGAGATCAGCTCTTTCTTGGGCAGGATTTGGGTGTGGAGGCCTGTGGGACAACCTTAGCTGTGGGGCACAGATCAACACTGGAAGGATCCTGTCCCCAGCTGCTCCACTGTTCCTGTTGCACTAGGTTTTAATGTGCCATTTACTAGCTATGCAACTCTAGACGAGTTGCTTAACCTCTGAGACTCTTTTCTTATTTTGAGATGATGTTATGTACTTTATTAAAAAGAAATAATATGTTGTAAGCTTCGTACCTTTCATAGGAAACTTGAAATAATTTTTTTTCTTTCAAACCTGACAAAAAGAATATTCTTTTGTCACAGGGTATGAATAAAAGAAAGAAGACCATCATATGGATACTTCATTCCTCCTTNGAATAAGGAACAAAATACCCATGAAAGGATATAGGTACAGAGACAAAATTTAGAGCTAAGATGAAAGGATGGACTATNCAGAGACTACCCCATCNGGGNATCCATCCCATCATCAGCCACCAAACCCAGATACTANTGCANATGCCAGCAAGATTCTGCTGAAGGGACCCTGACATAACGGCCTCTTGTGAGGCTATGCCAGTGCCTGGCAAACACAGAAGTGGATGCTCATAGCCAGCTATTGGATGGAACACAGGGCCCCCAATGGAGGAGTTAAAGAAAGTACCCAAGGAGCTGAAGGGGGCTACAATCCTGTAGGTGGAACAACAATAGGAACTAACCAGTACCCACTGAGCTTGTGTCTCTAGCTGCATATGTAGCAGAAGATGGCCTAATCGGCCATCATTGGGAAGAGGGGCTCCTTGGCCTTGCAAACTTTATATGCCCCAGTACAGGGGAATGCCAGGGCCAAGAAGTGGGATTGGTTGTTTAGGGGAGTACAGGGGGTATAGGGAACTTTCGGGATAACATTTGAAATGTAAATAAAGAAAATGTCTAATAAAAAATAAGAGTTACAAAAAAAAAAGGAAGAGTGGGGCTGGAGAGCTATCTCAGTGGTTAAGGTTAACTGCTTCTCTTTTAGAGGACTAGAGTTAAGGTTTGAGCATCCACGTGGGTCCTCATAAGGTTCTGTAAGCAGAGTTTGAGTGTATCTGACTCTTACTAGGTCTTGGTAGGTACCAGGCACACACATGATACACAGACGTACATTTAAGCAAACACATATGAAAAGTACAAATATGTACTTTAAAATAAATAAATACATTTTTTAAGTGGAGAGTGAAAGTGAAGTCTTATACATTATAGCTTGGGGTGTTTTGTGATCTCAAGTTCATATGTTTTTATTCCTTTTGGAGCTTTAAGTTTATTGCATAAAGAAAAAAAATTAACTCAGCTACTCTGCATTTGTATCTTATTTTATCTACAAATAGTTGTTCTTTCTGGAGTGTAATTTAAAAGTGTTTGTTGCATTCTTTCCATGATATTATCAGAGCCTGAAAAGAGCATCTTATTTCAGAGAAGAAATAGTTCATTTTACTTCAAAGACAGTAAGAAAACAAAAGGATATGCAATTGACACTTCTTCACAGGTGAACTTGGGTGTTATGATACTGTAATTTTGATTTCTACCTACATTGTGTCTAGATGTTCAGAATAAGATGAGCAGTTGACAGGGACTCTAAATTGCCACTGACTCTTGGGTTCTAATCAACAGTGTAACCTGAGAAATGTAATGAAAACCTTAAAATCAGAAAGAGAAAAATGGGACTGGAGTGATGGCTCAACCATTAAGAGCACAGACTGCTCTTCCTGAGGACCCAGTTTTAATTTCCAGTACTGGTGTGGCAGCTCACACCTGTCTGTAGCTTTAGTTCCATGACTTCTGACACCACACAGAGATATGCATGCTGGCAAAACAACAATGAAGATAAAGATTTTTTTTTCAAAGAAAGAGAAAAAAATTTCTAAACCCTGTTGTGTAGATTTGAGAAAAAGCAAAAGAAATGTGTGGCTTTTGCTCAAGCTCCATTTAACATGTTGGGATGAGAACAAATGTGACAACTTAAAACAACCAAATGGTTACCTAGTTTAGAGAGCAGAGATGGGGAAAAAAATAGAAAGTAACACCTTCTGTAGAAGAGAAGGAACAAATGGCAATGCTAGATTCGGAATTACATCAACAGACTTCTTTTTTCCTGATACAAATGCCCTGGAAACCCAAGGCGAATGTTGCTAACTGCACAGAGCACAGATTCTAATTGCCTTTCTGTTCCTTAGAAAAAGTCAAGTGGACACAGGATATACTTGAGCTTTGCCTTCCCTGTTTCTCAGCAGTCCATTTGCTGTTCACATTTTCTTCTCTTCCTGCCAACCTCACCTACTACTTCCCTTGCCTTTCCTACTACTATACTTACCTTGTATCCTTTAAGAGATATGTATTTTAGGCAATAGGCCACATTTTTCTCTAAATGTAACGTAAAACTGCTATATTTATCCTAGCTTTTTTCCCCTCATGTTTCACAAATCATAGCGTAAAATATTTGCATTAAAATCACCTCAAGTACTTGGTAACTCTCTGGATCTACTCTAAACCCACTACATTAATCTATGAGGCTGATTCAACAGTCTGTAAATCACACAACGTTTTCTGTGTGGTTAGACACAGGCTGGAGAGCCACGTCATCCAATGATCATTAATTTAAACTAAACATGACTCAATTTACTAAGGTTTTCCTCTTCCAAAAGATACAATGTGAAGAGAGTGGAAAACATGGGCCACATGCCAGAACACAAGAAAGCAATCCATTCTAATATTTTCTGAGCTGCCATCCAATGTGTGAATCCCACACATGACTAGTCTACCTTCTTATCACAAGTTAGATGGATAGGTGAAAAAACAGGATGAAGTAAAAAGTGATTTAAAATATTTAATTTCATTTGTTAGTATTTGTGCATGCATCCATGTGTGGCTGTGTGTGTGCCTGTACGTGTGTGCGTGACACAAATGTGTACACATGTCTGCAGGTGTCTATGCATGACAGAAGATGACATCAGATCCTCTAGAGCTGGAGACACAGGTGGTTGTGATCTGCCAGACAGGAATGCTGGGAACTGAACTCAGATCTTTTGAAATTGCAGCTAGTAGTCTTCACCACTGAACTATCACTCCAGCCCTGTGAAAGTCCTTTGACTATTCTAAATTTCTATTCAACTTTTCCATTTTTCCATTTGATTTTGATTGTTCCTGGAAGCATACTCGGTAGACAGTGTCAGAAAGAATACAGGTCCTAATCGAGGAAAGAAGTGCCTGTTTGTTATTTTAGAAATAAAGACATGTAAGTCATTATTCATATGGTTTTCCCAGGAGGTTTCTAATTAGCTCCAATAAGTCCAGTGTCTTACTGAATATTCTGTTGACAGTAGCATAGTACCTTGAAAAAAAAGAGAAATTTTAAAGAAAAAAGGTCTGTGTTTAGATGGATATTTCTGAAGGATGAAAGTTGAGATGCTCATCTGGTGAGTCCTTTCTTGCTGGTAAAGTCCGATGCAATACATGGCTTCCCATGCCTAAAAACAAGGAGGATGCATAGGAATCTTCTAGTATCCTTAGTCTCCATATTACCAAACCATCGGCATTCAATTGTCTAGACTCTATTCTCATGATCTTATACAATCTTCATATATCCATGAAGTATAATTCTATATACTATTTTTAATTAAATTCCCATCTTCACATTAGGGATTGGGCACAGTAAGAGTTTTAGATGAACTAAAAATCATGTTAAAACTGTAGTATTTGAACTAAAAGCATTTGAACAGTGAACCCTAGAATCTACCCACATGCTTAG
The DNA here is from genome assembly GCF_900095145.1 of Mus pahari. Lineage (NCBI taxonomy): Eukaryota > Metazoa > Chordata > Mammalia > Rodentia > Muridae > Mus > Mus pahari. The sequence continues at coordinate 110,710,621 of NC_034613.1, forward strand.
GATTATCAAATCAACACCTTGACAGTAGTAGGTAATCTGGTTTGATGTCTACATCTGCATGCTTTTGCACTTTAATTTATTTAATTTATTCAACACATTTATTAAACACCAAGAGGATTTAAACACTTAGACCCCCATAGTTAATCAAAGAAAACTGAACTTGCTATCACAGTGTTTTCATTAAACTCCTGCACATAATCAATGTACCTTCATTTCCTAACACATTTAGTCTAAGATATCATATATAACAATGTTTTAGAGAACTGACTTCAAAGAGTTTGGATTCTATATTCCTCCCTTTTTGTTGGTACGATCTTGGGCTAGCAATTTTGTATTCTAAGACTACATTTCTGCATTTAAAAATTGAATAATCACATCATGGATTTTGTAAGGATTAAATGAATTATTGTGATTTATGTAACAGTATCAATGTATATACACTATGTATCATCTAAGTATTACCTATTGATTTTAGATATAATTCTTTTTCTTTAGACTTCTGTTAGAACTCCTGAGCTCAACAGGTCCTAACCAGAAAAAATTTCAAGCAAATTCCAAACCCCTGCCACTGCAAGAAAAGAGGGCATAAACCTAACCATCACTAACTAATGCCTACAATTAAAGGTTGCTTGACTTGACTCACATGTTAATCAATCTCACTTCATTATTTAGGGTTTGTATGATTCTTGCCACTAGTCTAAGTCTCAGATATTCTATAGCATAGGCTCTATGTTACCTAAGTCTGGTTCTTACTGTAGGACCACCTTATACTTCTGTCCTCCTAAAAAGACCACAAAATGAAGACACCTTGGAAAGGCTAGTGAAATGAAATTGCAGACAAGGATAAAGATCTGAATTGAGTCTCAAGGACTCACATGGTAAAAGGACAAATTTGACTCCCACAGTTATCCTCTGATCTCTGCTTATATAACAAGAAACATATAAACACACACACACACACACACACACACACACACACACACAAACCACCACCAAGAACAACAACAACAATAATAACAACAAGAACCACCACTAACTACACATATAACATATACAAAATATAATTAAGTTTATTTTAAAGGAGACACATTTCTTGATCTCTCTGGCCCCAAATCTCTCTTCTATTGATGATATATTTTAAATAAAGAGGTCTTTGGTACTGTTAAGTTTCTGATATCTTGTGATTGTTTTTTGAGTTTTGTGGACTGTATCTTGGGTATTCTGTATTATTATTATTATTATTATTATTATTATTATTATTATTATTATTTTGGCAAATATCCACTTATAAGTGATTACATACCATGCATGTCCTTTTGGAATTACCTCACTTAGGATGATATTTTCTAATTCCATTCTTTTGAACTGCAAAACTCAAGATGTGCTTGTTCTTAATAGCTGGGTAGTATTCTATTGTGTAAATTAACCACATTTTCTGTATCCATTCTTCTGTCATGGGACATCTAGGTTGTTTCCAGCTTCTGACTATCACAAATAACACCCCTAGGAACATAGTAGAGCATGTGCCCCTGTGGCATGGTGGGGCATCTTTTGGGTATATTCCCAAGAGTGGTATAGCTGGTTCTTCAGGTATATTTATTTCCATTTTTTTGAGGAACATCCAGATTGATTTCCAGAGTGGTTGCAATCCCACCAGTAAAAGAAGAATGTTTCTCTTTGTCCACATCCTCTCCAACAAGTGTTGTCACCTGAGGGTTTGATCTTAGCCATTCTGATTGGCGTAGGGTGGAATCTCAGGGTGGTTTTGATTTGCATGTCTCTGATCACTAAGGACTTTGAACATTTCTTTAGGTGCTTCTCAGCCATTTCAGGTTGCTTAGTTGTGAATTCCTGGTTTAGTTTTATACCCCATTTTTTCACTGGGTTGCTTGGTTTTTTTTTTGGTGATTAACTTCTTGAGTTCTTTATATATTTTGTATATTAGCCCTGTATCTGATATGGGGTTAGTGAAGAAATTTCCAATCTGTAGGTTGCCGATTTGTCTTATTGACTATGTNCTTTGCCTTACAGAAGCGTTCCAGTTTCATGAGGTCCCATTTATCAGTTCTTGATCTTAGGGCATGAGCCATTGGAGTTCTGTTTATGAAATGTCCCCCTGTGCCAATGAGTTCATGGCTCTTTGCCACTTTCTCTTCTATTAGATTCAGTGTATGTAATTTTTTGTTGAGGTCCTTGATCCACTTGGACTTGAGCTTTGTACAAGGTGACAAAAATGGGGCTATTTTCATTCTTCTACATACAGAAAGCCAGTTAGACATGCGTCAATTATTGAAGATGCTTTTCTTTTTCCATTGTATATTTCTGGCTTCTTTGGCAATCACAAATGGGGAGGGAGGGAGAGACGGACCTGGGAGGAAAAGTGGGTGAGGGTGGGGGTAGGGAGAAAGGGGAGCCTGATCTAGTATCCGGTGAGGGAAAAGGGCTGAAGCTCTGAGGGCCAGCAGAAAGAATGTAAACAGGCAACCTCAGGAAATAGGAGGTTGGGAGGACCCCCCAGAACACACCAGAGACCTGGGAGGTGAGAGACTCAAAGGGAGGGACCTTAGATGAAATGCCTGACAATAAGAATAGGGACCTTATAAAGCCCACCTCCAGCAGGAAGACAGGACATCAGATGAGGGAGAGAGTTGCCATTCCACAGTCACAACTCTGACCCATAATTGTTCCCAACTGAAAGAATTACAGGGACAGAAATGGAGAGGAGCCTGAGGAAAAGAAGGTCCAGTGACAGGCCCAAAGTGGGATCCAGCTCCAGGGGAGGTCCCAAGGCCTAACACTGTTAGTAAAGCTATGGAGCACTCGCAAAACTATCATGACTGAAAGACCCAACAAGCAGTGGAGAGTCAGATGCAGATATTTGCACCCAACGAATGGACAAAAGAAGCTGACTTCTGTTATTGAATTAGGGAAGGCTGAAAGAAGCTGAGGAGAAAGGCAACCCTGTAGGAGGACCAGTATTCTTAATTAATCTGGACCACCAAACAGACAGTATACTCCAGCTGATATGAAGCCCCCCAACACACATACAGTAAAGACTTCCAGGTTTGTGTTCATGCAGAGATGATGCACCTAACCCTCTAGAAACTGGAGACCCCTAGGAGTTTAGAGATCAGATGGGGTGGAGTTAGGGGCATCTACATGGAGACAGGATTGGGTGGGGAGGATGTGTGGAATGTGGAGCAATGGGGGGGAGGATGAGTGGAATGGGAATGGAATATGGAGTGTAAAACATGAATTAAAAATAAAATAAAATAAAATAAAATAAAAAGTTTCTGGCATCTTTCTACTTTTATACATTTTCTGAACTGTGCTGTAGACATGAGGGAGTCATGTTTTCCTATGGAGATGTGCAAGAGAATTACCTTCATGAGCTAGGATAGACATCACACTTTAAGCTATCAAAAATAATGTGTCTTGATACAGACACCAAATGTCAGAATTATCAGTCATGAGATACAAACACTTAGAGTTAGGATTGAGGGAAACATATGAAAGAGAGAGCATTGTGCAGAAATTAGACTTCCAAAAATGTCATAGCCAGCTTGCAAAATGTAAACTTATCTAGCAATACATGTCAGTGAAGATCTTAAAGTATGTGCTTCAGAACCATGGCCAATCATCCCTGAAGTATGTCTTGCAATGTCAGTAAAGGTGAACCTGGAAATAGCTTCATTTGTCTAGATGCCTAAACAAATGTTGACTGGAGTAATAGTTAAACAACAAACTCAAAATAGAGCTAAAAAATCTCTAAATAGAGCAGATCCTTTAGTCAGGGGTGGTGGGATAAATGCCCTGCAGTATTTGAAGGAGTGTGAAGAAGTTGATTAACTTTAGACTTTGTTAAATATGCATGACAATATTTGGGAAAATATGAAATGAGTCCCCTAATGCCCCCAATCTATCCAAAATAGGGCAATAAAGAAGAATAATAAAGCATCAATATGAAAAGAAGGGCAAATAGAAACCAATACCTAAGATGGAACAAATAAATCTTAACTATAACTGTGGTTACAATAAATTTAAATAAATTAAACAATTTATTTATTTATTTATCTGCTAAAAGAATAATCTTTGAACTAAATAAGAAATAAGATGTAGTTGTGTGTTACTCAAAAAGGCATATGGGAGACTTGATTCCACAGAAAAATGAGGATTAATAAATGAGAAAAGCACATTATGTAAATGCTAATCCAATGAAAGTATGTCTAAAATTGGCAAAAATATCAGTAAATATATAAATATTAGAAAACATAATTAAAAATCTTGATGTAACCATGTTGCCCATTACAAAATATGCATTATTTTTTAATTTTGAAGATAAAGTTACAAAAAATGGACCATATACTAAGACAAAAAGATGAAATTCTTTATGAGATTTCATGTATATCACATCTTTCATTAAATTAAATTAAAAGTTGAAAGGCAATGAACTCCAACAAATGTGTATGAGTGGAAATCTTTAATGTACCATTTCTTCCTAAATAAACTTTTAGATTTGATGCTTTTAAAGTCCAAGTTACAAATATGTAAGAAACAGCACATTTGAAGATTTGATTCTAAGATTTATGTAGAAGGGTGAAATAACATCAAACTCTGATGGCAAAAACAAGTGGTCAGGCACTAACAGATATGAAAATCATAGTTAATTATTAATCAGTAAAATAATGTAGCATTTAAGGAAATATAAGTAGTTCTGCTAAATAGCAAACATTAACAACAAAAAGGCCTGGATCATAGCTATACAGTATATGAAAAGGTTGATCATAGAGATTAATGTGTACTGAATATTTAACAAAGTCTGCTTAAACAATTAAGAATACATGAAAATATTAAATATATCATGGACCCAATCAATTTCAAGTTGATTAAAGCCAGACATAAAAAGAAAATTACTTATGTAAAATAACTTAAAAGGATGAATATCTGGTATTCATACAAAACCATGAGGAAGGATGGAAAGATAAGGCAAGTTATAGGGACCTGAGTAGGCAAAGGACACCTTCATGCTCGAGCCTGGGTAAAGCCTATTGCCTGATAAGAATTGAAAATTCTAGTACAGTTAACAACTACGTAATGCCTTTCTCCCTTCACAGGTATAAACCTACAATTTTCTAGGACATTCACCAGAAGCCCATTTATAGGGGAAGGACGTGTACTCCATACAGCCTAGTGGCTCCTAAATCTTATTTTATCAGATTATCATTCCATCTAAGGCATCTTAGATCTGGAGAGAAACACCTCAAGTTTAAGACATCACTTTTCAAAAGGAAAAATAGACTTTTGCAGATCTAATGTGAGATCTACCAAAATAGTATATACGCAAGGCTAAGACCCTTAATTGTGACTTGTCTTTCAGTAGTCTATAACTGCACTTGGGTGTGTCTTTCTGAGTACCTTTCTCCTAACTGTGTGCTTAAAGTCTATACCAAAATACGTGTTTTGTTTGTTTGTTTGTTTTGTTTTTTGTTTTTCGAGACAAGGTTTCTCTGTATAGCCCTGGCTGTCCTGGAACTCACTTTGTAGACCAGGCTGGCCTCAAACTCAGAAATCCNCCTGCCTCTGCCTCCCAAGTGCTGGGATTAAAGGCGTGCACCACCACTGCCCCAGCACCAAAATACTTTTAATAGACCTTCAAACCTGCTTCATGGTGATGGTGGTCAGTCTTGAAGTTTGTTTTTTTGTTTGGTGTGTGTGTGTGTGTGTGTGTGTGTGTGTGTGTGTGTGTGTGTGTAAACCACAAAACCCAGTTTGGGCCAGCAAGAATCTCCAGGCTGCTGAAGAGAACAATACAGACCTGTGTTTTTAATCTTCTTATCACTAAACCCTTTCACAAATAACATAGCAAACACGAAAAGAACAAGGAGAAACAAATAGATTGGCTACTATTGCTAAAATTAATAGAAAATTGCTATTATCAAAATGTAAATACCATGAGTTGGAACATAACTCTATGGTGAAATGCATGCCTAGAATGATCTAGTATGGCTGCAGTCGAATTCCCAGTATCACACATACACAAAATGAATATATTCTAACTACAGTGAACTAAAAAGCCACAAACTGGTAAAAGAAGCAGTAACAATCTGATAAAAAAAAAAACAACAACAAAAAGTTAATTTTGTAGAACATAAAAGACCAATACACACTTGGATAAAACAATTAAAGATTTATCATAGGGTCACAATTCCTCCTTAGAAAAATTCCTTAGCAGCATTCATAGGAGTTAGGTGGAACAATGTATGTAACAGTAAAATAAGAAGGGAAGAAATCAAATGTTTAAAATAGGTAGAAAACAGTATATATAATATATTATATGTAGTGTATTAATGAAAAGAGCAGAAGAAACAAGCAGGATCCACATAAGAGTTGGGTAAAATTGTAGAGATTAAGGAAAAATGAGGTTGAGGAGGAACACAGCAGCACATGCTAATATTTGGAAAACATTAATGGTAATAAGTTAATACATTATCTTATATATTATATGTACACTCCATGTTCATTTATTTGTAATCAATACATTTTAGTTCTAGAATTTCCAGAGAAGTTTTAGATTTAAAAATGGTGGAAAGTACAGAGTTTCTACATTTATGTTCACTCGTGTGTGCAAATTCCCACACACTCTGTATGTCTCATTTAAGTGGTACATTTGGTACAAGCAATCTGAATTAGAACATCATTATTATATAAAAGTCATGATATACATTTGTTGTGTATCAACTTAACCCAGGATTAAAAAAAAAACCTATCTTAGAGGCAAACTCATTAGACTTTGCACATTCTAAAGCATTAGTTCTCAACCTTTCTAAGGTTGTGACCCTTTAATACAATTCCTTATGTTAAGGTAACACACGACTGTAAGATGATTTTTGTTTCTACTTCATAATTGTAGTTTTGCTACTGTTATGAATAATAATGTAAATATCTGTTTTCTGGTGTCTTGGGTGATCTTCAAAGGAGCAGTGATCCCCAGATTGAGAGCCACTGTTCAAAAGGGAAGGGAAACCTTCTATCATTTAGGAATGCTCTCTTAAGTTCAGGGTGTAAACAACTCAAGGGCTTTCAGACATCCCTGAAACAGACCAGATGCACTAGGTCCTCCCATCCCCAAAGTTATACAAGCCTTAATGGTTTCTAAGACATACTCTCAAACAAGCCATGCTACCCTGAAGAGGCAGAAACCAGCAGAGATGTTTGAAAAAGGCTCAGATGAACTGAGATACCTAAAAAGGACACTCTTCAACCTGTTGAGCTGCCTAAAAGCAGTGCATTGTGTTCTAGGTTTCCATCTTTCTTAAGCCTCCACCTATGCTGTGATGGACTTTGGTGATGAAGCTATATTTGAAATATGTCTACACCTGTTAATTAGACCAAATAAACTCAATGGTTCACCAAACTGGACTTTAGTGATATCCATGCTTTAAATATGTCATTACTCTATACAAAGCAAGAGAACAAACTGATGTCTAGCGGTGAACAGAAAGTCCACGAATCTAGTAGTTGCTCAGCACCACGAGGCTGGGTATCTCAGCTGGTCTTTCTTCTGTATGTGCTGCAATGACTCCAATGCCCGTGAAGGAATGGATTTGCTAACAAGGTAAGAGCAAGAAGGCAAAAACCAAAACCTTCCTTCTTCCTCTGTCCTTAGATGGGCTTCCAGTAGAATATGTGGCTCAGATTAAAAGTGAATTTTCAACTTTCATGATCTGGATCAAAAGCCTGTGTCTTCCAGCCTCATAATCCCCATCAAAAGCATGCTGTCTTCCTGCCTGAAGATCCAGATCACAGGTGCACCCTCTATATTTAGACTGTAGTTCATTCCAGATATATAGAAGTTGAGAACCAACAATATCCATGACAGCCAGGATACAGTTAAATTTGCAGAATCAACACACACACACACACATGTTCAATAGGTGTCAATAAAAAACTCAGCCCCAATATTATCCTCAAATTAATTTCATGTGGTTCTTGCTCCCATCCCCATATATAATCAAACATAATGATGGAGACTAATTTATAATTTAGTTGTTTCCTCTAAACATGTTGAATTTATCAAGCAAAATTTTTTCCTCAAACAGCAATATTTGCCAGAAACTATTTATAATATAGAAGAGAAAGGGGAGATCAGAGAAAGCAGAGGGGAGAGGAGAGAGATGATAGAAGAGAGGAAAGAGGGAAGATTGGAGGAATTTGGTTGTAGATGAGACACAGTGAAGTCCCACAAGGATGGTTGTTGTAGAGGTTTCCTGTTAGCATCTTAGAAAGCTTCCACTTGTAGTAGCTTCCCTATCTGGGGCACATAAACATTTGTTCACATCTCCCCAGGAATAGTTTCATGGAACATTATAGTTTGTTACTACTGTTGTTCATTCTATTGATTTGGACAAATATGTAGATGTGCATACCATTATAAAACCATAAAAAGCTCTAAAATGTTCTGTGTTACACTTATCTACCATCTCGTAGTCCCTTGAAACCATTAATATTTACAGTGTCTCCTAAGTTTTGTCTTTCCCAGGTTGCCATGAAGTAAGAATTATAGAGTATGGAACTTTTCCAGATTGGCTGTATTCACTTAGGGATGTACATTTATGTTTTCTCCATGTTTTCCTCATGGAGGTGTTATTGGCTCATTTCTGTTTCCATCTGGCTAATTTTACATTGTATGAATGCCTCAGTTTATATGGCCATCTATCTACTGAGCAGAGAAAGCATCAAAATTTCTTCCAAGGTTTGACAATTATGGAAAAAGCCACTATAAACTGCCATATGCAGGTTTATAGTGGCTATACATTATCAATTCCTATGAGTAAAAACCAAGGAATATGACTTACAGATTAGAGAGTAAAAATGTGTACTTTTGAAAGAAATTGTTCAATTATCTTGCAAAGGTGCTATACTGAAATGTATCCCCAACAGTAGCAAATGTACATCCCTATCATCTTACGTTCTCTCCAGAACTTACCTACATGAACTAATAGGTTTGTAATGGCAATTTTAATTAGTCCCCCTTTATGAAATCAATGTTCACCAAAATTTCCCTCCTACTCATTACTCCTGTATAGTAAAATGTCTGTTGACAATTTGCATCCATTTTAATTGGATTTTGAAATTACTTTTTGTTGAGTTATGAGAGTTTGTATATTTTAGGTCATCATTCTTTATTATGTATATCTGTCACAAATATTTTCTCCCAAGATTTGGCATGCTTTCTTATTTCTTTACAGAGACTGAAAATTTTACATATGTTTTGTTCTTTTTTTTTTTAAATATGTTTCCTATTTCTGGTTAAAAACATCTAACACTTGCCTTTTGAGAACACATTTTAGAATTTAAACTCCTCTACGAATATTGTTTTTAATCTATTGGAGGTATATAAATTGATAACATGAGTGTATGATTTTTTCTCTTTGCATCTTACATGCTCATCCATTATCACAATGTACTTACTCTAATTCTTTTCAATTTTATATATGAAGAAAACCTCTACCATTTCCTGTTATGTTATCTTGGTGCCTTGGTATATAATAATGCTTCTTGCTAGGAGCAAGATGATGCCATAGACCTTACCTTTATGACTGTTCTTAGTCTGCCACTATAAAACATTAGTAGTCTACGTTGCCTAAGTCTACAGTGAATTATATAAACATTCAGCCTAGGAAAGGAATATTGCTTAGCTCAAGTATCTCACCAGGATTTGATTAAAATCCATGATCTTTTTCTCATGATATCCCTAGAAAGAGCAGAGTAATACGCATGAACAACTCACAGGGAATATCAAAGGAAAGTCCCTGGAAAACAAGAAATTCTTTCTTGTTCTTCTCCTTCCCTCTGAAAAATGTTAAGAAATCACTCCAAGATGTTCTCTGCTGTTCAGACATTCAGACTTCTGCGGGAGCAGGCTTCCTTAACAAGTCAGCCACCTTGCTGTCAGCTCCAATGTCAATCCCTTCAAAATCCTTGTTTCCATAATAAACTCTGACCTGACATGACCACTTCCTTCATGGTTCAGGAGTCATTGAAGAGCTAGTAAAAAACAGAGCAGGGTCTCTTCCAAATGCAGCCAATGACTGTGCCCAATTGGGTGTAATTACATGTAGACAAGCATCCTCTTGGGCCTCAGCAGTAGCGAAGAGAAATGCATTTCTACCATGGTACTGGAGCATAAAGGACAGTTCCTTATTTTGTAAGGCATCCAGCTGTAGGATTGGACAACATATCACCACTTAGCCTTTGGACAGCTAACTATTCAAAATCTATAGTGTCACATAGCTGAAGAGAGCCCCCCCCCTTTTAAGCTTCTGAACTTGGCTAGTTTAGGGCCCTGTTTGCATAATGCCTGGGCTGTTGGCAACCAGGCAGTGTTTGCTCTCTTCATAAATTAGAGTTAAGTGAAGGAAGGCTGGGATTGAAGAGGTACAACTTCCTTGACACTATTCATAGAAGTGTCATGTCCAAACTGACCAGAATCACTTANCCCTCTGGTTCCAGATAGGCACTATTTTTCAATGATAGTATGGCAGTCTCTATGATTAGTTTTAAGTGTTAATTCAGAAGTGGAAATAGGGATGAGGTTTTGATAAACCACTTCGCTTGGGAAGTTCAAAGTTCTAGCTTTTTACAACTTCAGGAAATGACCTCAAAATCATGAGGCAAATACATTTGTAGTACCACAGAGTTTGTTTTATAAGTCATAACAATATCCTGTTCAGATTTCTGCTAAGCCAGCCCCTATGTGCCGCCTGCCCCTCTGTAAGGCCTTAGGGCCCCACCACTTTGGAGATCTCTGCTAATTTCCAACATGCAGGACCACCTGCAGCACTGCTAGGCCTAGGCAGATTGGTTCCATTTTGCTGCTGTTGCTGAGGATGAGCCATAGTTAAACTGCACAATACTGCAATGATGAGAGGACATTTTCTGGAGAGTTGTTTTTTTTTCCAATTTTTATTAGGTATTTACTTCATTTACATTTTAAATGCTATCCACAAAGTCCCCTATAACCTCACCCCTGCTCCCCTACTCAAACACTCTGCTTGTGGACGTTGTACATCGTGGTGCGCACTAGGCTCCGCACCACGATGTACAACGTCCACAAGGTATTTACTTCATTTACATTTTAAATGCTATCCACAAAGTCCCCTATAACCTCACCCCTGCTCCCCTACATCGTGGTGCGGAGCCTAGTGCGCACCACGATGTACAACGTCCACAAGCAGATTGGAGCCTGTCCTTCCTATAATCCCAGTTGATCCAGGACTTCTCAGAATCCAGATTTCCTCTGTGATTCTTTGATTGTGGGCTCCTGTGAACCTGAGATTCTGGGTGCGTCTGAGTTCTTAGCAGTCAAGTTCTTCTGAGGCACTCAAATACTAGTGTGACCCAGCTCCTGTTATCCTGGGATCCTGTTGTCCTAATATCCTGGGCGTGTCACAGTGCGTGGAAGTGGTATCTCCTTCGAGGACCGTGGAGTTGTCTGGTCTGTTTGAAACCAAGATAAACCTGAACTGATTAAAAGGAACCTGAGACTCTGGTCAGGAAAGGCTCTGGTGTCCTTGTTCCTGCTGTCACAGGCCCGTCACTATTGGATTGGAGCAGCTTTTGTGTTCCAATCTCCAGTGATCCTAAGTTCACTTTGGCAGTCCTCTAGGGACCAAGGGGGTGTCCACCGAATCCGCACCCTAGGTGACCTGGTGCTGGTGCAGACTGGAAGGGGCTTGTGCCCCTAGTCAGGCTGGTTCTCTGCTTCCCTAGTGCTCTCTCAGGTCCCTGTGCGATTGGATTGGAGCAGAAGTTGTGATCCACTCACCAGTGATCCTAAGATCGCTTGGGCAGTCCTCTAGGAACCATGGGGTGTCCGCTGAATCTTCTCCCTAGGTGACCCAGTGCTGGTGCAGACTGGAAGGGGCTTGTGCCCCTAGTCAGGCTGGTTCTCTGCTTCCCTAGTGCTGTCTCAGGTCCCGTGCACAATTAGATTGGAGCAGATGTTGTGTTCCACTCACCAGTGATCCTAAGATCGCTTGGGCAGTCTGCTAGGGACCATAGGGGTGTACGCCGAATCAGTGCTCTAGGTGACCCAGTGCTGGTGCAGACCGGAAGGGGCTTGTCTTTTTTTTAATCTTTTTATTTTTTTGGCAAGTTAGTCTCTTTTCTACAGAAGCAATGGACAGTGAATTTAGTGTCCTCATTACTGTTTTGTTTTAACCAAATTTTACTTCTTTTTCTTTCAGGAAGTCAGGCAAAATAGCAATCTTTCTATCTCTCTGTGTCTCTATCTCTCGATTATCTATCATCTATGTATGTATCTGTAGTGTAGTTACTACAGTCTATTTCATTGCTAATATATTGTTAAATAATGGGATTTGTTAAATTTGTTTAGTATTCAACCAATTTTCATTCTCTTTTTCTTACATTTATAAAAGAATATTTTTTTCATTTCATTAATGAAAAGCATTCCATTAAAGCTACTTTCACTGAGTAACAAAATGTGACTGGAAATGATAGTTACTGGTTCTGGGATGACCCTTAAGACACATTATGCTTTTTTTTTTTTTTTTTTTTTTTGCCTCCTGAGAAATTTGAACTTCTTTGGAGAGAAATCCATATTCTAAGTAGCATCAGCTTGTTCATTGCCTGAAATGGGGCACAAACTTAAACTTGACCTAAAACTTAAAAAAAATATATTGCCCCAGTATTCTGTCCACACAGTACCAAGAAACAAACCATGTTTGGAACTATAGACTTTGGAGTGGCTTGATATAAGGCACTATGTGACACTAGCTGATGGATTAAAGTGTAACCTGTAACTTTAGGATCTTTCTTAAGATGCAATTTCCACACCATGTAATACACTCATTTAAAGTATATAACTCAATGTTTTAGTACTTTCATAGTTATTCTTCAGAGAAAGTGATGAGGAGAGAGAGTTGTTGGTGGAGGTGGGATTGGCTTATTCAAATGCTTTCCCATGCTGCTTCACAACTATATCAGATATCTATCACCAAAACTTTTGTTTTGTTTTGTTTTGTTTTGTTTTGTTTTGTTTTGTTTTGTTTTGTTTTGTTTTGTTTTGTTTTGTTTTGAGACAGGGTTTCTCTGTGTAGCCCTGGCTGTCCTGGAACTCACTCTGTAGACCAGGCTGGTTTCAAACTCAGGAATCCGCCTGCCTCTGCCTCCCAAGTGCTGGGGCTAAAAACATGGGCCACCACTGCCCTGCATATTGTCACAATTTAACATTAGTATGTGAACCACAAAAGAGAGCTTGAAACTATGACCATGTAAACATTCTTTCTCATCCCTACCCCCACCCAACTCTAAACAGCTAGTATTCTAATTTTTCAAAACTTTAACTTCATGCTATACTATACCATGTTAGTAACTGAATGTATATAATGGACACAAATCATGAAAGAGGCTGTAGAGATAATTGTTTTTCTAGTTTTAATTCAGTCATGGATTTTTTTTGGCTTTGATGGTGGCTACATGCATAAAATACACAGACTTTATATACATTTCTGAAGTTGTATATACTTGGTTTCTTGTTAATTTAGGTGTGTGATATTTTTGCTTTGTTGTAAAGTTTTTTGTAATAAACTTTATAAAAATAAAACTTCCATATTATTAGCTTTTAGCATAAGTGCAAGTATATAATGTGGAGTATTGAGACTGACTTCTTTCGTTTAGCATAATACTTTCAAAGTATGTTGTAGTATTAGTATTCTGCTTCTCTCCACAATAAAATAATACTAAATTGTGTGGGTATGGAACATTTTATTTGTTCATGTTTTAAATTGTAACTGTCTTTTGAAAGGTACACAATAATATAAAATATAATAAATGATTGTGACGAATACTGTGTTAGTAAGCATTTTAAATGAAATGTCATTGTGCAAGAGACTCAGATTTTATTCAACTCAGTATTTTGTATTGTATTATGTTACAAGGAAATGGGAGGAGAAAAGGGAGGGTGGAGTAAAAAAAAAATCAGAACCATTAGGTAATTTTCTAAGGTACTGTCCTTAGAAGTTAGCTATGAATACTGAATATTCGAACATATTCTTTGGTAACTTAATGTTTTATTAACTAGAATAACTTATTGTCAAATCAAAAAATTAAGTGCACTTAAGCATTCCACTATGGAGTTATAGTTTTATTTTCTGGTATGACTTCAGTTCATTTACACATCGACAAGATATAGACAATTGAACAATCCTGTAAAAATCATCACAAATAGCATGACTGATTTTTATTACCTCCATGAACATCACAACAAAGATTTACCATAATATTAATATTATGAAATTGTAGGAAGAAAGGTGTAAAAATAAAGAATGTCATTCTGGTTTCATCTCTTCCTAGAGGTTTGAAGATGATTTTTACAACTGCCAAACTAATAGCTGCATTCATTTTGCATTTCCTTATCCACCAGTAAACAATGTTCCTGACCTTGGCAAGATATATTTTCCCATTAATTTATCACAGCAGCCTATGAGCCATACTCCCAGTTCCAAGATGAAGAAGCCAAGACTAAACAAGGTTAACTCATCTATTTACATTAAAGCCTGTACATTTTCCTCAAGAACTTCTTGTAAAAGTAATTTTTATTTACCTAATGTAATTGGCACCTTAGAGACTTACTGCTACTTAAACTCACTCTTTCTAGTTCTTTCTAAACTGGTTCAACTTAGCTGTTTTGACTTAAAACCCTGTCCCAGCTGACTACTTCAATCTGACTTCTCTTAAAGCTTCTTAGCTTCTCACTGAATTGCCCTGCTTGGAAGAACTGCCTCTGAATTTCATGAACTGAACTGTACTGAACTGAACTCAACTGTTTAATTAAAAGTAAGAGCTCAAGAAGCTGGATAACAGAAATTCAAATAACCCCATTAAAAATCGGGTACAGAGCTAACCAAAGAATTCTCAACTGAGGAATACCGAATGGCTGAGAAGCACCTAAAACATGTTCCACATCCTTAATCATCATGGAAATGCAAATCAAAACATTCCTGAGATTTCATCTCACACCAGTCAGAATGGCTAAGATCAAAAATTCAGGTGACAGAAGATGCTGNAGAGGATGTGGAGAAAGAGGAACACTCCTCCATTGCTGGTGGGATTGCAAGCTTGTACAACCACTCTGAAAATCAGTCTGGCGGTTCCTCAGAAAATTGGACATAGTACCACTGGAAGATCCAGCAATACCTCTCCTGGGAATATATCCAGAAGATGTTCCAACTGGTAATAAGGACACTTGCTCCACAATGTTCATAGCAACCTTATTTATAATAGCCAGAAGCTGGAAAGAACTGCAATGTCCCTCAACAAAGAAATGGATACAGAAAATGTGGTACATTTACACAATGGANTACTACTCAGCTATTAAAAACAATGAATTTATGAAGTTCTTAGGCAAATGGATGCATCTGGAGGATATCATCCTGAGTGAGGTAGCCCAATCACAAAAGAACTCATTTGATATGCACTCACTGATAAGTGGATATTAGCCCAGAAACCTAGAATATGCAAGATACAATCTCCAAAACACAAGAAAATCAAGAAGAAGGAAGACCAACACGTGGATACTTTATTCCTCCTTAAAATAGGGAATAAAATACCCATGAAAGGAGTTACAGAGACAAAGTTTGGAGCTAAGCTGAAAGGATGGATCATCCAGAGACTGCCCCACCAGGGATCCATCCCATAATCAGCCACCAAACACAGATACTATTGCATATGCCAACAAGATTTTGCTGAAAGGATCCTGATATAGCTGTCTCTTGTGATGCTATGCAGTACCTGGCAAATATAGAAGTGGATGCTCACAGTCATCTATTAGATGGATCATAGGGACCCCAATGGAGGAGCTAGAGAAAGTACACAAGGAGGTGAAGATGTCTGCAACCCTATAGGTGGAACAACAATATGAACTAACCAGAGCTCGTNTCTCTAGCTGCATATGTAGCCAAAGATGGCCTAGTCGGCCATCATTGGGAAGAGAGGCCTCTTGGTCTTGGGAAGTTTATATGCCCCAGTACAGGGGAATGCCAGGGCCAAGAAGTGGGAGTGGGTGGGTAGGGGAGCAGAGTTTGGGGAGGGTATAGGGGACTTTCGGGATTGCATTTGAAATGTAAATAAAGAAAATATCTAATAAAAAATGGAAAAAAAAGTCACATTAAAACATGGCTGCTGTTTTTTATTGATCCAATGCATTGGGGACGCTCCTCAGCATTCAGGCAAGAGGAGAGACCCTGAACAAACAAAGAACACACTTTTTATATCTTGTAAGGAGCAGATTTAGGCAACAGGGCTAGCTGGCTTATTCTAACTGACTTAGCAAGTAACCCTTTCAGGCATTGCTTGGTGTGCATAGGGTGACTACCTTTGGCCTAGTCCCCCACTCTGCCAGCCCTCATGGTTTTTCTCAGAATTTAGTGTGAGGCAGAGTAGGAAAATTTTTTTGAGAACTGTTATTTTTGTTATGTTTTTTTCTGAGAACAGCCAATCTTGTTTTGGCAGCTGTAAACTTGGTCTAGTCATTTTGACCACTAAAACTATGTAGTTTGTAAAGTCCCTTCAGGGGTGGGGGAGGGCTAAGTGGTCTTGAATTTATTTTGGATTCTATAGAACCTGTTTCTGTGCAACTCACTTAGTAAAACTGCCTCCTTCCTGCACTTCTCTCTCTTAAGTAGATTCCCTTTCTTTTCACTTCTAGTGATAGATATATCCTATTTTGTCAAATCTTTCTCTTATTTGTCAGTTTGTCTGCTATTTAATTAGACATCACTTTTAAACATGGGTGATTCCTTCTACAAACTAAATTTACTTCCTTGTTCAAGATTAAAGGTGTGTGCTAAGGGTGGGTCTATATTCCAGTCAGAGGGATTAAAGGTGTGTGCTTAGGGATGAGCCACACCACAGCTAGAAACAGATTTATTTACTTATCTATCTATCTATCTATCTATCTATCTATCTATCTATCTATCTATCTATCTATTTATGGTAAATAACATAGTCTTGGGGTTCACAGTGTGATCAAATATCCTGCAATATCACTTCCTATTATTTCTTCTTTACAAATGGAATTTCTATTTTCTTTAGTTTGATAAAGATTGTTTCCCTCAATATAATCACTTTTAAGGGCACTGAAAATTACTTAACAATAATAGAAATATGTCTGTTAACCTCTACTTTCATACTGTCTGATAAAATGCATATTACATAATGGGCACTAAATTCACTGAATAAGTAAATCAACAAATGAATTTTCACATACATGGCTGAGAATAAGCATTTCATTTGATAGTCATCTTTATTTTTTGAGAAGGATCTCTAAGCTATAATTTCAAAACAATCATTATAGAATTTGGGGGAGAAAATAAACAAAAGTTTTCTGACAACTTACAATAATGATTTATACTACAGGTATGCTAGGTGCCTGAGGCCATAGCCCATCAGGAGCAGTGACGAGAAGTAACTATAACAAACCTACCCTGTACTTTCAGTAATCAGTAACTGCATGGAAAACTTGATTTCATTTCAAGATGCAGACATGGATTATTTCAAAGCACAAGAATTCATTCTGAAATTCAAAACACAACAATTCTGAGGTCCTGCTGCCACTGCAGGTTTTCATAGTGGTACAAGCAGATTTCATTCCTGTCAAAGAGTCAAATTTGCCAAGCTTCTCAGAAAATGGCCCTCTTAGTCATTACATTTGAAGAAGAAACAGATAGTCCTGCAGTAGAAACACACACACACACACACACACACACACACACACCTCTGCCAGGCATGCTCCTGGTTTTTGTTGGTGGTGGTTGGTTGGTTTTGGTTTTTTGTTATTGATTTTTTGTTTGGTTGGTTTTTTTAGTGTAGGGAGCAGAGATTTGCAAAAGAGCCATAAACAAGCTCCAGAATTCACATTGTCTTCCTGTATTTACTTCACTGTTGTGCTTGCATATCTTTGTGTTCAGGAGATTTTAAATAACCAATTATACTGAACAACCTCAACAAAGAATGCAGCAGAGCTCATGTGCGTGTTGAGCTTTCAGCATTCCTTTGCATCCTTCTATACACAGACCTCCTACAATTTTAATGCCCAGGGTGTGTTTATATCTTATATTCTTTTCTTGCTTGCTTCTTCTTCTTCATTTTCTTAACTGCCATTTGATAGTTTTTCCACACTCCCTAAAGATTTCCTTATTACAAATAAAAGAGTTTAATTATTTCTATAATGGAAGGATTAGAGTTCCCATGAGCTTTTTTTTTCCTCCTTAAAAGTCATTGTTGATACAATAAAATGCAAGTAATTCGTGACCAATACAGCTGCTCTTGGAAGGATTGGAGTAAAAACTGAAAGGTAAGAAATATATAAAATGGTACCTTTTAAGAAGTGCTATTATTGGCTGTTAACATCCAGGTCAGGGCCAGGGAGAATAAATTAGTGAGGTAAAGCTGTAATACAATAGATGATCCTCATGCAGCCTTTTCATTGTTGTTGTTGTTGTTTATGCAATTTCCACTGTAACATTTCAAGATATTTCTAGGTAAGTAATGTAACAGCCACCCAGAGAATTTCATTTTGTTGTAGTTACAGGATTTCAGACATGCTTTGCATGCTTGCCACTTTTATTTGTTGGTTGCAAAGAGCTAAGCTAATTTTTTCAGCTTTGATTGTTTTTCTACTGAGATTTTGGATATGCCCTTTGGTGTTTTTGTTTGTGTGTTTGCTTGAGTTTTTTTTTTTTTTTTTTTTTTTTTGTCCGAAATCCAATTGTGTCTACTTGTACTCTCTCCCTCTGTCCCCCACCTATCTCATCTCTCCTGTTCCCATCCCATTCCCCTCTCCAACCCAGTCCCATCTGTCCATCCATCAACAATGTCTAGTCTGTTTACTATTTCCCCTTCTAAGTGAGATTCAATCATCCCACCTTAAGACCTCCTTGTTCTTTAACTTCTATGGTTCTGTGGTTTGTATAATTGTATACTGTACTTTATGACTAATATCCATTTTTAAGTCAGTACATACCATCTTTGTCTTTCTGGAGCTGGTAAGAGTAGGGTGTTGACATCTCCCCCTATTAATATGTGGGATTCAAGTGTGATTTAAGCTTTAGTAACGTTTCTTTTATGAATGTAGGTGCCACTGAATTTGTGTCTTAGATATTCAGAATTCTGATGTCATCTTAGTATATTTTTACATTGATGAGTATGACATGTTCATCTCCAAGTCATTGATTAATTTTGGTTAGACTATTAGAATCATTATTTCAGCTTTCTTCTTGGGTCCATTTGCTTGGAAATCAATTTTCCAGATCTTTATTCTAAGGTGATGGCTATCTTTGATGTTGAGGAGTGTTTCTTGTAAGCATCATGATGATGGATCATGTCTTCTCATCCATTTTGATAGCCTGTGTCCTTTTATTGGGGAATTGAGTCTATTGAGGTTGAAAGTTATTAATGACCAACAATTGTTAATTCCTCTTATTTTGGTGTTGGTAGTGTGTGTGCGTGTGTGTGTGTGTGTGTGTGTGTGTGTGTGTGTCCCTTCTTTTGGTTATACAGATGTGAAATTATTTCCTGCTTTGTTGGGTATAGTTAAACTCCTTGGACTTGAGGTTTCCTTCCAGTATCTTCTTTCTATAGGAGTATATCTGTGGATACATATTGTATAAATTAGGATTTTTCCTGAAATATCTTGTTTTCTCCATCTATGATGATTGAAAGTTTTGTTTATTGTAGTAGTCTGAGCTGCAACTGTAGTCTCTTATAGAATGCAAGACTTCCCAGGACCTTCTGGATTTTAGTGTTTATATTGAAAAGTTGGATGTATTTCTACTAGGTCTACCTTTATATATTAATTGGCCTTTTTGGATTTTTCCCCCTTGGTTTCTTTCCTCTCCATTGTCTGAACTGAGTTTCCTGGGGTTCTTGTGACTAGCAAAACTTCCAGTCCAGGAGTGTGCCTCCTCTGGGGATTTCATGATCTGCATGGCCTGTAGTGTTTGGGTGCTAGCCTTGTCTCTGAGATATCTAGCATCAGTGTAGCCTAGGGCTCCTGGTGCCAGTGTGACCTTCGGGAAAGTAGATGGAGTTGTTGGCCAGAAAATAGAGCCCATGGGGTGGGGTTCATTTTAAGGTTGTTGGGTGTATTTTAAAGAAAATTACCACGAAAGGGCTTGGAATAGGGTATTACCTGCTTGTGCCTGGTTCCAGCAGGCCTCCAGGTAAGCAGGCAGAGTTGTATGCTAGAAAACAGAGCAGAGGTGACAGAGTGCATTTTACTGCTGTTGGCTGTGATTTAAGGGGACTAGGCAGGCAAAGCCTTGAGGGTGGGTCTTACTTGGTTGTCCCTGGTATTGGCAAGACTCCAGCAATGCAGACAGACTTGTGGAACAGAAAATGGAGAGTGGGAGATAGAATGCAGTTTACCACTGTTGGGCGTGCCTTAAGGAAACTTCTTACCCCTGATTTTAATGCAAATTCTGAAATTATTATTTTCTGAAAGATCCAGCTCCTATTTCTACTCTCTAATGAAGGTCTAGTAGCCTTATTTTGCAGGAAAAAAAGAGAACAGAGGTTGCTAAGTGGGTGTTTTCTGGAGGTGTTAAAATTTGATGTCAAGGTACAACAGAACTAACTTTGTGAGTCTCCAGGAAACCAGCTTATTATGGTCCAAGCATAGTTTTGTTATCAAACCCCAGAAAAATTATGACTGTATTGATTCTACTGCATTCATTTGGGCTTTATAACACTAAATGTTTATAGAATTCCTGCTTTTATTCAACAAAAATATTTCCCTTTCACACATTCATTCTATTTCTTCAAGTCTTGAGTCAATAAATGCTTGGTGCTTTAAATTCTTCATTTACATGTTCATAATTGTTTATTTTAATATTTAATACAATCTTTAAGAGTTTCATACATTGCATTTCGATTATATTCATCCCTGAACTCCTCCCATATCTACCCCATCCATACCCACTGAACTTTGCATCTTTTTTTTTTATATCAAGTCCAATTTATGTTGCCTATGTATACTTTTGGGTATGTGGTGATCTACTCTACTGTTGTTCACATAATTATCACTATGTTCTTTTAAAAAAAGTTTTTCCTGCAGCTATTGATTACCAACTTCCTCAGCTAGCAGTAGGACAATGTGTCCATAAACCATAACACCATATTGAATTGTTGTCTTATTTGAGCTTGTACAAGTCTTGTTCATGTTGTCATATCTGGTGGAAGTTCATATGAGCAACTTACCTGTTATGTATGGAAAGCAGTATTTCATTGTCATCTCCCAATTCTGACTCTTGTAATATTTCTGCTTCCTCATCTGAGATGATACCTGAGCCTTGGAAGGAGGGGTGTCATTTGATGTCCCATTTAGATCTGAGCACTCTACACTCTCCTATTCTTTATACATTGACAAGTTGTGGGTTTTTTTAATTAATCACCATCTACTGCAAAAAGGAGCTTTCCTGGTATGGATCAGCAAGTGAATTAATTTATGGCAAATAAAAAGAATTCATTAGGACTTTGTTTAATACTATGTCCTTTTAGCAAAGTAACAGTAGTAGGCTCACCACTAAACATTATGACCAATCTAGAGATAGGCTCTTGGATTTGATAACTGTGTTTCATGTGTGGGTTTCATCTTGAAAATGAGACCTATATCCAATTAGAAAGTGATTGGTTACTACCATGAATTTTTGCCACTATTTCTCCAATGACTATCTCTTGCCAAACTAGTCATTATTGTAGTTTGCAGAGTTCACCCCTGGATACGTTTATGATTACCTTTCCTCCTGTGAGTATGCACAGCACCTTTCAGGACTATGAAAGCTAACCAACAAGAATGAAGGAACGACCTGGAGATCAAGACCAACTTTATACCTCCATGTTCTATGACTCAAGCATAGGTTATCTTTAACAATACGGCTTTACTATCAAGTTCTGAGACAGTTCAAGAATATTGGAAATAGCCTATGATGTTTAAGATGTCTATAGGACATCTGTCTAAGAATTTCAAAAGAAGTAATCTATGCCAGATATTCATCTTTTTCATTGTTAGTTTATCTTGTATGATGGAGATATTGTCACCCTGTTGTATGATAGCTTCATTTAAATTTGTATATATACATAATATATGTATATATTTCAGGAAGCTTCTTCAGTAGTATGCTCTTATATTATGTTTTCAAAATGTCCTTAATAATAGTTATATCTTCATATATCCTCTTCTATGCTTTGCAGTCCCACCCCTTCATGCCCCATGTAATCATTCCTGTTCCATTATTTCCCTTTTTCCCTTTATATAATGGCATTCTCCTAGCCCTTAAAATCAAGCCCACATATCATGGCCTCTTATAAGTTTTTTAACATCTGTGGGTGTGATGGTTTGTATATGCTTGGCCCAGGGGGTGGCACTATTAGAAAGTGTGGCCTTGTTGGAGTAGGTGTGTCACTATGGGTGTGGGCTTTAAGATGCTCATCCTAGCTGTGTGGAAGTCAGTATTCTACTAGCAGGCTTCAGATGAAGATATAGAACTCTCAGCTCTGTCTGCAATACGCCTGCCTAGATGCTGCTGCTCGAATGGATGAATTAAAAGCAGTGGGTTTAATTGGGCCCTGAGATAGCAAGGGCCAGGTGGCAGCATCGAATCACTAGAGACAAGGTGTTCATAGTTATTATAAGGACAGCATAGACAAAACAAAGCTGTAATGACCTAACTCGAAATGGTCAGCACAGAAAAAGGGCAAGAGCAAAATTCTTCAAATATGCTTGTGGTCCCTCTCACCAGTTTGCTTTTTATAGGGTTCATGAAGGGAGTATCTTCTATGCCTTCACATTGTGGAGGATTAGGTTTTACAGAATGTATTCACTCTAGCATTGTAATTTCCCTGAGCCTTAAAATCCCTTCATCAACACTAATCCAAGGGATATCAGGCATTTCCAATTCCTTTTCAGTAGGCCATCTTATAATAAACGCTTCAGCCAACCATTCATATAATCTTCTGACAGCTTTTTATAACTGTGTGAGCTTCCATATTAATCCAAGAATCTCCACTCAGAGGGCCCATGTGAGTAAACTCTGTTTGATCTAGTTTTATGTTCTATCCATCATTATCCAACACCCTTAAAATCCATTCCCATACATATTCCCCAGACTTTTGCCTAAATGAATTAGCAAGCTCATTAAGCTCCTTAGTAGTGTAGTGCATTTCCTCATGTACTACACTTTCTACCCCCCTCTAGGTGCCCACTTTGCCTTGAGTCTGGTTATAGGTCTAGAAGAAACTACTGGTAATCCTTGACAACACCAGGCCTTGGTATTCATTTGTCTGTCATTTTCTTCAAAGAATGTCACTGCTGGTTTATAGGACTCAGGGATTAATTTCCTCATGTGAAGGGGGCATTATTTCAAGGGATGCAGCTGAAGGTACTATTTCCTCAGGTGAGGTAAACCCTTGAAAATTTGAAGATTCAATATTACTAGCTTCAAAAGAGTCCTCAAACAATCCCCACCCCAATTTATAGGATCCCATACTTTGCCAGTTAATGCCCTTACTTTAACTGCTGACACCCTCTGAGGCTGAGACTTGATTTTTTGCTGTAATTTAGCCAATATTATAATGAGAGCTTCAGTTTGATGTTCTGCAACTCAAGCTCTATGGCTGCTGGAGAGAAAATTCTCTTCAAGCTCACATTTAGAGACCTTTAGATTGTTTATTTGCATTTGGAGCCATTCAATTTTATCATACAGCTAAATCTTTTCCTTCATCAATTTATCCAGAGATACTAATAGCAACAAGCAGACCAAATAATTTTCCTTGTTTTCTCCCAAATTGTAGAACCTTCTGTATACTGGGTCACCTAATTCATTGCCAGTTACAGTTGAAGGATTAAGATAATCAAAGGCATTAGCTTCTTTATGTTTGAAATACAGTTTCCACAATGGGTCTTCAATACTTTTCCAAAATCCTAGGATCTGGAGAGGTTTCAGTAGTTGAAGGTGTTGGTGAATTAGAAGGTGCTGGCAAATTATTAAGCTGATTCCAAATTATTTTTTAATTTATTTTATATATTTTACTATTTATTTATTTTAAACTCTAGATTTTATTCCCCTCCCCTTCCACCATCCAACTGTTCCACAACCCATACCTTCTCACTACCACCCTGTCTCCACAAGGAAGTATCTACCCTCCAACTCCACCCCACCAGACCTCAAATCCCTGGGGCCTCGAGTCTCTTGAGGGCTAGGTTCATCATCTCTGATTGAACCCAGTCCTCTGCTGTACATGTGTTGGGGGCCTCATATCAACTGGTGTATGCTTCCTGGTTGGTGTTCCAGTATCTGAGAGATCTCTGGGACATTAATTGAAACTGCTGGCCCTCCTACAGGGTTGCCCTCCTCCTCAGCTTCTTCCAGCTTTCTCAGAATTCAACCACAGGGGTCAGCAGCTTTTGTCAATTTGTTGGGTATAAATATCTTCATCTGAATCTTTCATCTGCTGCTGGTTCTTTTGCAGGGGGAATTATGATAGGCCCCCCTTTTTTGAGCACACCATAGTCTCAGTAATAGTGTCAGTCCTTTATGCCTCCCCTTGAGCTGGATCCAACTTTGGCCCTGTCACTGTACCTTCTTTTACTAAGACTTCTCTCCATTTCTATCCCTGAAGTTCTTTCAGACAGGAACAATTATGGGTTAGAGCTTTGACTGTGGAATGGGAACCCCATCCCTCACTTAATGTCCTGGCTTTCTGCTGGAGGTGAACTCTACAAGGTCCCTCTCTCCAATGTAGGGCATTTCATCCAAGGTCCCTCTCTGAGTCCTGAGTGTTTCTCACATCCCAGATCTCTAGTATATTCTGGAGGTTCCCCCCAACCTCCAACCTCCTGAGGTTGAGGTTGTATGTTTCAATTCTTTCTGCTGGCCCTCAGAGATTTCAGTCTTTTGCCACCACCCAACCATGTTCCCTTCTCTGTCCCCCCATGTGGTTCCTTTCTTCTCTCTCCCAAGTGGGACTGAGGCATCCTCTCATGGGCCCTTCAGCTTGTTGAGTTTTTTGAGTTCTGTGGGCTGTATCTTGGGTCTTTGGCTTTGTTTTTTTTTTTTTAATTTTTCTTTTTTCTTTTTTTTTTTTTTTTTTTTTTTTTTTTTTTTTTTTTTTTTTTTTTTTTTTTTTTGGCTAATATCCACTTATTATTGAGTACATACCAAGCATGTCATTTTGGATAGTTACCTCATTCAGGATGATATTTTCTAGTTCTGTCCTCATTCTTAAGAGCTGAGTAGTATTCCATTGGATAAATGAACCACATTTTGTGTATCCATTCTTCTGTCATGGGTCAGCTGGGTTGTTTCATCTTCTTGTTATCACATACAAGGCTGCTATGAACATAGTGGAACAGGTGCCCCTGTGGCCTGGGAAGAGAACTTTTGGGTCTTCAGGTAAATCTCTTTCCAATTTTCTGAGGAACCTCGAGATTGAATTCCAGAGTTGTTGTACCAGTTTGCAATCCTATCAGCAATGGAGGAGTTTTCTTCTTTCTCCACATCCTCACCAACATGTGCTATTGCGTGGGGTTTTGATCTTAGTCATTCTGATTGGTGTAAGGATGTTTTGATTTGCAGTTCTCTGATCACTAAGGACTTTGAACATTTCTTTAGGTGTTTCTCAGACATTCGAGAGTCCTCAGTTGTGAATTCTCCGTTTAGTTCTATATCCGATTTTTGATTGGGTTGTTTTTGTTGTTGTTTTTGTTGTTGTTGTTTTGTTGTTTTGTTTTTGTTTTTTTGTTTGTTTGTTTGTTTTGGTGGTTGGCTTCTTGAGTTCTTTATATATTTTGGATATTAGCCCTCTATCTGATATGGAGTTAGTGAAGATTTTTTTCCCAATATGTAGGTCGCTGATTTGTTTTATTGGTATGTCTTTTGCCTTACAGAAGCTTTCCAGTTTCATGAGGCCCCATTTATCAGTTCTTGATCTTAGAGCATGAACCATTGAAATTCTGTTTAGGAAATTCCGCCCTGTGCCAATGAGTTTAAGGCTCTTTCCCACTTTCTCTTTTTAAGATTCATTGTATCATGTTTGTTGTTGAGATCCTTCATCCACTTGGACTTAAATTTTGTGCAAGGTGACAAATATGGGTCTATTTTCATTTTTCTACGTACCAACAGCCAGTTAGAACAGCACTATATGTTGAAGATGCTTTCTTTTTTCCATTGTATATGTTTGGCTTCTTTGCCAAAGACCAAGTGTCAGTAAGTGTGTAGTTTTATTTCTAGGCCTTCATTTCTATTCCATTGATCCATGTGTCTGTCTCCGTACCAATATCATGCAGTTTTTATCACTATTGCTCTGTAATACATCTTGAGGTCAGGGATGGTGATTCATCAAGCCATTCCTTTTGTGTTAAGTATTGCTTTTTGCTTTTCCAGATGAACTTGAGACTTGCAATTTCCATGTCTTTGAAGAATTGTGTTGGGTTTTGAGGGGAATTGCACTGACTCTGTAGACTGCCTTTGGTAGGATAACCATTTTTATTATGTTAATTGTGCAAATCTATGAGCATGGGAGATCTCTCCATTTTCTGAGATCTTCTTTGATTTCTTTCTTGAGAGACTTGCAATTGTTTTCATACAGATCTTTCACTTATTTGGTTAGAGTTACTCTTACCCCAAGCTATTTTATATTATTTGTGGCTATTGTGAAGGGAGTTGTATCCATAATTTCTTTCTCAGTCTGTTTATAATTTGCATAAAGGAAGGCTACTGATTTGAGTTAATTTTATATCTTGCCACTTTGGAGTTGTTTTTCAGTGGGAGAAGATCTCTGGTAGAGCATTTTGGGTTGCTATTGTATGCTATCATATCATCTGCAAACAGTGATACCTTCTTTTCTTCTTTGCCAATTTGTATGCCCTTGATCTCTTTTTGTTGTCTTATTGTACTAGCTAACATGTCAAGTACTATATTGAATAGATATCGGGAGAGTGGGCATCCTAGACTTGTCCCTGATTTTAGTGGAATTGGTTCAAATATCTCTCCATTTAATTTGATATTGGCTGTTGCTTTGCTGTATATTGCTTTTATTATATTTAGATATGGGCCTTGAATTATTGATCTTTCCAATACTTTCAACATGAAATGGTATTGTATTTTGTCAAATGCTTTTTTTTCATCTAAGGAGATGATCATGTGATTATTTTTCTTTGAGTTTGATTATATAGTGGATTATATTAGTGCATTTTAATATATTGAACCAACCTTGTATACCTGGGATGAAGTATACAGTTTCTAGTAGGATCTGAAGATTTTTTAATTTCCTCTATTTCTATTGTTATGACTCCCTTTTCATTTCTGATTTTGTTAATTTGGATACTGCCTCTCCACCCTTTAGTTAATTTGGCTAGGAGTTTATCTATCTTGTTGATTCTCTCAAAGAACCAGTTTCTGGTTTTGTTGATTCTTTGTACCATTCTTTGTTTCTATTTGTTTGATTTCAATCCCAAGTCTGACTATTTCCTGCCCTCTACTCCTCTTGGATGTGTTTGCTTCATTTTGTTCTAGAGTTCTCAGGTGTTCTGTTAAGTTTCTAGTATAAGATCTCTCCAGTTTCTTTAACAGGGCACTTAGTGCTATCAGTTTTCCTCTTAGCACTGCTTTCATTGTGTCCCATAAGTTTGGGTATGATGTGTCACAATTTTCATTAAATTTCAGAAAGTCTTTAATTTCTTTCTTTATATCTTCCCTGACCAAGTTATCATTGAGTAGAGAGTTATTCAGTTTCTCTGTGTATGAGGGCTTTCTATGGTTTTTGCTGTTATTGAAGACCAGCCTTAAGCCATGGTGCTCCCATAGGATGCATAGAATTATTTCAATATTTGTGTATCAGTTGAGGGTTGTTTTGTGACCAGTTATATGGTTGATTTTGGAGAAGGCTCCCTGAGGTGCTGAGAAGAAGGTGTATTCTTTTGTTTAAGGGTGAAATGTTCTGTAGATATCTGTTAAATCCATTTGGTTCTTAACCATTCTTAGTTTCACTGTGTCTCTGTTTAGTTTCTTTTTCAATGACCTGTCCATTGGTGAGAATGGGGTTTGAAGTCTCCCACTATTATTGTGTGGGGTTCAATGTTTGTTTTGAATTTTAGTAACATTTCTTTTATGAATATGGATGCCCTTAACATTTGGGGAACAGATGTTCACAATTGAGACTTACTCTTGGTGGATTTTCCCTTTGATGAATATGAAATGTCCTTCCTCATCACACTTGATAACTTTTGGTTGTACATCTATTTTATTGGCTATTGGGATGGGAACTTGAGCTTGTGTTTCCTGGGATGGTTTGATTAGAAGACTTTTTCCATGGTTTTACTCTGAGAGAATGTCTGTCTTTGTTATTGAGGTGTGTTTCTTGTATGCAGCAAAATGCTGGATTGGATCTTGTTTGTGTATCCTATTTGTTAGCTTATGTCTTTTTATGGGTGAGTATATTCCATTAATATTGAGAGATATTAAAGAGAGATGATTGTTGGTTCCTGATATGTTTGTTTTTGTAGGTGGCTTTATGTGTTTGTGGCTCTCTCCTTTTGACTTTGTTGTGAGATGCTTAATATCTTGTCCTATCTTTGGTGCAGGTACCTTCCTTGTGTTGGAGTTTTCCTTCCAGGATCCTCTGTAGGGCTGAGTTTGCTGTTTGAATTTGGTTTTGTCCTGGAATATTTTGTTTTCTCTATCTATGTTGATTGAGATTTTTGCTGGTTATAGTAGCCTGGGCTAGCATTTGTGTTCTCTTAGAGTCTATATGACCTCTGACCAGGCTCTTCTGGCTTTCATAGTCTCTGTTGAGAAGTCTGGTGTAATTCTGGTAGGTCCACCTTTGTATGTTACTTGGCCTTTTTCCCTTGCAGCTTTTAAAATTCTTTCTTTGCACTGTGAACTTACTGTTTTGATAATTATGTGAAGAGATGATTTTCTTTTCTGGTCCCATTTATTTGGTGTTCTATAGGCTTCTTGTACCTTTATGTCCATCTCTTTCTTTAGGTTGAGGAAGGATTCTTCTATGATTTTGTCAAAGACATTTTCAGGTCCTTTGAACTGCGAATCTTCATTTTCCTCGATTCTGATTAACCCTAGATTTGGTCTTTTCATTGTGTCCTGAATTTCCTGGATGCTTCAGGCTAAAAGTTTTTTATGTTTCAAATTTTCTTTGACAGTCGTTTCAATCTCTTCTACCATATCTTTTTCATCTGAGATTCTCTTTCTATTTCTTGTATTCTGTTGCTAATACTTACATCTATAATTCCTGACCTCTTTCCTAGGCTTTCCAGTTCCAGGTTTGCCTCCATTTGTGTTTTCTTTATTGATTCTACTTCCACTTTTAGGTCTAGGATGATTTTATTTAATTCCTTCACCTGTTTACCTATGTTTTTCTGTATTTCTTTCAGTGAGTTATTGATATCCTCCTTAATGGACTCCATTATCTTCATGAGATAGGATTTTAGGTCAGCTTCCTGATTTTCAGATGTGTTGGTGTATTCAGGACTTGCTCTGGTGGGAGAACTGGGTTCTGATGATACCCATATAGATTGGATTCTGTTGCTTAAGGTCTTGCTTTTACCTCTGACCATCTGATTGTCCCTGGTGTTTGCTGTTCTGGGTCACTTGTTTGAAGTCTTCCTCTTTTGTCTCTGGGTTGCTTCATGTCTCTGGTAGCCTGTGGCCCTGGCTGTAGCAGACCACCTGTGGGGCTTTCCAACTGTGGGCTCTTCAGAAGGGCAGAGAAGCTGCTGATCTGTTGCCCTGGCTGCAGTAGATCTTTTGGGAGGCCTTCAGACTGTTGGGTATTCAGAGGAGCAGATAAGCTGTTGTCCTGTGAGAAGATGTTCTTCAGGGGAAGTCTAGTGACTGTGGTTTCTGTTTCTCTGTGTGCAGCAGAATTCCAGGAAGGCTTTCAGTCTGTTGGGTCAGTTGCCCTATATGCCACAGAGCCCCCAGGAGGTCTTCAGACTGTGGTGTCAGTTTCCCAGTTGCCCTGTGTACAGAGGAGCTCCTGGGATTCCTTCAAGGTGTGGTGTCTTCAGGGGAGCAGACAAACTGGTGATCAGTTGCTCAGTTGCCTTGTGTGTAGTGGATCTCCTGGGATGCCTCAGATTGAAATGTCAGTTACCCTTAGTACAGTTGATCTTCTGGGCTGTCTCATTATTTGTTGTCTCCAGGGGAACAGAATAGGTAGCAGTCTATCCCAACAAAAAGGACCAGAAGGAAGGGGTGGTGTATTGGCGCTGGTGGGAGTGGTGGGTAGAGGGGTGATTGGTCCTAAGTCCACTGGGCTCCCAGCAGCCCCTGTGGGACTTCCGGAAGGTTCTTACCAACTGCTCTGAGTGCAGTGGTTCTTCTGGGCTGGTTCAGGATATGGTGTCTCCACTCCACATTCTTAAAATGTTCATCCTTATACTTTTGTTCCTCTAGAAGCATTCCTAGTACCACCTTCTGTCTTAGTTAGGGTTTTACTGCTGTGAACAGACACCATGATCAATGCAACTCTAATAAAGGACAGTTATTAATTGGGGCTGGCTTACAGGTTCAGAGGTTCAGTCCATTATCATCATGGCAAGAGCATGACAGCATCTAGACAGACATAGTGCAAGCAGAGGTGAGAGTTCTATATGTTCATCTGAAGGCTGCTAGCAGAATACTAACTTCCAGACAGCTAAGATGAGGGTCTTAAAGCCCACACCCTGTGACACACCTACACCAACAAGGCCACATCTTCTAAAAGTTCTACCCCCTGAGCAGAGCATGTACAAAGCATCATAGTGGGTATTCTAAATAAAAAACACATGCCTAAAGATTCAAAGCTAACATGCAGAAATGAGAGAAAATATGGAAAATATATCATGTTTATCTTTTCAGGTCTGAGTTACCTCCCTGAGAGTGATTATTTCCAGCTCCATGCATTCATAGTGAATTTCATAATTTTACTTTTCTTAACAGTTGAATAAAATTCCATTGTATAAATGAGGATAATGATTTCAGATCTTTTGTGGTTTTATCCTCCTTGGTAAATATACAAGAGTAAGTTGGCTTCAATGATTTCAACTGTTGTCAAATGACAAGCTGGAATAGTGTCCACTTTTATTATTCTTCCAATTTCCTATGGTCTCTTAGATGTTGATAGCACTTTTCTTTGAGTGGTAATATGATAGTGAAGAATGCAAGTCTATGCCGCATATGTATATTAAAGCCCAATTTCCATATGTTTAAGAAAAATTCAACATAGTATCACATGCAAATAAAAAAAGAATGGTAACAACAAAAAATCAAATCTGAATAAGAAATTATAATTTTGAAAATTTGGGCCATGAAACAACTCCTAAATGATTTATCTATCTCCTTGACAATTGTACTAATCGTCCTTCAATGGCTGGGTGATTATTTGACTTTAGATGACATTTGAATACAGTCACTGTTCTTTCTTTACCCATTGCCTTTCTTATTTCTACCCTAGGCTGTAATATCTAAAGTCATTCTCAAGAAGCAACTTGCTGTTCATACCTTCAAAAAATGGTATTTTTTTCTCTCTGTAAAAACTAGGAAATTTTCAAATATGGTGAAAAGAAAGAAAATAATATTATGTATAAACACACAAACACACAAAAGTTATAGATATAGATGTCTATTTAGATATAAATATATAACTGAGATTAATCATTATTTATTATTTGGAATTTAGTGTATACTATTTTGGATGGGTTTGGTACTGTGTATTTTGACGTTAAATCTGCTCTCCTAGGAGGGGTTGCAGACAAGGAGTGAGTCATGTACTCAGGTGACTTTTTGTGAACCAATCTCCTAATGAATAAAGGAGCCAATCGCTGGGTGAGTAGGTAGGACTTCCTGGACTTCCAGGTTGCACAGAGGAAGAGAGGAAGCAGGAGAGAGTTAGGTCCTTTTGGACAGGGATAGCATGAGGACAAGATGTAATTATGAGTATCTCCTGATTTCAATGGTGTATCTGTGAGGATTTGCCACAGGAGGATTTAGATTTAATAACGCATACAAGTTAGGATTTTAGTTGTGACCAGCTATTGACTTACCATTGTTTCTGAACTAAATTTGTGTTGCATTTTCCATCATGCTGCGGTTTGTCTGGGCTCAAGGGAGAAAGGTACGGTGGCAAAGTGTGGGTTTGCCTGAGGTACACCAAGAAGGTCATGTGGGGGTTGAAGCATGGATTTGGTGTGGTAGTGAGCCAACAGTAGGATCTTAGTGAGTTGGGTAGAAATGTTTTGGGAGCTCTGGGCCAGGAGGTCTCCACGAGATAAAAACAGTTCAGCCATTGCCTGCCAGTGCATGGTCAGCCAGACCACTGGGCAGAGAGTTCCCAGCACAAGTGTGGGAAAGAGCCAGTTCGATTTTTAATATTTTCCACAACAGTATCCAATAAAAATGATCAGCGCCTTAAATATTATAGAAAGAAAAGCTTTCTCAGTGCTTGAAGGAAACTTGGTCCATGTTTATGTGCATGAATGAATACTTTAAAATACTGGCTCAACTTGATTTTCATATACATTGGTCCATTCAAGTTTTCTATTTCTATCTTCTGAGTCATTTTGGTAAGTTATATTTTAAGTAGGTTTCATATACACTTGTATTTTTAACAAGGAAAAGAGTCCATTTAAATTTCCATATTCATTGGAAGAAATTTTTCAAGATTTTTTTTCTGTGATTTTTTTTTTTATTCCTTTGCCTTAGATTTCTTCTCTTGCAGTTCTCCCAAAAGAATGCAAAAAGTAGAACACAGAGTGGGGGACTATGTCTTTGTTAAAGAACTCACAGAAAAATGGACTCTGTTGAACACTGTAAGTTGGGAATTTGTTTCTAATAAACTTCTACAGGAACAGAAACACTCAATTTGCTGTAATCATGCATGAATTTGGCTCACTGGGAGTGTTCAGTCGTGGGTTTCTAAAGATTTAATTATTTAAACAAGCAAGACCCTATATTTAGGTTTTATTTCTAATGTAATAATTACACCGGAACATCCGAGTGGCTGATTTCTTCCCAGCATGCATGCATTAATGTAGAAAATACATTGATTTTTCTTTCACTGATAACAGAATGAAAGGTCATAGTTTCCAAAAGTCTTATTCCAGATAATTCATGCTTGGAATATGGCATTCTCTATTTCATTTGTGTGTGGTAAATAAGTGTATCATTCTGGCTTTTATTCCCTGTGGAAAGAATATCAAGTAATATAGCAATTTTTTAAATGTATTCTTCAAAAATCTTCTATTAAATCTTTTAAAAGTTCACATAATCCTCTTTTATACACTAAGGTGTTTAAAGAATATTTATTGTTCAAAAACTACTTCAGGTTTGTATTTCAATGTGAATGTACCCAGGCCCTACAAAAGTGAGCTCTCCTAGGACCTAACAATATCCAATTTCAGCTTAATAATCTGTGCAATGCTTTAATGTCTTACACTAGGTTCCAGATGCTATAGGTTAGTAATATAGAAGAAAGAAAATAAGATGTCTTAGAAATGCTAATATGATAAGGTATATTTTAAAAAACTTATTTTAGATTTATTTAATTTAAATCATGTATGTTGGTATTTTGCCTACACATTTGCATGCTAAACATGTGTGTGCCTGGTTCCCATGGGGAACAGTAGAAAGCATCAGATACTCTGGACCTGAAGTTACTGATAGTTGTGAGCAACCATGTAAATGTTGAGAATAGAATCCAGATCCTATAGAAAATTAACCAGTGCTCTTAACTACTAAGCCATCTTTTTTCCGTCTTAAGAAACATTTTCAAGAACTTGGTAATAGATATTATACCAGGTTCTTTACTGATAAAAATCTTATCTTCAGAGCCACCTTTTAAGACTAGAATTTTTATTATCTTTGAAATTGAGGTTTGTAGAACACAAATGCTTTTCCCAAAGTGCCAGTGCCAAGCCTTGAATCTACCTTTCTTTTATTTGGAACCCTGTATTCCTATCCTACATAGTTTTCTGATTCTCACAATGGGGAAAAAGTAAAAGTATGCAACCCAAGATGATGTAATTGAAATTAAGGTGAATTTCTGTTAAATAAAAATAGTACTTGTGAACCAAAGACACTTTTTTTCATACACTAACTTGTAGAAAAATCCATTTAAACTATGGGGTAGACTTGCTGCCACTTTTTTCTAAGTCTCCTTTCATTGTTCTGAATTGTTTAATTGACAGATTGTTCTTTGAAACAAAGTCTCATCTGCTTCACAGTATGAAGATACCTTGCCAAGGACTTTGTTTTCTACATTGTTTACTATTTTTGTCATCAGTTCCAGCTTTCTGCAAATATCATATTCATATTCATATTGAAGGATGACTACACTGAAGCCCACAGAGACACATGGGCTGTGAAAGTAGAGGGAATGGGCTCAAACAGTCATTGAACAAGAGATAGGATAGAATGGGTGATTCACATGTTGAACATACTAGAATACTGCTTATTCTCTTATCTGCAGAGATCAACCTTATCTTCTGCAGAATACATTATATAACTACAACTGTGCAAGGTAAGGATGCAGAAAGAAGAAAGAGTTCTGGATGATGATGATGAGGAGGAGGAGGATGATATTCATGCTAATAATGATAATGATAATAATAATAGTAATAATAATAATAGCATCCACAGCTATTGTGTCCACTCTCAGCTGTTCATCAGAGCTATTGATAACTACTTTTGCAGTTAATTTTTCACCAGACATGTAAAGTACATACTATTATCTACCCAATTTTATAGATATAGAAACTGAGGTGGAGAATAATAGATAAATCAATGTTCTAAGTTCATGCAGAAAATAGCTGAACTAGTCTCTTATCCCTGGCAATCTGAATCCAGAGCATGTTCTGGGATCAATTCTGATACCTATATGTTGAAGCTGGTTGGCTTTGAGCATAGTATCTATTTCACTGAACTTTGTCTTCATCCTCTTTGAAAACAAATGGTGGGCATGAGATATTGCAAAACAAGGTAGTGCCTAGTTCTCAGTAAAGGTTCAATAAATATTTAGATCTCCTTTTCTTTCCTTGTGTCCACTTGTGGCCAGGTTTTCTTAAACTGTGCTTAAGAGAACATCTTGATCAAATTACCTAAGGTACTTATTAAAAATGCAATACTAGCATTTCCTATACTCAAGGATATTCAATTCCTAGTGAGATTTGATATAGTTAAATAAGCAAAGTAAAAATTTAATGCCATTTTCTAGCAAGTAGCAATAAAAAGAAATTACTAAGTACTCTCTGAATTTTGAACAGATGTAGTGTTCTGGCCACCTGAATCAACTTCACAAAAATGTGAACTTAATACATAAATCTGACTGAATGTTACATCATCATTATCACCATCATCCATGCCAGTTTTGCAAATATTTTATTTCATAGATTTATTTATAATGTACTTATACATTTCTAGTTCCACAAAATATCTAAGATGTGCAAAAATATTAATAATATATGGGCCTTTTCTCTTTTGTGTTTCTAAAGTAACACTATCCATTTTTACAAGTGTATGTACAGAGACACTTGCAGTTAGAATAAACATGCATATGTGTGCATGCAAATGTCTATATACATGCAAAGGAAAAAGATTACTCAACAAATTTTACTGAACTTGTGGTGGGGTCACAACTTGGGCCCCAAGCCACATCCAGCTAATCAAACTCAATAAAGTAATTAGAGGAGCCAAATTAAAAGTGGAAAGCAGGCAAAGGAGATGGATTCTAATAGGGCTATATTAGGGAGATGACAGTGACCAAGAGAACTTCCTAAATCTCTCCAGGGTCCTGAAGTGAGATAAATGTTGGAATAGCTAGCCAAAGCTATACACATCTAAACAGTCTTTGTCAGGGCGCAGTACCACCCACCACTGATCCATCATTGTATGTCTCATCTTATAGGATAGTTTGGCAAGTGATTGGAACTGTGTGAAATCTCTTTTGGGAAACAATTCCATTCTGGTTAGCACTCCCTTCTCCCTAAATGAGAGTACAGAGTGTATAAACTGATAACATAACCACTCCATAGTATGAATGTAGGAAATGTTTTTAAGATATGACAGAACAGGCAGAGGCATCTGAAAGGGTCAGGAGTAGAAGGGGAAAGTAATAGACTAAGCATGGTCAGTCAAGACAGGAGCAGGAGGAGAATGTGAAGAGAGTGTGAACAGAAAGTGGAAAAAGAGGAAGAGGAGGAGGTGGTGAGAAGGAGAGGAGAGAGACGAGAGAGAGAGAGAGAGAGAGAGAGAG
>NC_034613.1:110747057-110759360 GCF_900095145.1 Mus pahari
AGAGAGAGAAAAGAAGAAGAAGAAGAAGAAGAAGAAGAAGAAGAAGAAGAAGAAGAAGAAGAAGAAGAAGAAGAAGAAGAAGAAGAAGCCAGCCATGAGCACATGGAGAGGGGGGTGGGGAAGGGAATGGGAAAAGAGGGAGGGAGGAAAGGGAAAGCAAGAACAAGAAACAGCAAGAGAGCCAGGAGAGGGTAAACAGCCCCTTTTATAGTGAATCAGGCATACCTGGATGTTGCTGGGTAATTGTGGGGTGGAGCTTAGACAAAATGCTAACATCATGGACTTTAAAATGTATAACAGATACTGAGGGTGGCTGGAGGGTCAGTAAGCACATTAGTATGCTAATGGACACCACACATAGCCATTTGTCCCTTCTGCCTTTTAGAATTTGGGGAAATGGAGTTTCCTTTGGAGTTGGTGTGAGGTAATTTACATTTCTTTGGTGTCCATTGTTTCAATAGTCTGATAGTCAAATTGAAAGACACAATTATCTTTTTAACATATCTTCATTTCTTCCAGGCCTATTACATAAACACTTCACCCTGATAAATACACACTCTTCAGGAAGGCGCAACTCACAAGAGAATTGCTTTGCATAAAATAAATAAACTTTACATGAGAGGCAGAGTTGAGAAGCAAGAGGCAAAGCTCTCCTTTAGTTAACCTTCAGAAAGTCACCTGATTCCTTCAAGTCTATAGAGGATATGGCAAAAATGGAAGGAAGGGGGAAAAAAAAAGCATAAAAACTGGCAACTTCTAGGACATGGTCTCTGCAAAAATGGATGTTGCACTGACATTGATTACCTACCAGACAAAACAAAGGTTTGAGGGGCATTTATCATCAGTCTTAAACAAGAAATTAAGGTGCAATCAAGTTATAAGTCAGATTTGAAGCTGCTAATATCCCTACTCCTTCTCAATCTTTAATGTGCAGCTGAATTACTGGGGGAATCTTGTTAAAATGCAGACTTTGATTCGGTAAGTCTGGGGTCCATGTGGGAGATTCTGCATTTCAAACAAGCATCTAGGTAGCATTACTGGCCTGAGGACCTAACCTTAAGTAATGGAGCTATAGTCCACCTGTGAATTCCTTATCTTATCTTCTTACTTGTCAAGCAGACTTTGATTATTCCATTCATCTCTGGCTCTTTTCATCAAAGTAAGTGAATAAAAATCTGAATTGTCCGAAGGTGCTAATTAAATATGCAAATACCCCTAAGTAAATACACACTTAAGTTTGAAAACCTGTGCTGGAAGAAAAACACTGGCTAGAAATCATTCCCATGTGGGAGGCAAGCCTCAACTCCCCAATTTACTACAGGTCAGTAGTTCTTAACCCCCGCAACACATTATGATCAGCCAGGGAGACATTAACAACAACAACAAAAGCAAATGTTTGATCCTTTCCCAATTAAACTGGGCCCTCCCTCTGGAGTGGACCCTGGGTATCCACATTGCAAAAAAAAGCTTCCCAAATTATTCTAACATACAGAACAGGCTAGAAGTAAATTGAACCAGTTCTAGAAGTAAATTGTTATTTTTGTTTAAACTTAGAAATGTCTAAGTATATTGACAAAAATTCCATATTTCTGGAATTGTCCTGTGTTTTGTTATTGTTGCTTTCTTAATTCCCTTTTAAGGCCTTTCCATAAGCACCCTTCATTCAGGGCACTCATGGCCTCTGTGTTCCCAAGATTTCCTGTTGCAATGAATCACTGATCCCATGTGTCTCTGGCTTTGTTTCTTCATCAGAAGCTAACCTGGGTCTCATCTTCTCTGATCCATTTTCTTTCCCCTTCTGGTGATAAAAAGAGGTTACTCAGAAAAAAACAATCCTAGGTTTTTATTAGTTCCTTTTTTATTGCTGTAATGAAAATCTATGACTGTGGCAAGCTATAGGCAGGGGTGGGGGGAGGTGTTTATTTCGGTTTGGGGTTCCAAGGGGTTAGAGTTCATGATGATGACATGAAGGCAGCAGGTGGCAGGAACTGGAATCTGAGAACAAAAGCTGGGGGCTAACAAATCCATCTGCAAGTTGGAAGCCAAGAGAGCTAAGGCTACCTCCAGTGACTTCCTCTAACAAGACCATCACCCCTAAGTCTCTCAAACAGTTCCATCTATTGAGGACCAAGTGTTTACATGCATCAATGACATTCTCCTCCAGACCAACAGAAATACAATTACCCTCTTCTGTCTCACAGTCCTTTATTAAGGTGCCAGGCTGAAATGAAGATATCCTAAGGAGATACCTGTGTCTTTTCTATTTGAGAGGATGGCCCAGAAAAAATGATGGGTTAGTGAATGATGGAAGTCACAAGACTTCTTAGCTGTGCATATTCTTAGCTCTCTATAATTCTAACTCACTTCAGAATCTTGAAGATGGAATTAGTGGGTGGGGGGTGGGGTTGGGCTAGTCACTGTATTTCTTTTTCAGACTTCCCCATCAACATAATCCCCATTAAATCTCTCTCTCTCTCTCTCTCTCTCTCTCTCTCTCTCTCTCTCTCTCTCTCTCTCTCTCTCTCTCCTTCTATTAACTCTTTTAATTTTATTAATGAGAACTGCTGTCCAAATTGCGTTGGGATAACATGTGGTGATTCCATGTTTACTATAATAATACTTTAGCTCAGGTTAAATAGACTTTAACAATCTTCTGAAGTTGGGGGTTTTGAATGTGACTGATTGAAATAAATATACTTATTCTCTATTTTTCTTTTAGTCGTGAATCTCTTTTTTTTTCTTTTAATTGGATAGTTACTTTATTTACATTTAAAATGTTATCCCCTTTCCCAGTTTCCCTCCTTCCCAGAAACACCTTATCACATCTTCCCTCCCCCTGCTTCTATAAGGGTGTTCCTCCACCCACCCACCCACTCCCACCTCCCTGCCCTTGATTCCCCTACACAGGAACATCTTCCTAAAATGAGCATCCACCTACAACAGTAACCATTAGCCATGTCTTTGCTTAAGAAGTGACTCCTGGGGCTGGTGAGATGGCTCAGCAGGTAAGAGCACCCAACTGCTCTTCCAAAGGTCCTGAGTTCAAATCCCAGCAACCACATGGTGGCTCACAACCATCCACAACAAGATTTGACTCCCTCTTCTGGAGTGTCTGAAGACAGCTACAGTGTACTTACATATAATAAATAAATAAATCTTTAAAAAAAAAAGAAAAAAGAAAAAAAATAAGAAGTGACTCCTGCTTGTTCTCTGATTTTATTAAAAATAATACTA
The DNA here is from genome assembly GCF_900095145.1 of Mus pahari. Lineage (NCBI taxonomy): Eukaryota > Metazoa > Chordata > Mammalia > Rodentia > Muridae > Mus > Mus pahari. The sequence continues at coordinate 110,750,292 of NC_034613.1, forward strand.
TTTTATTTCAAACACTATCCAAGAGCATATAGGATGTTATGTGTTCTCATTTTTTTAAAAAAAAATTATGAAATAAAATTTTAGATAGGGCAAAGAAATAATTTTGACATCAGTTACTTTTATGCTGTAAAAAAGAATTTATCATTTTTTAAATATGTGGTTTCATAAGCACAGGAAGTGGCAGAGTCTTTGATCAGGGCCTTGTAATCAGGGAAGCATTGAAGAAAACAAAGAATACACAAATATGAGAAATTGACTACTTCCAGGAGGAAAGTGTTACATCAACATCAATTAATATTTATTGAGCACCTACTGGGTACATAACACCTGCTCGCAACTTAGAAAAATGACATGGATTACATCCCTATAAAACATAATTACCAGGGACTATTTTTAGCCATTTGTTTAAATTCATTATAGCAAGGACAAGCAAGCTGGGATGCTGGTAATTTGGTCTTATTAATAAAACTGATTCCTAGGGAGGATTGCTTGCTTAGGACAGAAAATGAACCATACTGAAATATTAGTTTCTATTACTCCAATCATTACAATATGTAATACACAGGTGGGACCAAATGCTATAATTTCAAATACAAGAGTTCCAAATTTCAGACATCAACTCATTCCTAGAGGATTGGCCTCAAGATTTTCTCCCACTATCTGTCATGGAATTTATGAGTGTTACTGATTTTTGAACTTGGGTCTGAGAATAATTGTGGAAGTGTACATGTTTATCATTGAAATGTGCACAAAAGAAAAAAAAAAGCCAAATCAGTCTTACATCTTAATTCCCAAAGACAAAGTACACACATGTACCACTTCTGCTATAAAAATAAGGGCAAGCCTTGAACTGTATGACACAATCTCTTAAAAATTTTAGGGCATTCATTTCTATTCCACATCAGTGACCTGGGCTGAATAATTTGGCTTCTGACCATGTGAAATGTGCCAGAATAATGTAACTAGGAGATTTGAGCTTCAGAAAGACTAAAGATAACCTGAAAGTGTCATGAACATTACCTTCTCCTAGGATATGGAAATTGGCTACGTCATTTAAAATTCAAAGAAAATTGATATTTGATTCACATTCCTGCACTAATCAATTCAATTGACTATATTCTGGTATTCATCTTTCTCTTCTTACTTGGAGTAGAATAAATTTTGCAAATATTTTATTTTATGGATTTATAATATATACATTTTCTACTTCCAGAAAATATTCTAGGTGCTTACTTTGTCAGCTAAGAAAAATAGATTAAGGAACACTTGCTGAATATCCCCAGCACTGTAGGATGCCTGGAGCCTGCTCTATGCTCATGCCTTGAAAATGATGCCTTTGAACAGCCTGGAGAGGCTCAGTCCCAATACTATGGGTCATATTTCCAATTTTTATTAAAATTATGATTTGCCCTGTGCCTGTGAGGGTATGCTTATCTGCCCAGCTTGATTATGTTCTCTCTGAAGGTGGTCCAAGGTGAGAAACTTTCCATAGATGAAGAAATAACTTGGATGGATTTTCAAGGAAATTTGAGAATGATATCTGCTGTTTTTCTTGACATTTACTATGTTTCTTAAAGGAAATAGTGTGATCACAGTATAGATTGGAAACAGTATGGTTTTTCTTAGGAACTCCTTGGCACTGAAGAGAGATGTTTGGAGAAACACAGAAAAAGAAAGCAGGAGAAGAACAAATAAATAACTAAGACAAGTTCATTGGAACCTAAGTCTGAAGAATTAAAATTTGCCAACCAGTTCAATTTTACTTTTACTGGCTCTTTGTTTTCATATATTATCTGGTCAAACATTACATTGACACAAATTTTAAAAAATTACCCATTTTATGTCTACATCTATCCATTACTATCTCAAAAGAAACACTGAGTGGTAAAGACTGTATGTAGAAAACTTTAAGGAGACACATTGCAAGAAAAGTGTTCTGATTATTTTTGGACTGGATTCTTTAAGAATATGTATATAGTGAACAACTCTGAGAAACAGTATTTCCTGATAACAAATTTCTTTTTGTGCATATAATAAAAATAATATACCCTGTTAAGCAGACATGCTTTGCACAGGTTTACTGTCCACTTTGAAGTATTTGTTTCCTTATATTCCAAGTTCCTCTGCTAGGATACAGGCTAGTTTGTTGCTTATATCCATATCAACATTTGCTTCTTCATATCAGCCTTGGAAAGTGAGGCTTGGAGAGCTTTAAAGAATGCTGAAACCCTGGCTACTATTCCTTCTATGAATAGTAAACTATTCCATGCCCCTAAAACAGAAGTCTCTTGCCTTGTGCTAAGATAACTTATCAGCTTACAAGTGAAGTAAAATCTCAGACTTGTCACTTTTACAAGTAAAAGAATTATCCCATTTAGAAGGGACATTGAGATATGTAGTTCAACTTATCAATAGACTGAAAACTCTAGAAAATCCTACCTTGAGGATGGCTGTTTAACATTGATTAACCTAGTGGTGGTTTTTTTTTTTTCAAAAACATGCTTGGGAATAAGGTTTTCTTTGGCATGTTATATTGAAATGGTGCCTTAGGCTGAAATCCCAACAGTTTAATGTGTCCTATGAAGTTGATTCATTCCTGTTTATCTCTATTTTACAAATGAGGAAGTGAGATTCAAAATTTAAATTTTTCTCCCCAAGGTCAAAGAGGTGATTAACAATAGAACCAACACCAAAGGTAATTAAATTATACCCCAAAGGCAAACAGCTTAACTCTGAACTTGTTTATAATCCCATTTTGAGCTTTACAGTGCCCCTTGCAGATTTCCACTGATTTTTCTTGTAAAACCTATGTGCTCTTTACTATGAGTAGTAGTAAATGTTCTTAACATTTATGTTCCTCAAGCACAAAAGTAAGAAATTCCAATCATTACCTCACATAGATGAGTCTAAGGTAAGTAATTCTAGCACTTCTCAGTGGAATCCAGCTGAAGCTTGTATTCCACCAGGACATTTGCCCAAAATCCGTATTCCTTGTTCTCTTACTAGACATATTTTCTTCATAAATCTGTTATACACAAATTCTCGACTCTAGGATGGCTCCTGTGTAACCTTATCCAAGAGTGTCAACTATTTACTGAAGTTAATTGAGCAAGTTTCAAAGCATTGATAAAGTTATATTTGGATAAATCTTCCCACCTTTATCTGGAAAACCTAATGGAAACAAGTGGATCTTTGGCAATAACAACTGGTTTTTAATCTGCACAGTAGCATGTCTGTACTCGGCATACTTTAAAGGTACTTGGCATACTTTAAAGGAAAAAAAAGAACTACAATCAATGACTGTTCACTATCACTATTGGTGGAAGAGACAAAGAGAACATTATTGACTGAGTAAAGGAGGTGAGACAGCACAGGTTCAGTTCATAGATACAGCTGTCGTTTAAAATGGTGCTATGCTTACTCTGCAGTGCCCTGTGGAATATGTGGAAATAAATGACACAACCCTTCCTTTGGGTCAAAATAAATTTTTAAACATGACAGGAGAAGAAAGACATTGTAATATGAAGAGAATTGTTCCTAGAGTCTACTAAGTACAAAATCTGAAGAAATGTAAAAATGTTTAAATGCCCATTACACACCAGGAACCAGGTATTTTGTTAGGCACCAAGTCAGTCAGCTCCAAATGTCTGATGTTAAGGGGATTTTAAGGGCTACCAAGGGGATATCGATTAGTTTACAGAATCCTGAACATGTAACAGTCAGATTTTATGAGGTGACTTCTGCTCAAGCCCACTTCCCCCTTCCATCACCTAAGAAGATAACAGATGACCTGGCAAACAGGGACACCAGCAAATAAACTCCATTGAAAAAATATGTAGAAAAAGAAAAATGCTCCTGGAAGGAACCCTAGCTAAAAGTTAAAATTGTGGAATCAAAATGCCAAAGAAATGGCCTTTCTTTGGAGCCCATAAATATAAGAAGTTTATCAGGCTTTAAAAAAATTCTGGAAATGAGGCTTCTTTTATATAAATGAAATATGTAGGAGCAAGAAAGATAGCATCAAGTGGTTAGGGCAGAAAACCAGGGAGACACAGGATGAGACTAGCCTCCACAGACACATCAAGAAGTTTAGACTTCAGCCTAAGCTACCATTTCCTTTAATAAGTTCACAAAATGCCAGGAGGTGTTGTAAAAACCTGTACCCAAACATGCTCTGGAAAAACTAAGTTAATCAATATGAAATTGCTATCTTCAGCAGGAGCTTTCCATTTATTGATACACTGTGTTATTTATTCCTCCACATTGAGAGATAATGCATACTGTTTTCTGGACTTAATTGATGGTTGATTATGTTTGTCATAGCTTGTCTTCTTTTGGTAAGATAATCAGTATGATCAAAAGCAACATTAGGGAGGAAGGTTAAGGAAAAGGCTCACAGGTCCCTAGTACAGTCCAGCACTAAATTTTCAGATCAAGACAGGAATTTAAACAGCACAGGAAGCCGGGTGTGGTGGCGCACGCCTTTAATCCCAGCACTTGGAAAGCAGAGACAGGCAGATTTCTGAGTTCAAGGCCAGCATGGTCTACAAAGTGAGCTCCAGGACAGCCAGGGCTATACCAAAAGAGAATTAATACTGCTTTCTTGTTGGATTTTTATGGCTTAGTCAGGTAGGTTTCTTTTTGTATGTAACCCAGGATCACCTACCTTAGGTGTAGCACAGCCCACAGTTGAATGAGTCAAATCAATCATCAGTCAAGAAAATGTCTCCATAGACTTGCTCATTTTTTTCCAAATGAGATCCCCTCTTCTCAGATGACCATAGCTTGTGTCAAAAGCTAAGCCACACAGGTTTGTTTTAAATTGTAAACTGAATTGGAGTGAGAGATGCCTAAGAATTAGTGAAACACTAAGGTGGTGACACAATTTGACCAAAACTACTCTCCCTTATCAATAGATTAAGTCCTCCTCATGAAATTAGTTACCTGATAGCTCTTCAGATATGGTAAAAGGTAGGAAGAGGGACTAGTTGGAGGAGGAGATGTACTGCTATAGCATATACTTAGAGTTATGTCGTTCCAGGGCCCCTTCCTATAGCTCCTCTTTCTCACTTTTTCCAGTCCTTTAAGGAATAAAGAGCCTTCTTTGTTGTGTGTTCTAACTGTTATAATGTTCTTTCCAAGCACCTGGGATTAAGAGAGCGTTCTCTGAGCGCTTTGGAACCTGGAACTGGAGCAAACCCTTTCTGCTTTGAGTTGTGTTTGTTGGGTTCCTTGGACAGAGTCAGGAAAAAAAGCTAACCAATAGAGGAGATCATCTGCCAGGTACTTTTACATTTATTTCCCTGTAGTGGTGAGTTGGGGAACTCATGTCCATGGCCCAGAGTATGGAAGTGCACCTCTAAGAAGCAGAGGAAGGCAGTGGAAATTTCTAAGCAGTAGCAACATAATCAGAAAATGCAACAGTATAATTTATCCCACTCATTTGTGATTTAAGTAATATCTTATTGTCCTCTATCTCTCACCAATAGGAACCATCCCCAAATTCTGAAAATTCATAAGAAAATAGATAACTATATCTTACTAGAGAACATTGAAATGATTTTAGAAATATTATACTGACATCAGGTTAGAGTTTGTTGCCTTGCTTCCTGATATTAATGTCTCTTTAAAAATAAGTATCATTATAGTGGGTGACCTAGGATTCTCAGAACTTTTCAGCCTTCTTTTCCCAATGAAAATGATGACAAGCTATAATCTACCCTTCTTTAGAAGATTATAGACTCCTACACTTAAAGTGGAAAGTGCAGCTCATATCCTCAGACATTGTATATCTACTTTATGGAGACTTCATTCTCCATTTGAAAGGAAGGGGACAAGGGTTGTGGTAAAGACAAGGAAGGGGGGGGATAGCATTTAGCGACCTATCAGAGCTTGATGAAGCCTGATATAATTAACAAACTTGTGATATCTGTAGCAATTGTAATTCCAATTATTTGCTAGCTAAAGGCAAGTTTCACTGCTCTAAGTTAGGAAATCATGTAAATAGCCTAATTAATATAATTTGCCTTATGCTCTACTAAGAAAACAAAAACAAATATGTCATTTTTTAGAATAAATAGCATGGTATAGACTAAATATTATAAATATTCAGTCAGTTTGCAGAACAAATATTGCATATTATGGATCCTTTTCAGCAGTTCTACGAAGTTCGGTATGATTTAATGAAATTATGATGGCTGTTTGAGTTTTACAACTACATTACAATAAAAGAAAGCACTTCTTTTGTGCAGATAAAAGGCCGATCCTTGACGAAATAGCATGGTAGAACTTATAATGCTGTGGCCTGCGGAGACAAAGACGATTTCATTCTTTTTCTTGCCAGTTCTCTCATCTCAAGAGAATCCCAAAGTTAAAATAAATCTTTTAAAAATTCCATATGCCAGTGTTAGAGAGACATAATAAATAATTCTTTGCCATTTCATCATGTAGAATTGAGAGATAAAGCTGTTTGTAAAACCCTAAAAGACTTACAAATCATTTCAACAGGTTGTCATATGTTAATGTCAGTGAGCATTTAATCACCTCGTGTAAGAAATGCACAATACAAGGGTGGGTCTGTGTTTCTTTGTCTGAGGGCTCTACTGGATTCCTGCATACTTCATCCTCTGCCTTCTGTGCTGCTGTCAGCTTTACCCCTCAGAAACATCCTCATTCCCTCACACCCAGAAAGGGGCGAGAAGAAAACATGAATACTCAAAAAAACAAGCAAGTTTATCTTGTGGATTTATATTTTCAGCACTGTGCTAGGCACTGCAAAATGAAGAGGAGGAGGAGGAAACAGCAACAGCAGCAAATAAGCAAACAATTGGAAAACAAACACAAGGTAGGCTTGAGTGTTACATTTAAGGATGGGATGGTAGTACACATACAGACAGGAAACATTAAGGCTCTTATTTACAACCTAATCGCAGATCTATTAAAAATTTTGATATAGTTTAACTGGAAGAGAAATAGCTTAGAAGTGAGAATGTCTTTTATCTTGAATGTTCAAAAAAGATTTGATCATGGACAACTAGAGGCCAAAGAGTGTCACTGAACTGTACGTAGTAGTAAAGACATGAACAGCCTAGCTAAAGCTAAACTAGAGGAAAGGCACAGAGACATGCCTGGAGGTAGGGAGAGGAAAAGAAGAATAAAACAGATAAATGATTACCAGAAGTTATCATGGAGACAGGAGTAGAACTGTGCAAAGTTATTAAAGTTTTAGTAGGCCCAGAAAGGGACTACAATATAATGAAGTGGAAAATATAGTTTCATCTGACAGATGATGCTAAAATTAAACTGGTTTGGGGCCTGGAGAAATGGTGTAGTTAAAAGGCCTTGCTTTTCCTGTGGAGGCTCTGGTTTCAGATTCCAGTGCCTACATAAAACAGCTCACAATCAGGCACAACTCCAGTTCTAGAGGATTAGATGCCATCTTCTCCCTCTGAAGGTACTACACACTTGGTACACACACACACATAGATGCAGGGAAAACACTCATGCACACAAAACAATAATTATTCAGAAAAGAAATTAAAACAGTAGAAAAACACATTAGAGAAAGTCATCTAAATTAGGATAGCTTCCAGCAATAAAAAGAGCAGAGGTATATTAGTACCAGGATGGGCATGGTAGTAAGTGATAAATGAAGTGATGAGCAACTGAACAAAGGCAATAGAGGTGGGAAATGAACAAAGAAGGGCAGATCAAAAGGAAGTATCAAATACAGAGAAATACTCAGTTGTCTTTTATGTCTTTTATAATGGTTTAGACATAGGGGGCAAAAGACAGAAAGAGGGAAGGAAGACTGGAAGGTTTTGAGCTATGACCAGAAATTATGGCACCAGTGGGATAGTATTATGTGGTATGCTAATTCATGCATGAGATTAAGCCACAGAAAGGGAAATATTTGACAGGTATTTGGGGAGTTATCAGCTACTAGATTGAAGCAAGGACATCTCCATCAGTATTTTAACCTAGATATCAAAAAAAAAAAAAAAAAAAAAAAAAGCTTCATCTGAATTGGAAAGCAATAAAAGCTAACACAGTGAAGGCTAAGTAAGTTCACCTTTTCTTCCACAATAATTAAAGTATACCCTAACATAGCTAGCACCATAAGCAGAATAATAGCCAACAAAGATGTCCACAGTCCTGGGCCAGGGAGATGTTTCAGTGAATAAAAGTATTTGCCTTGAAAGTCTGACAAACTCGGTTCAATCCTTGGGATTCATGGTATAAGAAACGAAATGACACTCAGAGGTTATCGTCTTTCTGACCTTCAAACACACTACTACATATATGAAACTATCATTGCTGAGCTTTCTATGGTTTAGGAAAAAGAACTGCAAATACTATGTCTTTCCTGAAAGTAGTGGTTAGAAATGTGGTACCATGCCTAAATGGACCATATTACTGCTTCACAATCAAAGCATGTACTTCTGCTTATACAAGATGTGGAGAAGAAACTGAAAAACGACATTAAGATTTCCTATAAATATCAGGTATAGGGCACATGCCTTTTCCACTGATGAACCAGAGGCAAGCAGGCCACAGTGAGTTGGAAGCTGACATAATCTACATAGTGAGTTCCAGGCCATATGTGTCTTCATAGTAAAACCCTTCCTCTAAAACAAAAGATAAACCACAAAATAAAGCAATTTTCCATGGACTGATGTGTCCAATAAAAATGTAGATGTCAAAGCTATAACCTCTAGTGTGATAGTAGTGATGGGGGAAATCTTCAGGAGATAAGTAGAACATAGAATTGAAACATTTCTCTGGGGTAAGGAGGCACATGAAAAATGATGCATAGGAGATTTCTTGTCCCTTTGCAGAAATAGCAAGAAGATGGTCACTTGTAAATCATGAAACTGGTTTTCCATGCACTAAAGCTGCCAGCATGTTGACTGTGGATTTTCTACACTCCAGAACTTTGATCAATCCACAAGTAGTTAAGCTTTCTAGTCTATGATATTTCGTTAGAGAAACAGAGGACCTTGGAATGGATGCTTTTTAAGTTTTCTCTCATACTGAGAGTCTATGAGTCATCTGTGAAAAGCTATGAAG
>NC_034613.1:110760050-110762233 GCF_900095145.1 Mus pahari
TGCAAAATCATGTATGTATAAACTGGCATGAATATGTATACATTCTTGTTAAACACATACATAAACACACACACACGCGCACAGACACACACACACACACACACACACACACACACACCTATATTAGAGTGTGTAAACTGCCACAGAATTAGGGTAGAACAATTAGTACTTATTTCTATTCTATGAACAATATGGGATCACTGGATATTTTTGAGCTTTAGAATAAAAGTATGCAATCAGGTATTTAGGAATATAAAATGGTTAGCTAGTTATAAAAGCAAAATATAAGGAGACAAATAAAGGAACTATTTAACACATTTAAAATTTAGTAGTTTTATAGGTCAAACTGAATCACTTTACAGTAGATCATTAACATATAAAGTCCATTGCCTGGATAGTGTCATATACTGAATTATTATAAGGGTTAAAAAAGAATTAAATTAACTTTTTTGAAACTGCTATAACTACTTAAAGTAATAAGATATATGTCTATAACTTAACATTCTGTATTAGTTTATAAATCCATATGCAATGCTATTTTGATGTTTAGATAATCTGAAAAGATGACTTGCTTCATGTTAAGTTATACTTTACATTTTTCAGTGGCCAAGAGATAAGGATAAAAACAAAGCAAGAGCTTCTTATGTTAGCCATTTGTAGATAAGCACATCCACAGTGACAATGTCATAAGCATTTTAGAGTAGAATTCTCCCTGGGAACCACTGAGAATCCTACAGAGTAGATACTTGATATGATTTTATTGATTGTACAATATTATATGCAATAAAGGTCGTGTGACCACAACTAAAGGTACTAGTTGTTATGAGATTGTGGTAAGGTGGAATATAGAATATGCCAAATATTGAAAAATCATCTAATTAAATTGTAGCATGCCTTGCATACATTTTCAATAGAATATCTTTCCTTTCTAATAAAATATCCAAGTTAAGTGGCTTGAAAATAAGATGTAAAAACCCATAAAATAGCTTCCTCAATTAATTAACATGATATGTATTAGTTAATAAACAGGATGAGGATTGAGGTGAAAGTTAATTAAATAAATGTGAATAAAACTTTATGAGAAATTATGGATTTCATTTTGAGAGCGTTTTATCTAAGAATATCTAACAGTAATATTTAAACTATCAACTCATCATAATGGCAACAGATACACTCACCTTGAAGATAAAATGAAGTAAATACACAATAAATTCTCAAAAATGACATATCAAAATAAGGATAAGAGTCAGGAAGAGAGGCAGACTTTTAAATCTGATGTATTGATCATTAGTGGTTCCATCAATATTTTAAAGAATTATTTGCATTTTCACTATTACATTTCTATGATTATGGCCAAGATTAGCATTGTTGCATCTACATTTAGGAAAGGTGGGGCTCTCATTTTCAATGTGTTTAAATTGATAAAAAATAATTACTTTCAAAGTTTGGGTGCATTGTACTTAAAATACTTATACATGCATAAATACTTATATGTGTATATATACATTATATATATAATATATATATATATATATATATATATATATATGTATATATGTATATGTATATATATATGTATGTATGTATACACAGATGCATACAGAAAAGACTCTATCAATTTAGAAGACTAAAAGTTGAATGATAGAAATGTTTTATTGAATATATTAAAAGTTGAACATAATAACAATGTATAAAATGGGGGAACTATCATCAAAGCTTTACATTTTCCCATTTAGTAGTTCCAAAGAAAACAATGATTCATTAAAAAATGGACATGATGGAGTTAGGCATATGCTATCTTGGGATTGGAATGAGTAGATGGGTGAGCTGTTTGAAGGTGAAGTGTTTGGACAAGCCAGGATATAATAGACTTCAGGCCTTTACAGGGCAATAAGTCTCCTTGCATCTCCTCTTATATTCACATTCTTTTCATCATGTGCAAATTAATAGTGAGCATATCCTGACTCAGAAAGTGAAAACCTGAAAACAAGGACCAAATCTATTATTTAATTAACATTAATCATATGTCTCATTGGCCATAGATCTAATTCTAGATAGATACAACAAGTATAGAAGAGGCAACTTTCTTTAATAAATTTGTAATATATAATAGATGTACACACATGCAGACACACACACACACACATATATATATATATATATATATATATATATATATATAT
>NC_034613.1:110762256-110815026 GCF_900095145.1 Mus pahari
ATTATATATATAATATATATATATATATATATATATATATATATTATATATATATATATTTCATTATGAGCATGTTTTGGCTATTGCTTGTACACACTAAAATAGAATTATAGGAGAGCGAGGGACCTGTGTGGGAGAGCAGAGGAGGAGTGAAAAAGGTGAACATGATCAGGTATTGGGGGCAGAAGAGAAGCCCTGAGGGCCAGTAGAAAGAAAGGAAACAGGCAATCTCTTGGGTAGAAAGTGGGGGGGGGGACCCTCTAGAATGTACCAGACACCTGGGAGGTGAGAAACACTCAGGACTCAAAGGGAGGGACCTTAGACGAAACGCCCAGTACAGGGGTGGGAGGAACTGGTAGAGTATACCTCCAGTAGAAAGACAAGACATCAAATGGAAGGATGGGGTTGCCAGTCCACAATCAAATATACTGACTGAGAATTGTTCCTGTCTAAAAGAACTGCAGGAACACAAATGAAGAAGAGACAAAGGGAAAGGAGGTCCAATGAATGGCCCAAATTGAGATCCAGCTCAAGGAGAGGCCCTAAGACCTGACATGGTTACTGATGCTATGGTGTGCAGGAGACTAACAAGCAGCTGACTGAGACAGATGCAGATATATTTACACCCAATTGTTTGGACTGAAGTCAGAGGCCCCTGTCGTTGAATTAGGGAAAGGCTAGAAGAAGTTGAGGAGGATGGTGACCCCATAGGAAGACTAGAAGTCTCAACTAACTTGGTCCATTGAGATCACTTAGGCACTGACCCACCAATCCAGCAGCATACTAGCTGGTTAGAGGCCCCAGACACATATACATCAGAGGACTGTCTGGTCTGTTCTCAGTGAGAAAAGATGTGGTTAATCCTCTAGGTACTTGAGGCCCCAGGGAGTGGGGAGGCCTGCCAGGGTATAGGGTATGGGGGTGGGGGTGGGGACAGACCTGGAGGTGGGTAATGACTGGACTGTATAAAAATAAAAGTAATAAAAAAAATAAGAATCAAAACAATAAAGATGGGTTCTGTGGATGAAGTACTTGGTGTACAAGCATGAGAACTGAAGTTCAGATTCCCAAGATCCTTTTAAATGCCAGGTGAACAATATGCATACCTTCATCCCCAGCGTATAGGGTGCAGAAATATGGGGATCCAAGGAGCAAATTGATTAGATACTGAAAGCAAGGTAGCCTTGTCCAATTTGCAAGTTCTGGTTTTAAGTGAGTGAGCCTGTCACAATATATAAAAGGGAGAGTGATCAAGGAATATACTTTACATCAACATTGTGCCACTATAAACAAGAACATACATGTACACATACTACACTCATTTCCACACATATACCTGCACTTGTCCACATGTACACATAAAAAAAGTCCCTAATTTCAATTCGAGTATTTGAAAAAATAATAAAAGAAGGGTTAAAAACATGCAATGGAGATGATGGCAAAAATACTATCCAATAGAGAACATTATCATAATCCTCAATGAAGTCTTCCAAAAACACTGTGGACAGTGTTGACCAAATGATCATGAAGACAGTTGAAGAACAAGATATCAAAAGAAATAAGATTAACCATACATAGAATTAGTAGAAAAGTTACAAATGGATTAATTTAAAAATGTAAAACCCCAGATGTATTTGTAGAAAAATAACATGATGTCACAAATTTTCTACAAGAAGAAAATGTACCCTTAATAGAAACTGAAAGCATGATATGTAAATATATCAATAATTTGAACATCAGGGTATTCAGTGGCCTTTTTTGGTCTCAGCAGGCATCTGTGCACATGCACACATGCGTGAGCACACACACACACACACACACACACATACACACACACACGTAAGTAAATTTGGTCTTCATCAAACATTTTTTCTACTATAAAACCTTTGTTAAAAGTATGAGCAGATAGTTATATGCCAAAAAAGTTTGTCAAATATATCCAACAAAGAACTGTTATCTATAGAATTTACTTAACTCATAAAAGGAATCACCCAATTAGACCATTGGTAAGGTGAAGTGTTTCTCACTGTCTTTGTTGTTCAGGCTGCTGTACCAGAATGACAAACTCTGGGCAGCTTTACTCTGGAATGTCCAAGTTACAGTTACAAATTCAGTGTCAGATTTCTTCTTTACTTGGATGCGAGTGTTTTCTAGTCACATCTGCATGTGGCTGAGAGGGTGGTAATTTTTCTTGTGTCTCCTCTTATGAGGGCATGAATTTCACTCATGCTGGTTTCAGTACAGTAACTTATATTTTAAATATATTCTTCCTAGACACATAAGAAAAGTACACACAGTTGTTGATTTCAGCAAGGAGTTGGAACACCCTGTGTTGTAACCACTGGGAAGATAGTAATATTTGAGAAGGAAACAGAATGTGGGGAATCATAGAGTAACCAGTAGCAGGGTGCTAATGCCTCTGAAGCAATGTAGAGTACCTTAAAGTATAGCTTAGTAAAAACAATTAAGACACAGAGATATATGATACATTATGAAATAAAGAAAACATGGAAAATTGTGCACATACTAAGTACAAGAGAATGGGTGTTAATATAGGGATGGACTTGGTGTCAAAAATGGAGATGAAACATATTATGCTTTGAATATGGATAGTCCCTTTGAAAAGTCTATGTGTTAAAGGCATGGTTTCCAGAGAAATGCCCTTGATAGAAACATTGAGAGGTCGTTCCCAGTGTGAGGTACTAGGGTCACTGGAAGAATGTCCTTAAAATGGATTCCAGGACCTCAGTTTTAGAGGATTTTCCTGCTTTCCTGGGTTATGTTGTGAGTTAGCTGTTCTATGTACTTTGTACCATTGCCCTCTGATGCCTTCATTAGACACACAAAGCAATGAAGACAACAGGTTTTAGACTACAGCCTTAAGAGCCCTGAGCTGAAGAGTTTATCAGTTACTTGCCGCAAATGTTTTGTAATAGTGACAAAGGGCTTACTAATTCAGAGATTTAAATTGATGTATTAATGATAAAAATTATTAGAACCAAGTATAATAATATACTATTATTTCAATATCATTGGTTAGTTTATAAACTCATGTTGAAATTTAATCTTCCTCATAAAGAATGACAAGAATTGATTTACTGAAACTTCAGTATTTAGAGATAGAGCCTATAGGAGGCAGTTATATTAGATGAACAAGTTGGAATGCTAGTGACTTCAGAAAGGAAAAGCCATAAGATAGAATCCAGCAAGAACGGAATACCAGATGCAACCTCTTATCCTTGAATTAGAACAATGACTCCAAATACATTCTTTCAAAATAAATTCCAACCTATTGTATTCTGTTATTGGCAACAGAAAACTGAAGTGAAATATATATATATATATATATATATATATATATATATATATATATATATATATATATATGGAAAATTTAAAAAACTGAATTTGAGGTTGAAAAGACAGTGAAAACATATTAAAAACTATCAGATGGGACACAAAAGGCTTAACTCTGGTTTTAATAAGCTGCTTAAAGTAGTAAGAGGCACTCAACTCTCTGTTCTTTAATTTCTTTATCTGATAAAGGAGCTGGCAGGATTTCACTGGATATTCTCAAAAATACAATTCAACTCTAACATTTTCTTCTTATAAAAAATGCTTTTCCGTTTGTGGCTGTGCACTCCATAGACACTTATTCTCTCCACTTTGATCAGTTGTGAGTCTCTATACCAACTGCTATTCACTCAACAAAGAAACTTCTCTGATGAGGTCTGAGAACTACACTTATCTATTGGTAAAGAGATGTGATTTTAAGAGCCTAGTTTGATAATACATTCATTTGGCAGAATAATAGCATTAGGTTCACTTCAGAGACTTGAAATTTTCTATGCATGGTTTGTTTTCCAGATTTCTAGTACTAGGTGTGCGTTTCCCCCATGGTGTGGGCTGTGTATACAGTCAGAGATTTGTTAGTTATTCTCATAACATTTGTACCAATGCACCACTATATCTTAATTTGTCAGTCATTATTGTACTTTATGGATTGACAGAATAAACTGCAGATGGCATGGGTTGACTGTGGTGGTGGATTTAGGAGGAGTTGGGAGTAGAGATAAATATGATCTAAATATATTGTCTTCAAATATAAAATGCTTCTTGTAATTGTTGTTAAACAAGACTGGGAGCTTGTATTGTAAGCAAAACTGGTTTTAAATTCATAGAGATTCCCCTGCCTCCACCTCCCATTCTTAAACATGCTTATCATCATGTCCAACAACAACAATGTTCTGGTGAGGGAAACTTTGATTCCATTTTTCATTGCCAGTGCCTTTGGTGTCTTAGACAAGAAAACATTGCAAAATCCAAAGTTATAAAGATTTTTGCTTTTGTTTTAACGATTATAGTTTTAGTATTTACATTTAGTTCTCTGGTCGCTTTCAGTTTAACATTTACGTGTTCAGTAAAGCTTCAACTTGCTTTGTTTTTGCTTGTGGATTTACAGTTTTGTCCTCACTATATATTTAAAATTATATTATTTGGATATTGAATTTTGGGGGGATCCTTGTTGCAAATCACTAATTTACACAATTGTTTAATTTTGGGTTTTCAATTCTGTGAGTTTTCAAATATTTATTATATGAAGTATTTCATTCTGTTTTTATTTAGATTGCATGGCCTGTCTGTGCTGCATCCAAAACAAAATAAAACTATTTATATAGATTGACAATGTATTCAATTAACAATAATAGAAGTGAAGGGAGAAATAACTGCAGGACAATGTTAGATAAGTTCAATATTTTTCTCTCCATAATATGTAGAACACCCAGAAAGAAGTTTAGCAAATCAATTGAGTACTTAAACAATGCAATAAACCAGCTAGATTTTAAAATATATGGAGAGAACATTTAATAGCAATAGCAGCAGAATAGATATTTTTTCAAGTACATATGGAATATATTCCTAAACATACGGTATGCTAAGCCACAAATTAAGTGACCTTAAATGCATTTTAATATACCTTCTCTGACTATAACAGTATGGTGCTGAACATCAATTATAAAAGCCAAACCAGGAAATTCCCAAGTTTGTAGATATTAAATGTTAGACTACAAGTGGCTCATGGATCACAGGGAAATTAGCAAATACCTCAGTGTACAGAAAGTGCCTAAAAATAAGCTAATGATTTTTATAAATATGAGTCATCTTAAACTATATAAAATATACAATGTGGCTTTACCAGCAATCATTACAATGCAACTAGGTTTTATATGGATATTTGTTTTCTTTTAAGTACATTAGACTTTAAATTATGGGAAAATTAAAAGTACAGTTATAATTGGATTTTCTAAAAATGCTGACTTTGCTAATTGCTAGTGTTTTCATGCTTTGCAGTGTCATTGTTTCTTTAATTATTTTGTTTTATTGTTGAAATGTCCTTTCATTACAACCTTGGTTAAGACAGACCTAAAACTTATGTTTGCCTGGTGGCATTTTAATTTGGCTGACATTATTGAATGACAGTTGGGTTTTTGAAATTATTGTCTTAGAAGAGATTATTTACTGATAGTTGGTTGTCTTTTAGCATTACTTTCTAGCAATTCTTATTTCCTGATGTGAAGTCTGCTTATAATCTCACTGAGAATACTTGTGAGTTCCAAGTTGCTTTACTCTTATCACTTTCAAGATTTTCTCTGGTTTTCACAACCTTGATTCTCAATGGTGTTATCTTTGAGTTCATCTTATTTAATGTTCACTGAGCTTCTTGGGTATTATGTTCATGTCTTCTACCACATTTTAAATATCCTTTCTACCTTATTCTCTCCTTTTATTGCCATCACAATGCATATCCTGCATACTTGTTATCCCTTGGATCCTTTGAACTTGCCACATTATTTTCTCTTCTACAAACTTAGTACTGATTCTTTCTTTTGCCTATTTTAAAATATTCATTTAAATCCCTTTAGTGAATTTCTCATATCAGGTATTTTACTTTTGGGCTGTCAAGTGACTTGGGGGCGGCTTTAGATTTCTTTATTGATTTTTTTTTTTTCTATTTGGTTTGTGCATTTTTTTCTTCACTTTCTCCATAAGTTCTCTAGATATAAAAAAAAAAGTTCTCTAGATATGTTTAAGCCATCTGAGTTCATATCTTTGTTTAGTAGCCATTGGTTTTTCTCTGGAAAACTATGCTTCAGCTTGTTTGTTTGTTTCATTGCATAGGACATTCTTCCCGTTTCTATATCTTATGATATTTCTTGTTAAAACTATACATTTTTATCTAGCAATGTGCCAACTCTGAGAACCATGTTCCCCTCCTTACCAGCATTTGGTGTGTGTGTGTGTGTGTGTGTGTGTGTGTGTGTGTATCCTGAGTAGTATAGGTTTTTTATATGCTGATTGTAAGTTTGATGTATAAGCTTAAGTGATCTTAGATTTGTGAGGGTCTGAATCTTTCATTGGGTATTGTTATATATATTGTTACTTTCGAGTTGTACTTCTTAATATACATGTATTTAATATACGTGTATGTATGTATCCTTTATGCATAGTATTAATGTATACTTTATATATAGCTGTTTTTAAAGGTTCTAGTCTTTATGGTCCTGCTTTTGTGATAGCAGGAAGGGAATATAAAAATGAGAGAAAAAGGTGGAGTTTGACTTTTAAATCCCTTCCATGTCATTTATTTGAAGAACAGGGGCATGAAACACTGGTGGGGGAGGACTGCAACACAGTTAGAGTGGAGTTGCAACACTTCTTGTGTGTGTATGTCTGTAATCAGAGGATATTATTCATGATCAGAGTGAAGATGACCAGTATTCAGAAGGCAGAGTCCTTATGATCCACCCTGGCTTCCATTAAGTGCTGTGGAAGCTGCTCCAGGAACTTGTGCATCCCTACTTTCCATGAGGCTGTCTGAAATGAATGGAATATGTAGACACAGCTGAATTCGGAACTGACATTAACCTCACTCTCTTGTGCAAACTGTTCCTAAGGAGCTTGCAAGCCTTAAATAAACTGCAGAGGTCCAGATAGTTAGGTCTTGCTGATTTTGCTGGTGCATTTGTGGTATAGACAGATGCTTGGCTGTACTCTCTATACCATCTTACCCAAATCCTTCTAAACCATCAATTCTATCTTGTTCTCTTACATGTTTCCATAAATTTCTCTTTTCCTTTTAAATGTGTCATCTATGAGTGACTACCTACTCATTGGTCTTTTCTATATCACTTCATTTATGATTTTCAAACTGTTAAAAAGATATAATGAATATAATATATGTCATGTCTTCTGAGTTATTGCAGTCAATAATGAAACAATTAAAGCAGATAGCCATCCAAAGACAGAAAATTATACTTAGGAATACCTTGCTCTACATATCTCTAGAGTCTCAGATAAATTTTGATTAGAAATATTTTATTACAGAACAATACAGAAACAGAGAGAAATAGGTTGATTTTCACATGCAAGGTAGAATTTATGATCTTGGCAGTGAAGAAAATAAATGACTTAAATTCTGAAATGCAGGTGGCATACTTTACTGCCTTTGTCTAACATGTACACAGACAGTAAAACTACATTAACCCAAACTGCATTAATTTGGAGTCTGAAAAAATTTCAGTGTTCCCAACTTAAATGTATGCATTTATTGTGGACACACTCATATGCATACGCTCATGTAGACACACACAAACACACCCACACACACACACACACACACACACACACACACACACACACACACACGTAAGTTCATTCAGCGAGATAAATCAGACTAAGTGTGAAGACTAAAAGATCTCAACTTTTGCTGAGGCTTTTGTATAGAAGGAACATGATGTTCAGAAGTGATTATGTATCCACAGGATCCATTATGGAATTCTGTTAAGACTTGAGGCCAAATTCTCACTACTTCTCCCCTGAGGTAAATAAACTGCTTTTATTTTAGGATTTTATTTAACTCAGCTTGGGTTTCCCTCCAAAGAACTGAAGAATTAGTCTATCTGGACCAATTTGAATGGATTTGACTATTTGGACATGTGTGAATACACTATCCCATATGGTCAAATGATAAACTCATTTGTCAGGATTTAGCCAGCAAAAGCCAGAAAAGCAAAACAAAACAAAACAAAACAAAACAGAAAAATCATTTTTTTTCTCTTCTACAGTAGCATTTCAAAGGATAAACATGATTTTTATGGCATTCTCTTTACAATGGAGGATAGTTTCTATACATGAGGCTTTCAAATGCACTTTATTTATATTACTTGTTATGAATGTACTCCATCCCTAATAAGAAGTTGGCTACCTGACCATTTGGGTCTGGAGAGCCAGGGCAGCACAGTCTGCTGGTCTGTAATAGAAAATCAAAAAGGTCATTTCACAGTCATCAAACACATGCAGGGCTGCCTTACTGGTTTACATGCTTCTGCTGTTTAGGATAGAAAATTATTTCTTGCTTCTTTTATATTTAATTTAAATATAGAGGTAGTAGTTAGTAAAAATATATGAACCAAACTTGACATAGAATTCCACAACCATCAAGTGCTTTTTCAGAAAGCATTTTCTTTCTCTCTCACGCTCTTGAAAAGCTTCACTGCTTTTAGGAAGGGAGATATTATTTCAGAATTCAAGATTTAAAGCATTTTCTTGAGCCCATAATGAGAGTAATAAAGCTTTTACTGTTTTAAAAAAAGGTGTGTGTGGGATAATATATTTAGCAAAAATTTCAATAGCTTAGAAGTAGTTGAACTTTGGCTGTGGAAAGTATGGGTACTATGGGTGTTATCAGGAGGCTCTGGACTTCTCTCCATTGATTCTTGTACTACTAGTGATGGTGAGTGAGGTTATTGCAGAGAAAGGTTCAGCAAAAAAAAAGAATAATTTAGTGGTTTCTTCCTGAAAACAAACCTACAAGGACAAAAGTAAGAGGGAGAGACTGGAAAAATAATGTTTCCCCTCCCTCAGGTTCAGAGAATGTCTATCTGTGTCAAGAGGAAAGAGGATATAGAGATTTAACCTGCCAACAGGACTGGGGCTTCAAGTTGGGGCTCTGGATGGGAAATGGGGTAGAAAATCAGAGGTGCTAAAGCCTTCAGGACAATGCACTGTTCACACAGATGAGTGGTAACAGAAGATTTCAAGGTCTGCAGCAATCTGCCTGCATCAAATGAGGAGGGATTCTCAAGAGTTGGATGAGAGGCCATAAATTATGTGGAGGATCCTGGGTGTCTAACGCTCAAAGATTCTGCCCCATAAATTTCTCTTTTTGAAAGTCAAAAGTTACTAGGATAAAGTCAAAATCTTTCAAATCTAATCATTTTGTTGCCATTTCCAAACAGAAATGCTTTTCAATCTAGAAAATATGCAAGATGCAATAGGCACAAATAGGCCTTTGGGAAATTCTCTATAAATCGACTCACATGGGTTCATGAAGGATTTAAAAAATCTTTTATAGTTATAGCTTCAGTTTTGTGTGTGTGTGTGTGTGTGTGTGTGTGTAAGTAGTTCCAAGAAGCCAAAAAACATTATTTAAGAACTTTGTGGTGTAGGAATAATGAAGGAAATACTAATTCAAAGGGAGATAATTTGGATTTCCAAATGATCTGAGAATCTGAGAGGGTTCATTTGAATAACTTACCTTCAACTATGGTAACAAAAGGTTACAGAGGTTAAGTAAGTGTTTCAGTATTGAAAAGCTAGAAACTGTAGAGACAAGTTCAGCTGAGCATAAAATTTTTCAGAGCTTGAATTCTATGTATTTTTGAAAGAACACTGCAGACATTATTATGCCTGAACATTTCTATTCCATGGTTAATTGATTCTGCTTGATTCTTAAGAAGCTCCTTCAGATCTCCTCCACTCTGCTCTCCAAGCCTTCATTCCTAAACTCGAATGATACAATTCTACCAGAATACATCCCGGCTTCTACAAACTTTCTTAGTCTCTCTGTCTTTCAGAATTGAAATATCTAACTATGATGGAAACTAAAATTATCACCGTTAGACTTGATGTTTATCTCCCACAACTCCTTACTTGTGACTTTTATTGTCACGTAAACAGGTTGGCCACATAGTCAAGTTTGCTCAAAGGAGTCTTCACAGATATGTGATCCTGGGATAATTCATTATTCTGTTTCTTAATGTGATAGGATTTGGGCCATCTAGGAGGCTCAGTGTATGAAGTCTGTGTTATACAAGACTGACAACCCAATTTTAGCTCCCTAAACCTCCATAAAGGTAGAAAATAGGAACAAGCTGCACAAAGCTATCCTCTGATTTCCACACTGCATTTTCCTCACATGCTCTCATATGCATATACATTTTAAAAAATCTGGTTTGGTGTTTGGAGATAAGACTTAAAGGTTAAGGACACTGGCTGATCTTTTGAAGGACCTAAGTTGGCTTCCCAGTACACACGTGGTGGCTCACAATCACTTGTAATTCCAGTTCCACTGGCTCTGTTACCTTCTTTGGACACCAGATACTCAAAAAAGTTCATAGGCATAAACAAAGGCAAAATGCTCATATGCTTAATTTTATGAATCAGGTTTTTATAAGAATTTAAATGAAATTATATATAAAACTTATTTTAGATGCATTACCTGCCACAATCACCTTGCCTTTTGTCCCTTCTATGCAAAAGCTAAAATCATATTTCTACCATACCTTTGTGAAGTTTCTGTTTCAATTTAAAACACTCTTTACGTAGAATTTGTTCAACCAATAAATATTTAGTGAGTGCCTGCTACATTGTCAACATTGTTCTGAGTGCTAGAATTAGAGAAGAAATGGGAAAGACACCATTTTTTATATCATGGCACTCCAGTACTTACATATTCTTCATCAGTTGGATATGTAATAAGGACTACTGTATTCATGAATTTCCTCACTTCTTTATTCTCTTTGCTCATTAGATTCTCTGTGGTTTCTCAGTATTTTGAACAATAAAAGAGAGTAAATAAAAATATAACCCTTTCCATTCCATGTCTTTAATAGGCAGACAGGATCTAGCAATGGTAGTGGTTTGAAAATGTTGCCCAGTGTGCCCATGAGAAGGTCTCTGGATATCGGCAGACTGCTGGCCAATGTTAGTATGTGGATCTGCATCCTTAGGACTGTATGATAAAAATAAAAACCACTTTCTTTGTAGTTCATAACAAATACCATATTTACACAGACATGATGCTTTGAAAATAAGTTTAATTAAGAAGCAGGTTGAACCATTGGATAGAAATACACATCTCTCATACTTTATGAACAGAAATTCAAACAAAAGTACAGTTTTTCTTTACTATGCAATGAGATCACATATTTATGAATTCATTGTATGTTGAAATAGCCTATGATGCAGATACACTAGAAGTAGAAGGAATATGTAGACATTATGATGACATGATGAGATATGAATGATAAAAATGCAATATCCAAAGCCTGTTGGCAACATAGCATACCATAGTGTCTGCTGGTTACCTTAGTGACTGAGTGACTCATGGGGAGTCACAATCCCTTGCCATTGCACAGCATTAAGAGACAGTATTGTACTGTGTATCATTAGCCTGGAAAAGGACCATAATTCAAAGTAGGGGTTCCATTTATTATGGTTCTTTTAAAAAATAAATGCATTTATTTATTTAATCTATGTGTGTATATATGTATATGGAAGTGTGTGTGTGTGTGTGTGTGTGTGTGTGTGTGTGTGTGTGTGTAGAATTGTTGGCCAACAGACAAACCCCTGGAGTCCTCTTGTCTCTACCAGCAGCCCTGGATATACAGGGGTTTCTGATATATACCTCTGTGTTCAGCTTTTATGTGGGTTGCTGGGGATCTAAACTCAGTAGTCATGTTACCCTCTGAGCTATTGCTCAGCCTCTTATTCACTGCTTTTGCAACACAATAAAGCTGTAACAGTTCATAGTGGCCTTATCTGTGATAGTCAAAAGCACAAAACAACCCAGATGTCCCACAATGGAAGAATGGATACAGAAAATATGGTTCATTTACACAATGGAATTCTACTCACCTATTAAGAATGACATCATTAATTTTGCAGGCAAACGGATGGAACTAGAAAATATACTGAGTGAAGTAAGTCAGACCAAAAGGATATGCATGGTTTTTACTCACTAATAAGTGGATATTAGCCAAAAATGTACAGAATACCAAGGATATACAATCCATAGAACTCCAGAAGGTTAATAAGTAGAAGGGCCCAAGTGAGGATGCTTCTATCCCACTTGGGAGGTAGGAGAAAGCAATCACAGGGGAAGGGGGCAGAGAGAGGGAGGGACCTTGGTGGGAGAGGGGGCAGAGAGCAAAAAAAAGGGAACACGACCAGGTATTGCAGGGGGAAAAACAGGAGTGAATCCTTGAGGACCAACAGAATAAATGGAAACAGGCAACCTTGGGAAGTAGGAGGCACGTGTACCCTCTAGAAAATACCAGAGACCTGGGAGTTGAGAGACTCTCAGGACTCAAAGAGACAGACCTTAGATGAAATGCCCAACAGGAGGCAGAAGGAACTGGTAGATTCTACTTTGCAAGTAGAAAGAGAGGACATCAAAAGGAGGGATGGGGTTGCCATCCTACAATCAAAAACCATGATCCAGAATTGCTTGTGTCTAAAGGAACTGCAGGGACAAAAATAGAGAAGAGACTGAGGGAAAGGAGGTTCAGTGAACCGCCCAAATTGGGATCCAGCTCAAGGGGAAGTTCTGAGGCCTGACACTATTACTGATGCTATGATGTACTTACAGACAAGAACTTAGCATGGCTGTCCTCTGAGAGGCCCAACAAACACCTGATTGAGACAGATGCAGATACTTATACTCAACCATTGGATTGAAGTCGGGAACCCCTGTGGTTGAATTAGGGGAAGGTTGGAAGAAGCTGAGGAGGAGGGAAACCCCATAGGAAGACCAGCAGTCTCAACTAACCTTGACCCCTGAGATCTCTCAGACACTGAGCCACCAACCAGGTAGCATGTGCTAGCTGGTCTGAGGCCCCTGACACACATAGAGCAAAAGACTGACCTCAGGGGAAGAAGATGTGCTTAACACTTTAGAGACTTGAGGCCCCAGGGAGTGGGGAGGCCTGGCAGGGAGAGGATGGCAGAGGGGAGGGGACATCCTCTTGGAGATGGGGGGGGAGGGGGGGAAGAATGGGATGGGGAACTGTGAGAGGATGGACTGGGAGGGGAGTAATGACTGAACTATAAAAAATAAAAGTAATTTTAAAAAGTCTAAGTCAAAACATTGTAAAAGGAAGACCACCTTTATCTGAGTTCATGAGCTTACCAAATGAGTATAATTTGAAATGGCCACAAACATCAATGAAAATGGACCAGTTCTTGTAGCTTGCTTAATCGGAAGTCATAAGGCAACTTTTAGGAAATAAGCAAAACTGGGAGAGTAAATGAAGTATCTTTCTTCATATACATGCAATCTCACTTGCCAACTTAAAACAATAGGATCAAAGCTGTGGGAAGGGCGCAAATGAGTCTGAGAAGAAAGGCAACATTTACTAAAGAATTTTCTTTGTTCAGACACTATACTAAATGCTTATGTCATCTAATTATAATAATAATGTTTGTTTACCGCAAGGAGATTGTCAGCCTCCAAAACCACAAAAACCACCTCTATTTTCAAGGCAACAAAAATAAAACAAATTTGGTTGAATGTGTCATCACATTTTTGTAATATTAATATGTCTTTGTAATCTTAAATCTCTTTATATTCTTTAGTTTTGTATAATTTGGAAGCAATCCACTTGAAAGTGGGAGTCTATGATAAGATGGATTATTCAACAAGATATTATAAATGCAGAAGACTGACAAAAATGTACTAACCATCATCATGAACAACGTGAGTATTCAAAATGACATTTGCAGATTACTGTTGGAATTGTTAGAATATATTGGGAAATGCAGTACTGAACTGGAAGCAGGTCATAGTAATAACAACATCATAAGGTCAGCTAATTAATTGCCTAGAGGACTATGGGAAATGAGTAGGAAGCATTTCAGAAAATGAAACCTTGGAGTCTAAAGTTTGATGTGTCTTACCAGAGTGAAGTTCAAATAGGCAAGCTTTGTCACCTGAAATACTCTTGATGCATATCAGCATTCCATTCTGTAGTTAGTGTTTCTCTCCTAAGGAGAGGCCCAGCCATTCCTAAGCTTCTGAGACCCAGTTGAGCTTCTATGTCTGAGGTTTCAACAGAGACTGGAAATTCAGATTTGCTTGGGGATTTCCCCTTTAAGGAAATGTTAGCTATGTTTCCATTGCAATGCTCTATCTCTATGCTTACTCACCCAGAAATGTTATAGCTACCCACCCAGAAAAACACAAGTCTGTCTTTTCTTCCCCATTTGATGTTTTTTTTTTTCTTTTAATCCTGTAGGGAAACTCTTTCATTAACCCCTATAAAGCTATTTACCATTTGTTTCTTTTTTTTTTTTTTTTAAGACAGTGCCCCACGTATTTGACAAATGGTTGATTGTAAAAAGGAGTGCTTTGAATCACTTCAAACTGTAACATATATACACCCATTGGTTTTACTGATATATTAAGCTAGCTCTGTTGCAGGCTAATACCACAGGTGTGAACTCAGCTCAATTCAATCTGTAGCAAAGTTACTAATGTAATTATCAGGACTTTAGGAATGAATTTTGGGAGACAGGGTCTCACATGACACAGGCTGGCCTCCAACTTCCTATGTGGCTGAAACAGACCTTAAAATTTTGATCCTCTTGCCTCCATTGCCTGTATATTGGAATCACAATCCTGCACCACCATGAGGTGATGAGAATTCAAGCCGGGACTTCCTGTATAGTAGACAAGCACTTTCCTTACTGAGCCATAAGCACAGCCCTCAATCAGAACTTCTCTGTACAAATGTTTAATATAATCTTCTCTGATAAAAATGCTATTTTTGTGGAGAGTAGAATTTGGGTAAACATGATGAGAGTCAGCTCTCATCGCCATGACAAAATATAGAGGCTAAAGCAATTTAACAATAACCTTGCTGTTTTCACAACACTTGGGCTAGAAATCCAAGATTAAGCTGTCAGTGTGGTTGGTTTTGATACTAATAACTATTTGTGGATGGTTTGCTGGCATGCTGACAGAGGCTTTCTTTTGTTGTTGTTGTTGATGATGATGATGATGATGATGATGATGATTGTATTCTCACATATGATACATTCCAACTGCAGCCTCCCTTCCCTACACTCCTCCCAGTATCCACCACACATTCCCCTCTCCTCCATTTTCCTACAGAAAAAAAAAAAAAACAGACTTGCCAGGGATATCAATTGAACATAGCATAACAAGTTGCAAAGAGACTAGTCACATACCCTCATATAAATGCTGGATGAAGCAACCCATTAGAAGGAGAAGGTTCCCAAGATCAAGGCAAGAGTCAGAGAAACCGTTACTCCCAGTGTTAGGAATACCAGAAAACGTCAAGCTAAACAACAACAGCTATATGTAGAGGACTTAAGCCATTCAAGTTCCCTATCTGCATCTTCAGTCTGATAGATGCCTTCCTAAATGAGGTTTGGGCAACGGGGTAAGGGTGGGATTGGTTTTCTTTGTAATGTCATCAGCAAGATCCCAACCTCAAGACTACATCTAGACTTAATTGTCTCCTGAAAATTTTCATTTCTTTACACTATTATATTGGGAGTTAAAACTTCAACATATGTGTTTGCAAAGCACAATTAAACCCACAGGAGCAGGTAATATATGGTGTACAAGATAGGGATATTTGCTTAAAATTTTATTTTCCTAATAAACAGTAATACATTTTTCATAAACAGAAGTAGTATAAATTAATGAGCTAAACTCTAATTTGCAATATTTTTTCAACTACATTTTCAAAGGCCAAAGATACAAATACAAATTTGTGTTATTTTGTAGAAAGAGATGGCAAATATGCTGGCTTTTTCTTGGTGTCTTTTTTTTCTTCTTTCTTCTGTTAATTAACTCACTTTGAATCTATGTCCATGGATGAATTTAACCAGCAGACACACTAAAGCGTCTCTTAGAGACTTGCCAGTTTAGTTATGGAGATTACTGGCATTCTATTTCCTGTTATAATATATAATTAGAGAAACATAAAAACTGAAGGAAAAATGAATTGAGATTTTCACACTTAAACCTGCAACAAAATGTTTGTCAAATATATATATATATATATATATATATATATATATATATATGAGATAAAGTATGTATATATGTACATACTCTTATTTTGTTTCCAGTATTTTCAAATGGTGAAATAAAAACATCAAGCAATTAGCATGAAACTAATGCAATGTAAGATAGAAATCAGGTGAGTCATATATCTTCCTATCAAGTAATTTGAAGTTCATTTGAAGGCAGGAATTCACATATAGAAAGCAAAAAAGAACCATTAATTCTACATTGGACAATGACAACCATCAAACCTGAAAGAGTTCTGAAACACTTAAACTTGATCTAGATAGCCAGAAGACTAAAAAACCAAAATGCAAATACAGAAGTGGATGCTCATAGTCATCTATTGGATGGAACACAGGGCCCCTAATGAAGGAGCTAGAGAAAGTACTCAAGAATCTAAAGGGGTCAGCAACCCTATAGGAAGATCAACAATATGAACTAACCAGTACACCCCAGAGCTGTGTCTCTAGTTGCATATGTAGCAGAGGATGGCCTAGTTGGCCATCAATGAGAGGAGAGGCCCTTGGTCTCGCAAAGATTATATGCCCCAATACAGGGGAATGCCAGAGCCAGGAAGCAGGAGTGGGTGGGATGGGGAGCAGGGCGGGGGGAGGGTATAGGGGACTTTGGGGATAATATTTGAAATGTAAATGAAGAAAATAATCTAATAAAATGTATTTTTAAAAAAGAAGCTAAGGAGCAGGGGGAGGGGTTTGGGTATTTTTAGAGAGGAAACTAGGAAAGTGGATAGCATTTGAAATGTAAATAAAGAAAATATCTAATAAAAAATTGAAAAAAACAAACAAATAAAATGGCAGTATCAAAAGTTGACAAGGGTGGAAGGCAGCAGGAACTCTTACTCATTGTTAGTAGGAATATAAAGTGATGTACTTTTCCATCTTTTTGTATGAGTAAGCCATGACAAGATTTTCTAACCTACCATGTTTGTTAATGGTTTTTAAAAACCCTCATTACAAAAAAGATCCCACTTTACCTGGAAATGCTATTTAAAGAATCTACAGATGGTTTCTAAGAATGCATTGGGTTACTCCTGAGACAAGTGTTCTCCAGTCCCTTTGTTGATATACATCCATAGAAGACTTGAGACTGTGTGTGGCCCAGGCTTTAGTGGCAGATAAATGCCCTGGCTCTGTTGCTGGGACTAGTATCAGTGCTAGTTGTTGGCTGAAACTCTCAGGACTTCCTGGACCTCTCTCATTGCCATTGCTCCAGCCTGCCACAGCTGAAGGACTTCAGAGAGGAAGTGGGTCACTTCTGCAAGCTTCCAAAATTTTCTCACTTCAGGGTTCTCAGGTACTCAGTGGAACCCTGCCCAAACCACTGTTCCCTGTCTATTGAAACTCCAAGAATGATCTGAACACAGTACTTGCAGGATTTCTTCCTTGGTCTATTGAATTCATTCTTAGCCTGTTGTCTAAGCATGATATTACAGAGTCATTCATTATCCATTGAATATAAACATAAAACTGCTATTTTCCCTGAACATTTGGGATTTCTTTTCTGAACACCCCCATGTCTCTTTTGGTTTTATTTTTTCTTGAGCACCTATCTTTTGTTATAGTAGAGTAACCATGACCCTTGTGGCAATTGAGGAACTGCATTTCACCTTAGTTCCTCTATACTTTGAAAACATTATGTTAACTAAACTAAGTAAGACAAGTCTATTTGGGAACATTCTCATTAGTATCATTTCAAACCTATTATAAAAGTCAAATTCCAAAACAAAAACAAACACCTAAAAATAAGTCACCCAAGTTATTTAAGTTCCAAACCTAGATATTTATTTAAAAGAAATAAAAACATGTCTTCAAAAGTATTTTAAGAGATAAAAAATACTTTATTTATTTTAGCAACAGCTCAAGATGCTCATTGGCAGGAAATTGTGTAAACAAACAATATTATATGCATACAGTACAATATTCTACATTATGGATTCATCTCAGATGCCTTACATTGAAACAAATAAGACTTAGATGAAAGGATACCAAATATTTGATTCCATATGAAACTGCAGAAAATACTAAATTCATGGGCAAAATCATCAAGTCAGTCATATTTCTGTGGAGTTTAGGATTGATTGGGGTGGGGTCCAATGAGTTCTCTTAAGGGGTTGTATTTCTTAAATTGATTTTGAATTGCATAATCCATTCATTCAATAGCTATCACTTCTGCACACTACTATAATTATAGATACTTTACTCAACAAAAGGATCTGTGGAAAAAAAAAACAAACTAAAAACTGGAGTTCCTGAAGTTTTCCAAGTGAAGTAACCTGAGTGTTGAAATTTAGTATGAAACACATCAAAATCCAAATTTGAGCCAGGCAGTGGTGGTGCATGCCTTTAATCCCAGTACTTGGGAGGCAGAGGCAGGTGGATTTCTGAGTTTGAGGCCAAACTAGTCTACAGAGTGAGTTCCAGGACAGCCAAAGCAATACAGAGAAACCCTGTCTCGAAAAAACAAACAAAAAATTGGATGCTAGATGGATGGAAAGACTGGTATATGGACAAACATGATAAGAACACAGTATTAATGGGTGATGATGCATGGTTGTTTTTCAGTTTTCCTTCCTGTTACAAAATTTCCAATCATGAAATGGCTCAGCAGAAAATGTGCTTATCAAGCATGGTGATCTGAGCTCAATCCTGAAATACATATAAAAATAAACAGAAAGAACCAATTCCACAAAGTTGTCCTCTAATGTCTGCAGTGCATATGGCAAGCATGTGACTGCCTGTTCCAATTGTAAACACCTACAAATAAATAAATAAACCAGCAAAAGAATAAATAAAAATAGTGCTTATGAAAATTATGGGAATTGAAGTGGCTGTTGCCATACAGGAAACATTCTCCTTAGTCAAAGGGGAAGAGGGAATGCATAGGTTACCATGGTAATCAGAAACTCACTGTATAGAATGAAAAGGAATGGAAGAGTCATGTCAGATTGGAAACATTGGTATGCTTGAAGCAGAGGCAGTATGCAAGTTTGCCTGTCTATCATAGGCCAAATAATAAGATTTTTTTTTCAGTGAGACAAAGGACTATAAATACCTTGAGGTCACTTTGTCAACACTTGCTTTAAAGAAGGTCTGAGGAAACATCACTTACCTTGTAGTTTTTCTTATTCCTAGAGGGTATATTAGAGAGTACCTGCAATCAGTTTGCTTGGCTACATAGCCCTTGCTACAATACAGACATGAAATGATGATGGAAGGCTGAGAGTAGAATTAATGGGAGTGCTAGTTCCTCTTAAGTTGTGAGTTTATGGTCACCATAGTCAGTGCTCTACATTATCTTAAGAATTGTTTCAAGGTTTTGCAAGAGCACTGTAATATTTTCGGTTTACAGTAAATTTGAATGTATTTTCACCACTTACTGTAAAGTTCTTTTGGTTAATACCAGGTAATATAACTGACTGGTAGATAAGTGCTTGACTACAAAGGATGGGAAAGAGGATCTGGAAGCTTACTACTGTAGTTATTCTTACTAGACTCTGTTCCAAACCATGAAAAGCAAGGCAAAGTTAGAACTGTCATCTTGAAAGATAGATTATTTCAATAATAGAGGATAAGAAGAGCCTAGTAATTGTGCAGAGCTGTTAGGACTCAAAGTTGGATACGTGAGCACGTGTTTCAGTAAACTAGCTTTCTCAATACTCTGTTGTAGGCCACCAGACAAAAGGAGCAAGTGGACTGTGAAATTACTTGAGCACATTTAAAAGGCTTGTAAAGAGGCCAGGGTGGAAGTAATCATAAGAAATTTTAACTATCCAGGGAGAGACTGGCAGCATTAAGTAGAAGAGACAAGACTGGGAAGATTTTATGACTCTGTATGTCACCCTACTGAGGTGAGCGTACTTAATAACAAATGTCCGTACACTTACAAATGAATGGAGAAGTCTGGGTATAGCAGTGCATGCTTGTAAATCCCCACATTAAGGTAGCGGAGGCAGGAAAATAGTGAGTTCGAAGGCAACCTGGTTTACATAGGGAGAGTCTCAAAAGGATTCACTGAAAAAAAGTTAGGTTTTAGTTGCAGCCAGAAGGATGATTAAACCTGGCAAGAACATGATAGTGGGCCTCTGAGATGAATCAGCTGGTCAAATTGCTTGTTGTACAAGCCTGACAACCTGAATTCAATTTCCTGGAACCCATGTAAGAGCAGATCTACTAGTGCACACCTGTAATCCAGGTATGCATACAGCAAGATTGCCCCAAGCTCAAGTTGTCAAAGAAACAAAAGAGAGATAGCCTCAGCAAATTGGAGAGTTGTTCCAAACCATATTCCCAAAGGTTGTCTTTTGACTTCCATACATGTTTGAGCATGTGCCTGGACCCTCACCAAATAAATAAATAAATACATAGTTTTAAAATTGTATTTAGATTTAAAAGTAGCAGTTAGCAAGGTCAGATGTAGGACAAGGGACCAGATTTGGATGCACAAAGCATTAAAATTATAGTAGTGTTGACAGTGTGAAATTAGGGAAAAACTCTATAGACACTTTAAAAAATTAACAAGAAAATGTACTGTAGCAGTGTTTCCTGAGAGAAAACAAAGATTAAATTAAACATGAAGGGTTTTTAAAGGAAAAAAAAAAGAAGAAAAGAAAAGAAAGAAATACAGAGGGGCCTGCAGAAAGATGATTGTTGTCTTCTAAATTGCCTTGCTGATCTTATTGAAAAGAGCTGGGGTATGTATTGGCATGAGCAAAGAAATACCTGACTTAATGAAAATGAAAAGAAGAATCAGCACATCTGGAGTGACTGGAGAGACAAAGGGCCAACTTCTAGGGCTCACTGGCTGGGAGCTTTGAAACTGTGTCAGTGTGGATGGATGATGCTCCCAGACTCCTGGTGCTTAGGTCTAATGAAGAGATCAATTCATCAAATTGCAGACAAAACAAAACAAAACAAGCATAAGAGAGGACCCCTGAACAGGGCCTGGACTAAGACAGGCTCTGTCTAACACAGCAAAGAGATTTATGATTTTGGAAAACATTAACTTTTTTTTTTCTTGGCAACTCACAAATTCTGTACCTATGTTGGGAAGGTTCGAAATGTATTTGACTTGCTCTGAAGCAGGTGTAATGCATCCAAAACAACGAGGACATCTATTGTAGGCCAAGATATGGGAGAGAAAAACCCTCGTAGCAAATGAATACTACTTTGGGCAAGTGACTCTTCCTGGTCTCATCTGGATTACAACTGAGTAGCAATTTGAGCAGGCATGTGATTTGACCTGCCATAGAAACTAAGAAATCTCAGTGTCACACGTTGCTTTACAATTTGTATGTTGATTTTCGTCACTCTTTGGAGGATACTGAATTTAGAAACGGAAAGAGAAATTACAAATGATGTAAAATGTACAAGTTGAAGGGTTTTTAAATGTTTGTTATTGTACAATGACTATAAAGAATAATGAGTTTCATTATGATATATTCACAAGTACATAATATGTTTTGCTCATATTTACTGTCCTCCAAAATAAGAAATATCAAATCCAGCCTGTGCATTTAGAAATAGCACAGTGAAGAAATCAATATAAGTAAATAAACCCAACCTGCTATGTTTATCATAGGATCAAGTTAAAAAAATTAATTGTGAACAATGACTTATTTTCAGTATTAATGTTGTCTACATACTTAAATTGGGTATATCTTCCAACATTTATATAATATAGTGTATTTAGCAAACAGAATATGTGAAAATTTATGCCAATAATCTGGTAATGGGAAAAGGTTCGCTTGCATTCATACATACTTAGTAGTTGCATACTACACTGCTTTTCAGTGGAGAAGCTGCAAACCATCTGGGGTATATTCCTCGGAAGACTGTTTCTCTGTTTTACTATGGTATAGTCATATGCATATAGTTATTTAAAATAGTAATAGCCCTACTCTTACTAAGAATAAATCTCTTTTGTCTTTACTTCCGTTTCACTGATGTATTCAATAATAGTCTAAAACTTTTATAAAGAAAAATAGTAGGAAGTTTGTATGATCCTTATGACCACAGTAAAGCTCATTTAATCAAGAAAAAGACCCACATACAATTAGCCTTAGCTATAAGGTTAACTTGGAATTGAAAACAGAAAAGAGCTGGCATTGAGAGTTGAAACACATAATTAAGAAACTGAAGGCTTTTCCTAAACAGAGACAAATCTTTCCCAAAGAGCTCCTTTTCTGTATTAATATAAAGAGAAAAACCTTGTTAACCACCAAGAACTATACAATACATGTAAAGAATTCTGAGGAAATGCATAGAGACCTGCTATGAGGCAACAGCATATTATCCATGCTGTAAAAAAAAAAAAAAATGGAGTCAAATTGAATTTGGACTTGAGAAAGAATCATTGGGTCCTTGTGTTCAGTTTGAGGCTAATAAATGGACTGATGAGTTTCATTTTGAAAAGTATTTAATGGAGTCCAGAAACAGAGAATAGATTTGGCCAACCTGCTGTCTAGAGATGCATGTATGAGAACAATGCTTCATGTTTCCTCCAATAGGAACATTTATTCATTAATAATGGCTCTCTTTTTCTTCAAGTTCTATAGAATTGAAAACCAGAGACAATTAGAGCTTAAGGCATAGGCAAATTGAGCATGAGATAGTTTGAAAATTCTGACCCTTGTTCCAGTCAGTTTACGGGTTGGGACATTAGTTTGATTATCCTTATCTAAAAAACATAATAACAAGTGTTATCATTATCCATAAAAATATATTGATGATGGAAACTGCTCAGTTTTGAAAAGAATTATTTGCTTCAGTGTTCAGGAACACAGGTAACACCTCCAATACTTTAATATGTATTACTCCAGGGAAATAGAGAAACGGAAAAAATATAATATTACACTGATAAACAAGTAAAGTTTATGCTCCCGAACAGACAGTTAGAACATATCTATGCAGAAACAAATTTGGGGCAAAACAATTTGCCAGGCTTAATATAACCCAGATGTTGAATCAGAAGAAAAACACTCCAAGATTTATAACAGTTTGCTAAAAACAAGTTGGATGAATACTAACAATATCATTTTCTGATTTGCTTGGTCCTACTCCTCCCCTTCTTCCTAGATCATGGAATGCCTTACTTGATTACTCGATGTGAAGAAATATCTGCTCTTCCTTCTGCTGCTGGTTAAACAGTTGGCTCAATTCAGGGAGCTGTTATAACAAAGGTAATACCTGATTATTCATTGTAGGCAGTAATATTTATTAGTATTACAAGATATATTTTGAATCCTATCTGACTCATCACGTTCAAACATCTCTACTGGTTCAAAAAAAAACTATAAAAATATTAGCAGGGGTGTATCTTTTGAGACTCTATTAGTTTTTTTACTGTTGGAATAAAACATCATAAGCAAGGCAATATATAGAACAAGCTTATTTGGCTTAGTGTTCTAGAGGATTAAAAATTCCCTGGGGGGTGGAGCATGGCAATAAGGGGAACAAATGGCAGAAGAAATGGGAAGTTGAGAGCTAATATCTTTAAAAACAAGCACAGCAAAATGGGAGTAGCCCTGTGCTTTTTTTTTTTTTCTCAAAGCCAGCCCCAGTGAGAGACTTCATTCAGCAAGGATGTACCACCTAAACCTCCCTAAACAGCTCCACTAAGTGGGTCACGAGCTTTCATATACACAAGCCTATGGTGTGCATTTCTCCTTCAAACCACTATAGAGACGTTAATTTTTTTTTTTTTTCTTTTTTGACTGTGATAGGTTCTGGGACCCTCAATTAAGTTTTTGTTTCTTACCTACTAAAAGTTTTCTTGTCATCCACATATCAGGCAAGGCAATATAAGGAGGTGCTAACAGCCAAGGTTTGAAGTCCTGCTAATTGAGTCAGAATTCTGTGCTTTCCTTTTAACCTTGGGCAAATCACATCCCTACCAGTGATGTCAATTTTCCTCGTAGCAAAACAAATACAAATAACTCGACCAAGCAATCATCCCCATAAGCATTTTTATAGCCTTTTAGTGTGTGTGTATGTGTGTGTGTATGTGTGTACATGTGTATTCTTAAATATAACCTATTCTGTCTGTATAATGTTACTTGGATGTGTGTTTTCAAGGTTGACTAGTTCTAGACAAGCAGTTGGTATGTACTTCCTCTCTTTGGTTGCCTACAGTACTTTGTCTATGGCTGAGGCCTTGTGTGCTTTTCCCCATCCTCTTTGGCAGGACCTTTGGTGTCATCCTTGTTCGGTTCATGTTTAGGCAGTCATGTTGATGAGACTTTATGCGTTTAAATATATTACTAGAAGACACAATCTTGCCTTTGATATGCTTAGATATTAAAAATTATTTTCTATGTTTAAGAAAGAGAAAATATTTTTAAATGACTGCTTCATTCCTTTCAATAGTTATCAAAGTACTATTGTTAGAGATGTGAAGTTATATAATTCACATTTGACAAGCTTGCTACAAGTTAGCATCATTCATCTCATCCTCTTGTGGGTATAATTAGTTTTCTATTGCTGCTGCCACAAATTACAACAATCTTGGACTGTTCTGTAAATCAGACATATAAAATAGGTTTCACTGAGCTAAAATCAAGAAGTTGGCACAGTTACATTTCTTTCCAAAAGAGCCGAAGAAGACTCTATTTTCTCTTTACTTTTTCAAGCTTGTACATATTATCTATATTCCTTAGCTCATGTTCCTTCCCTCCACTGCTTTCTTTTCCCACTTCTTTTTGTTTAAACACAGGGTCTTACTATGTAGTCCAGGATGGCTTCTGCCTCCCAAGTACTGGAATCAAAGGTGTGAAGTACCAAGTGTAGCTTTCTTCTTTGTCATTTAAAAACCACTGTGGAGGCTGCAACAAAGGCCCTGGATTTGTTGTCTTTCTACATTGTAAATTCAAGTTCAAAGCCAGCCTTGCCCACATGAGACCCTATTTCAAACTGCTAACAAGCATATGGTTGCCAGTGCTCCAGTGGATAGCCCCACACCCATGAATACATTAGCAGAACTAAGTAGACTCATTGGGTTAAAACAAAATAGAAGACCAAATTGAAGTTGGAAGGGGAAAGTGGTAGGATATGGGAGAAGTTGGAGCAAAAGAAGTGTGGATGGATTCAATCAAAAACACATTGTATAACACAGGAAATTCTTAAACAAGAAAGTAAAAAAAAAAATTAAAATACTAACCAACAAAGAAAACCCCTGTATTTGCATTAGAGTCAAGTTTATCTCACATAATATCCTTTCTAAATCGTGTTTACCACATTTCCAAAGCTACCTTTGTGTACTGGATAGCTTTGTGTCAACTTGACACAGCTGGAGTTATCACAGAGAAAGGAGCTTCAGTTGGGGAAATGCCTCCATGAGATCAGCTGTAAGGCATTTTCTCAGTTAGTGATCAAGGGGGGAGGTTCCCTTGTGGGTGGTGCCATCTCTGGGCTGGTAGTCTTGGGTTCTATAAGAGAGTGGACTGAGCAAGCCAGTAAAGAACATCCCTCCATGGCTTCTGCATCAGCTCCTGCTTTCTGACCTGCTTGAGTTCCAGTCCTGACTTCTTTCAGTGATGAACAGCAATGTGAAAATGTAAGCTGAATAAACCCTTTCCTCCCCAACTTGCTTCTTGGTCATGGTGTTTGTGCAGGAATAGAAACCCTGGCTAAGACACTTTGCCATGGAAGGTAATGCACATGCAGGTTCAGACAGTTCGGATGTCCTCATGTTTGGAGATCATATTTCTGAAAATGACAACATATAGGGATACCTGGACACTAGTTCACTAGTCAGAAACTTTTTGTTATCTTTTGTGTGGTTTGGTTTTTGAAGACAAGTTTTCTCTGTGTGGGCCTGGTTGTAATCATTCTATAGACCAAGCTGGCCTCAAACTCAGAGAGCTGCCTGTCTCTGTCTCCCACATGCTGGGACTGAGGGCAAGTACCACCAGACCCAACTACTAGTCAGAATCTTAATGTTTGCAACACTATCACATATTTGAAATAGAAGCTCTTACAGTACTTTCCAGGTCTTCACTCTCTCTAATATACCTGACTGAAAAACAGTCTTACATTTGACTCTTTGGTAAGTTGAGGACTGTAGTCAACATAGGGCTTATCCTAATGTATACTACTTTGACCTTTTCTTAGGGTTAATGAAAAGAACTTAAGAGATGTTATGAAGGGTGTGTGTTTTAGCTGCCAGAAGGATTAGCTAGATCCATTCTACTTATTCAAGTACAAAAGGTCATAGGCTAAGGAAGAAGTGGTTATAACATAAAACTCTAAGCTTTTATAGGGTCATTAGAATATGCAAATCCAGTAATTGAAGAAATGGGGTTATCAAACTTAGAAGGTTAAGGGAATACTCTCAAATGAGCTATCATGTCAACAAATCCATAACTCTTGCATTTAGAAGAGTATCACTTGTCCTTTAAATGCTTATTTTCCTGAGAAACTGAACTGACAATTTCTGTTTTGATGTAATTGCAAGAGGATTATGTAAATTCAAATAAACTACAAATCCTGGTCTCTATTCTAGTTAAATTGTAGCCTGACCATTAATACCAAAACAAAAACAAGTGACTCAGTAGAGGAAAAGCAGGTGAAATTCCTGTGTGGTAATATCAACATTGGTTTAGAGAAGAGATAGGCAACCTTAATGTCTAGAAAAGGCACTGTGATAGAAGGATTAAATCTGACTTTTGAGTCAGTCATACAAGCATCAAAAACATTGGCAGCCTTAGACTCAGTGAATCAACCAGTAAGAGTTTAGTCAAAGCAATTCAAAAAGTAGGAACAAGTATCTTAGTGCACCTTACAGCAGTGACAACCAGTGACTTCCCAGAGAAGGTTAAATAAATTATGATAGTGGAGAATGTATGAATTGTATAAATTTACTGGAATTATATTTAAAAAGAATTCCTAATGATGCAAAAGTGCTCATATTATGTTGTTAAGCCAATAAAAAAAATGTTGCAAACCTATACTGTATCATAGAGATTTGATATTTCAGTGGCAAATCTTCCTAATAAGTCAATTAAATGCTTTATTTTTCTAGTAGAAAAAGTGTAAGACAGACACTTTCCTCAGAGACATGAAAGTCACAAGGAACTTGTCTTGCCTATTCTCCTGTCCAAGGAGTCAAGTACAGCAGCACCTGACTATCAGAGCTCCTTCATATTTTCCCTAAGATTCTTTGGATCTAAGAAGGAAAGTACCTTAGGAGAGAGTCCTGTCACCTCCTACTGCAAGAGATACAAGACTGGATTTATCTGGGGAAAAAGGAGGTAAAGCAAGGAACATTGATTGAATAAAAATACAGCAGACTCTACAAGGAGTATCACACACGAGATTATAGAACCATGGCTCTGCATAACTCCTGCTATAGTAAGATTGAATGTCAGAGCCAGTGCCCCATCAGCTCCAACAAGCAGTTTCTCCCTCTCCCTCTCCCTCTCCCTCTCCCTCTCCCCCTCCCCTCCTCTCCCTCTTTTCTCTCTCACTGTTTATTTATTCCTTAAGAATTTCACACAATGTATTTTGATCATGTTCTTTTCCTCTCACTTCTCCCATATCCTCCCTGACCTTGACCTCCCTACCAACCCAACTTCCTATTCTTTCTCTCTTAAAAGAAACACAAACAAATAAGGTCAACTACTCCAGAGCAAGGAGCATGGTTGATAAACTCCTTTAAAGAAAACAGACCTCTTTCTCCCATGAGGTATCAATTACAAATAGCTTTTGGGATAGGAAAGAGTGCCCATTTTCTCTCTTTCTTGCTGGAATTTTGTCTGGCTTCAGTTTATGCAGCTCTTATGCATATTGTCTTGATCTCTAAGTTTCTATGTGCATCTGCACTGTTGTCCCTGGGAAATGCTGTTTGCTTGATATCATCCGCCACTACTGGCTCTTACAATTTTTCACCTCCTCTTCTGCATATATCCCTGAGCCTTAAAAGAAGAGTGTGAGATAGAAATCTCATTTAGGGTACTAAGTGCTGAAGTCTTTCCTCTGCACATTCACCAGAACAACATGCCAATAGGAATCATTTTATAGCTATGTTCAGCTAGCGAAAAATTAGTATTAGTAGGAAAACCTATAGGTCCAACAATCTATCTAGCCTCAGGTTCTTGGCTTTATTTATAATCTCAAGAAGAGGGTCTATCTCATGAAGTGGGTCTTAAATCCAATCAAATGATGGTTGTTAGCCATGTATTTTCAAATAAGCCAATTAATGAAGTCAAATTAGTGAAGCCAAGTGAAAATGAGACAAAGGAATCCATTGGAGAGGATAAAAAGGTCAATCTTCCTGGTTCTACCTTGAGGGTAAGGCTCAAATAGAAAGCAGAAGATATGCATAAGTAAGGAACCTGACAAAAATGTGGTCCCTACTCCCTCCCCACCCATCCTATAATGCCCAGCATTGTTTCTCTCTCTCTCTCTCTCTCTCTCTCTCTCTCTCTCTCTCTTCTGCCTCATGCATGTGCGCGCGCGCGCGCACACACACACACACACACGTAAATCTTTTTTTTTTTCAGAAAGCAAGTTCCTCCTCTGG
Source organism: Mus pahari (assembly GCF_900095145.1). Classification (NCBI taxonomy): domain Eukaryota; kingdom Metazoa; phylum Chordata; class Mammalia; order Rodentia; family Muridae; genus Mus; species Mus pahari. The sequence goes on from NC_034613.1 coordinate 110,790,956, forward strand.
CTGCTTCCTGGTCTCTCAGCCTTATTCTTTTTTCCAGCATGAGGTTCCTGGAGAAATGTCAATTTCTGGGGTCTGTGGTTTCAAGAGCCCACTAGCCAAAGGGGTGGCTATAATACCTTTTAAACTATCTGCCAGGATGGTTTTATTGCTTCCATGGAGGAAGGTTGTAGATAGGAGACAAACAGGTAGAGGGGAAGTAATGCCTGATCTTGATATAGGAAAGTACGGTCGTCTTGAGAGTCACAGAGATTTCCTAGCCACAAATATACTTTAACTAGGCAATCAGTTGGCAGACACTCATAGTCAGTGGCTTCTGGATTTTAGTTTGTTGATTCAATGAATCAAATTTGGGGCTAGAGAATTGGCTTAGCAGTTATAAAGAACCAGTGTTTAATCCCCACCTCCCATGTGGCAGCTGAAAACCATCTATAACTCCTGTTTCAGGAGACATGATGTCTTCTCACCTCCAGAGGCACTTGATACACCTATGGTGTACAGACATATATGCAGGCAAAACACAAGTACACATAAAATAATAAAATCAATGAATCTAAAGAAGAATGGAGTTCATATACAATGGCAAGGCAAGTTTAAAAAGGAATTTTATTAAAGACTCATAGTAGGGAGCTTAAAAGAGAAAAGGAAGAACACTGTATAGGAGGAGTGAGTTCCTAGAAATGAGATACTGTTATGATTGTCCACCCTGCAGTTAATGGTTTACTAGTTGGAGGCATAGCGAAGGAGTGGTGAACTGCTGAGTAAATGTGGCCCATTCACAAGCTGGTACCTCTAGGTATCCCTCTGTTCCATGACAACCCTTAGTGCAGTATCCAGGTAGGGGGACCTTTTTTAATGACTGAAAGATAGTGAAAAACTAGATTTCCCCTGTGGCATCCTTATTCTTTCTCCAATACAAAAATAAATAAATAAATAAATAAATAAATAAATAAATACCACTTTGGCTTAAAACCTTTGGCCATCTCTGGCCTCTGACAATGACAGACTTGAAAAGACCAAAGGTATTATCTAAAGACTACAGATTTGGTGGTGGTGGTGGGGGGGAACTCTAGTATAATTTGCCTGGCCAGTTTCTCTCTCCTGTATTTATCAATAGAGATGAAGTACCAACATGAATTTTATGTCTCAACCATTTTCTGGAGTTTTAAAAGCAGCCTAAGATGCAAAACTTTCATTTCTAGGTTATGTACCAAAATACAATGAAAAAACTGTCCAAGCAAAAACTGTGTGCAACAGTCTCCATAGTAGCATTATTCATACTATCCAAAAAGTTGAATTTTTTTCATGAAATTTTGAATGGATAAACAGAATGCTATATATTCACAAAATGGAATATTATTCAGCAATAAAAATAAGTAATGACAAAAGCTATTCTATGAATAAATATTTAAAATATGATAAATGCAAGAAAGCAGAAGCAAAAGGCTTTATGGGAATCCAGCCATAAGAAGTGTATATAAATACACTCTTCTCTTGAGGTAGAGAAATGTTTAAGGTGAGGGATGGAGCAGTGGTGATAAATTGGTATAAAGAATAGAGAATAACTATAAGAATATAGGCACTTGAGGTAGTGGAAATATACTCATATGAGACATGGAATGTTTATATAACTCTACTTTTACAAAAATAATTGATCTATATGCTTAATAATAATGAACATTTTATACATACATTATAACTTCACATAGTTATAAAATGGGAATGATAAATTAGACTTTTTATTTGATTGTTCATTATAAGCCATGACCATATGCCTTCCTGGTTGTCAATAACAACAAAAAATTCAATACTGACACTTTTTCTTTATGTCAAGTTGAATATACAATCCTCTTAGTTCCAGAGAGCCTCAGAGCACAGGGTCCCTTTAGTGTACACAATCCCAGCTATTTTAGTTACTTTTCTAATTGGAATGATGAAGTACCTATCAGTAGCAACATACATACAGAAAGGTTTATTTGGGCTCAGAGTTTCAGAGGTTTGGGGTTGGTTTGTCTTGTCTTGTTTTGTTTTGTTTTGTTTTGTTTTGTTTTCTTGTCAGAATAGAAAGGGTGTAGTGGAAGAGCTTCACAGTGCTAAAAAAAAATATGGTGGAGGTTTCTGCTATCTTTGTAGGTTAAGAAACAAAGCAACTGGTCTACCACTAGAGGCAGATACAACTTAACCCTATCACTATTACTCAGCTACTTCCATTCTCCATGTTCTACTTCCTATTAGTTTTTCAGGTAGGATTTTGTGTATGCCACCAGTGCCAGGCTAGTGTGTGTGTGTGTGTGTGTGTGTGTGTGTGTGTGTGTGTGTATTATTAATGCATTTTTTCATACAATATATTCAGATCCTGGTTTCTCCTCCCCAACTTGCCTTCAGCCACTCCCCCATCCATCCTACCTAACTGCATCCTGTCTTTTTCTTTAGAAAACAAACCAGCATACCAATATGAGACAAAAGTCTTAAACAATATCACTGAGGTCACTTTGTGTTGGTCATCTTGTGCTGGACATGGAGCATACATTTGGGTGTTTTAATATACCAAATAAGACTCCCCTGATGAAATGATTTTTTCCTTTGTAAGTGGTTGTCAGTTTGAGATAGTTCATGTTCACTTCTCCCACTGAGCACAAGAATCCGAACTAGCACTTTATTAATTGAGTTTCTCTCTTTTAGATAATTCTGTCTTATATCAAGTTGACTAAATAAATAAATAAATAAATAAATAAACATCAAGACAGGATATGTACCTAACAGGCACAAGGGCTTTGATATAATTTCTGGTACAGAAAGTTAAATAAAAACATAAAAATTCATGAAGAAGGAAAGGAGGTTTGATGATGTAGTATTGTCATGTTACAAATAGTTTCTTTGTTTTTTTTTTTATTTTAGTTTTTACACTCCATATTCCATTCCCCACCCATCCTCCCCGACCCACCCTCCAACTGCTCCACATGCCACACCTCCTCCCCAGCCATCCTTTCGCCACGTGGATGCCCCCAACCCTCATACCACCTGGCCTCTAAACTCCCTGAGGCCTCCATTCTCTTGAGGGTTAGGTGCATCATCTCTGAATGAACACAGAACCAGAAGTCTTCTGCTGTATGGATGTTGGGGGCCTTATATCAGCCTGTATGTGCTGTCTGTTTTATGGTCCTGAGTTTGAGAGATCTCAGGGGTCCAGATTAATTGAGACTGCTGGTCCTACTACAGGGTTGCCCTTCTCCTCAGCCCCTTTCAGCCTTCCCTAATTCAACAACAGAGGTCAGCAACTTTTTTCCATTGGTTGGGTGCAAATATCTGCATCTGACTCTTTCAGCTGCTTGTTGGGTCTTTCAGAGAGCATCTAGTGAGGGATCTGGTTGTCATTCCACAGTCACATCTCTGACCCATAATTGTTCCTATCTGAAAGAATTACAGGGATGGAAATGGAGAGGAGCCTGAAGGAAAGAAGGTCCAGTGACAGACCAAAAATGGGATCCAGCTCAAGGGGAGGTCCCAAGGCCTGACACTATTACTGAGACTATGGAGCGCTCAAAAAAGGGACCTAACATGACTGCCCTCCAAAAGACAAATAGTTTCTTTCTTGGTAAGATCATCCCATCAATGTTACAAGTTACAAGTTATTATTAGTATGACTCTGTCTAAAGTTGGCTTTGGCTAAGGTCTATGTACTTGTTCACATTTATGAATGGTAGTAGGAAGTAATGTGGTACTGTGGCTACTTCCTTCTATTTTCCAATAATGTATTGATTCCCAATTCTTTCTTATTATGAAGAACTGTAAACTGAGACACAGGTTTTTAGCCATTTGAAAGTCTTTACTCAATAAGAGCATCAATCACATGATCATTTCATTAGATCCTGAAAAAGCATTTAACAAAATTCAGCATCCCTTCATGTTAAAAGTCTTGGAAAGACTACGAATTCAAGTCCATACCTAAACATTGTAAAAGCAGTATACAGTAAACCAGTACCCAACATCAAACTAAATGGAGAGAAACTTGAAGCAAACTCAATAAAATCAGGGACTAGACAAAGCTGCCCACTCTCTCCCTCTCTATTCAATATAGTTCTCTAATTCCTAGCTAGAGCAATTAGACAACAAAAGGAGGTCAAAGGGATACAAATTGGACAGGAAGAAGACAAAATATCACTATTTGCAGATGATATGATAGTATACTTAAGTGACCACAAAAATTCCACCAGAGACCACTTACAGCTGATAAACAACTTCAGCAAAGAGACTGGATATAAAATTAACTCAAACACATCAGTAGCCTTTCTATACACAAAAGATAAATGGGCTGAAAAGGAAATTAGGGAAATCACACACTTCACAATAGTCACAAACAATATAAAATATCTTGGTGTGACTATAACCAAACAAGTGAAAGATCTGTACCAAGAACTTCAAGTCTCTGAAGAAAGAAACTGAAGAAAACCTCAGAAGATGGAAAGATCTCCCATGCTCATGGATTGGCAGTATTAATATAGTTAAAAATAGCCATCTTGCCAAAAGCAATCTACAGATTCAATGTAATCCCCATCAAAATTCCNACTCAATTCTTTATAGAGTTAGAAAGAGCAATTCTCAAATTCATTTGGAATAACAAAAAACCCAGGATACTGCAAACTATTCTTAACAATAAAAGAACTTCTGGGGGAATCACCATCCCTGACCTCAAGCTGTACTACAGATCAACAGTGATAAAAACTGAATGGTATTGGTACAGTGACAGGCAGGTAGAATAGAATTGAAGACCCAGAAATGAACTCACACACCTATGGTCACTTGATCTTTGACAAAGGAGCTAAAACCATCCAGAAGAAAAAAGATAGCATTTTCAACAAATGGTGCTGGTTCAACTGGAGGTCAACATGTAGAAGAATGCAAATTGATCCATTCCTATCTCCCTGTACAAATCTCAAGTCCAAGTGAATCAAGGACCTCCACATAAAATCACATATACTGAACCTAATAGAAGAGAAAGTGGGGAAAATATTTGAACACATGGGCACAGGGGAAAGTTTCCTGAACAGAACACCAATGGCTTATGCTCTAAGATCAACAGTAGACAAACGGGCCCTCATAAAATTGCAAAGCTTCTGTAGTAACACAATAGGACAAAATGGCAACCAACAGATTGGGAAAAGACCGTTACCAGTCCCACATCCAATAGAGGGCTAATATCCAATATATACAAAGAACTCAAGAAGATAGACTCCAGAGAACCAAATAACCCTATAAAAATAGGGTAGAGAGCTAAATGAATTCTCAATTTAGGAGTATCAAATGGCCTAGAAGTATCTAAAGAAATGTTCAACATCCTTAGTTGTCAGGCAAATGCAAATCAAAACAACTCTGAGACTCTACCTCACACCAGTCAGAATGGTTAAGATAAAAAAAAAAAAAAAAAAAAAAAAAAAACTCAGGTGACAGCAGATGCTGGCAAGGATGTGGAGAAAGAGGAATACTCCTCCATTGCTAGTGGGATTGCAAGCTGCTACATCTACTCTGGAAATCAGTCTGGGAGTTCCTCAGAAAAGTGGACACAGTACTACCTGAGGACCCAACTATGCCACTCCTGGGCATATATCCCAAAGATGCTCCAACATGTAATAAGGACATATGCTCCACTATGTTCATAGCATCCATATTTATAATAGCCAGAAGCTGGAAACAACCCAGATGTCCCTCAACAGAGGTATGGATACAGTAAATATGGTATATTTACACAATGGAATACTACTCAGCTATTAAAAATAATGACTTCATGAAATTTGCAGGAAAATGGCTGGAACATGAAAATATCATCCTGAGTGAGGTTACTCAGTCACAAAAGGACACACATGGTATTTACTCACTGATAGGTGGATAATCATATATAGTCACCAAACCTGGATGCTATTGTGGATACAGGAAAGTGCTTGCTGACAGTAGCCTGATATGGCTTTCTCCTGATATGTGCTGCCAGAGTCTGACAAATACAGAGGTGGATGCTTGCAGCCACCCATTGGTCTGAATGCAGGGTCCCTGATCGAGGAGTTGAAGAAGGGAATGAAGGAGCTGAGTTGTTTTCCAGCTCCATGGAGAGGGTAACAGTGTCAAAGGGCCAGACCTCCCTGAGCTCCCAGGTACTGGACCACCAACCAAAGAGTACACATGGAGGAACCCATGGGTCGGGCTCCACATGTGGCAGAGGATGGCCTTGTTTGTATCAGTAGGAGGAGAAGCCCTTGAGCCTGAGGGTGTTTGATGCCCCAGTGTAGGGAAATGCCAGGGTGGGGAGAAAGGAGTGCGTGGGTGGGGAAACACCCTCATAGAGGCAGGGAGAGGGAGGATGGGATTGGGGAAGACCTGGAAAGGGGAAAACATTTGAAATGTAAACAAATAAAATATCCAATAAAAGAAAAAAAAAATAAAGAAAAGGAAAGAAAAGAAAACCTTTACTCTAGTCAAATCCACACCTGGATAGTCTAGGTCTACACTTGGATATTTGGGACCCAAGTGAAACACTGAGTGAAGTTCTAGATTTTTGAAGGCAAAAACCATGTCCTGACATCTCACTCAGCAGTTTCAAGAGGTTGTGTGTCTTGGGGGTGGGGTGGGGTAAGCAGAGGACTTTGCACAGGCAAGGAGTTTAACATAAGCTAAGCTAAGTTGGAGGGAGAGTTCTTCACTAGCAGGAAATTTAACAAAACTCAGATAAAATGGTTAGCCAGGGTGAAGGCAGTCTGCATAATCAAGTAATTTAACAGAAGCCAAGATAAGCTAGTTGGCCACCTTGACCTCAGGTTTCTAGAATAGAGTAATTTTCCATGGGGCTTCCCATTCAGGAAATCAAATTCTAGTCAACACTAAAATGGCCTCAGCAAAAAGGACCACTGCACTGACTTGCCCTGCTGTGTCACGTGCTAAGTAGCATCCCAGGAGTAGTTTAAAATTAACTATAGTAAGATTACACAATGGAAATGGTTAATCAAGATGTTTGTTTTTAAATGTGCCCATGCTCAGCTCAGCTGAGCTAAGGCCTCACATCCAAAGGACGTGCCAATATCACACTATATTTGTTCTCAAAGTATCGTGAATGACTTTGAGGTTTTCTTTCATTAAAGTGAAAATGTCCTCAAAAAAAAAAAAAAAAAAGATGTTTGTTTTTAGACAGTCAGTTGTTACTGAAGAATGAAGGGAAGACATGCATATGTTTCATTATATGTTTATGTTTTAATGGTCTGCCATTTTATCCTAGCTTTGCCGGTGATGATGTCTCTGGTTTTTAAATTGTTCATTGGCCCATTAAATATCTTGAAAATGCATGTAAAGGAATCCCATTTACCCATAGCATCTTGAAAATTAACATTCTGAAGTTAAAGAACACAACATTAGCTAGCAGTTTGGAGGAAGTGTAAGAATAGGAAGCATCAATTAATCCTTGCATTTATCTACTGTTCACAAACCAGAGCCAGTGGCAGAAACTTGCTTCAGTGCTTATCAACCTGAATGTCTTTGATGGCTTTTCTGGAGACACTCTAGAGCAGTTTGATGAAGAGGCATATCGGAATGCCAATGATCAGTGGCCATAGATGAGTTTTCATTCCCTTCTTTACATTTTTCTGTATTTAAAAGAATTTCCCCTCAAAAAATTCTCCCAATTGTTGATTTTATAATCAAATTCTATTGATCCAAAAATGAGATTTTAAAGATGATGATCTATTATTCATTTGAATGTGGCACATGAGTATGAGCATATAATACATGTATGTGGGGGGGGATGTGCAGGTATGTGTATTTGGGTGTATCTGAAGGTGGTGTTGGGACCCTTTTCTATCATTCTTTGTCTACTACAGTGCGGCTCAATCTCTCACTAAACTTGGAGCTGGTGGTTTCTTATTTTCTCTGCTAGGCTAGAAGCCAGCAAGCTCCAGGGATCCTTCTGTTATCTGTCTACCTGGGGCAGAATTACAGGCAAGTGTGGAGCACCCAGCTTCGGGCGTACATGCTTGGGCTAGAACCTCCAAACTTGGTGATGGCTTGGCAAATGCTCTTAGCTGCTGACCTGTCTCTCTAGTTTCTAAAATGACATATTTTGTTGAAATTGGAAAACAAAAAGGAAAGCATGATAAAGCAAGTGAAGAGTATAAGGTATAAGTTTTGGGAGAGACATCTATTTGGATTTATAGCAATAAGTTGTTATTATGTATTAGCTTATTATACTCCTTGGGAGTGAGAAAAAGCAGTATGCTTCAGTGGATTTCTATGTATTGTTTAGTGCTCTCTGTTCCCCCGTTATGTTATCTAGTGTTAATCTTTTGATGCCTTTGAGCCATTTTACATCTTTGTATATTATCAGAAACTGATAGAACAATGCAAATGATTGTTACTTATGGACATTGGAATGAATCCTATGTAGAGGAGGAAGAACTTTAACCCCAAATGAAAGCACTTAGCTTCTACTTGCAAGTCTACTTCAATATTCTGGATGTCACCTGAAAGCCAGCTTCACCAGTGTGTGCTGTGGAATGACAGAAAGGAAGGCACACCGCACACTTAAAGATATAATGATATAAGTGGCTTGGGGAGTGGGAAGTAACCTAAATTCAATGAAGAGCAATAGCAAGCCACTTTCACTTGCTTGTTGGCTGACGTGACCTGTTACTTCTGTGAGTGTTGCTTTCTTCTAGTACATTTTTTTCTAAATTGCTAAACTAAAATAGAAACAAATCTGTTAGACAAGAATCCAATCTTCCTTTCTTGCTCGGGGCCTTTCGAGTTTGAATATGAGAGTTGGCAAATATTAATGAATGGACGATCAATTATCTGCACTGATCTAGGGGAGTGTCAGTGCAAGAAAGCATGCTAAGAAGTGCAGGGCCTTCTCTCCTAGGAGGAAAGTATGGATATGGATCTAGGCGGCCTGTACCAGCGATTTCCCAAAGGTCTGTCAATGGGCCCTAAAGTCAGCCTGATATGCACAGTAGGAAATCACATACTCAGGGCACTCCTCTATAATGTGGAAGAAAAGTCCTGGAAAGAAGCTGTGTGTGCTAGGGCTAATGGACAAATTAATACCTCAAAGCATGTGGAGAGTTCAGAATCTTACAGGTCTGTCTGAAAGCCTAATTAGAGTTTCTCCTGCTAACTTTTTAGCCACCCCTATCTCCTCAAAAGCCCTTCTTAGTCCACCTCTGTGTCCCAGAAACCTGCTGATAAACAGATAAAAACCTTTGGAATGCATTAACTTAACAAAACCTTATTCTCTACCAATCCAAAGGCCAGAAGGGCTATCAGCAAGCAACTGAGGCTTATCTGCCTTGGCCCCAACTCCCTTCCTGAGGATGAGATCTAGGGGAAGGGAGAAGAGATGGACTTGGCTCTATATTCTAGGCCTTTGGTCATTTCGATTTGGCTCCAAAATAAACTGTTTCATATTCCCTTTGAAAGCTGGTGTGTGTGTGTGTGTGTGTGTGTGTGTGTGTGTGTGTGTGTGTGTGTTCAAATAGTGTGGATAGCAGTCATTTCAGAAAGACCTTTCTTTGATGACTACCTCCTAGTATGTGTGTGTGTGTTGGGGGGGGGGGGGCTTTTAAAACTGCTTTCTATTGTTTCAGCCAGAGATCAGATCTAACTAGAAAGGGAAACACATCCTTGTTGATAAAAGCAAGGACTTTCAACCAGGCTATAACTGGTATAGTTAGTCTAAGATTTAGAGAAAGGCTTATGGAGAAAAACACAGACACAGAAACCCAAAGCCATCACTGTGTCTTCTCTCACACCTCTCCAGCAGCCTGACTTCCTCAGTAATTAGTTGGGACAAAGAAAGCATTAAGCAGTTAGCAGAAAAAGGAAGGAAATGTAGGCTTTGTGTTGGGACCAAAAGAAAAGCATACAAAGCTATCAGCAGCCTATGCAGACAGTGAAGGGGCTGGAAAAAGGTCTGGGGGATCTGCTGGATGATATGTGGGAGGTGGCTCTCAGGGAGCACACGAAAGCAGAATCTTTAGTTATGACTCCATAGGAGATGAGAAATATTGAAAACAAAGCTGTCTTTTATGTATTTCATAAAACCGTTTCTTGGGGGGCTATTCAGAACCTACTGATTTGAGTTACCTGATCTTTAAATGTATGCTGAGTATAAGGATTAGTTTTATTTTCTTTCTCTCTGTCTTTCTTCCCTTTTTAAAGACTAAATTACAATCCACTCTACAGTATGATTCTTTTTCTTTGGTCACTTTGATCTATTTTCCTGGAAACCTGGTGGACTGGGCTCAAAGCACAGAAGCTTACCTGTCAAAATCCTAACAACACATGATACTTCTTTCCAGTCAGATTTGATGCTGGATAGATTTATATACTATAGAGTGAAAAATACACATCCTGTCAGTATCAGTGACCTCACCGAGGAAGGATGACCACAGCATGCAAGTGCAAGGGCCAAAGACTAGCTGGAGACCTGGAAAAGAAGTCAAAGAAGACTGATACTGAAAATGTAATCCTTGTCAAAAACACTAAAATGCCTGGCAAACACTTGAACCAAGAAAGTGACGTTTTGTCTATAGTCCTACCCATTAGGGGTCATCAACAGACTGCATTAAGAAAGGAAAAGGATAAGAGTTTTGTCATTTCCTATCTAGATATTTACTGTAAATAGCAGTCCTTTTAGAGTGTTTTTTCCCACCCTGAAAACAGATGAATATACATTGAAATGCTGTTTTGAACACTGGTAAACTTCTTCACGGCTGTACTACTTACTCAGTTTCTGGTTCTCCACATATCTCAGGCTGTCTGACTTAGAATGATTGATCTAGAGAACAAAATTCACAGGACAAAAAAAAAAATGGATTTTCAAACCAGCCCTTGCTTTGCCAGAGGCAACTGAGATCATTGTAAGTGAGTCTATTAGCATTGTGGGCCTGGTTCGGTGTAACCTGAAACAACACAATGCAGAGAAAAGACCTGAAGTGTTAGCAAGAGTACTTCTGTCCTCAGGAGTGTGAATCCCTGTGATGTCATATATGAAGCTAACACCAAGAACGGCTGAAGTTTCTGGTTTTTTTTTTTTTTATGCACTATCTTAATTAGCCCCCCAAATACACCAATGAAGTGACAACTATCTATCATCTTATAGATAACTGAGAAACTGAGGCATATGGCAGTTGCCTGAAAGGCTTTTATGTTTGATTTACTTGTTTGTATCAGAAGGAAGGAGAAAATCCCAGGTCAGTATCTGTGTACAGAGGCTTCCTGAGTGATAAACACTGAACGTTTTCTGAGATTTTATAATATTTTTTAATACAACCTATGAATCCAATAAAACATTTCCTGCCTTCTACTAAATTTACCCTAGGAAAATATCACCAGCTGGAATTTATTACTTGACTTGGAATTTATCAATTCTATTCGCACCCTCTACAGAAAATATATAGTTGCTTATGCAGCTTTCAAGATGTGTCTCTAAAGTAATGAAACTGATTTTCATTTGTGATCCATGAAACTCCCTCTTTTCATTTAACAGTCATACCTATAGGATGAAGCATGAAATGATTCTGCATAAGATAAAAGTTATTGATGAGGAAGAGATCAGACCTTCTTTAATTTTCAGCACAATGGCTCCTGATTGAGAATGCATGAACAAATACATTAACATCCCCCAATTACTCTTCTGTCAGGGTCTAAAAGTCTTCCAGCTTCAGGGCACTCTGTTGAAAGGATTCTTGTAATTGGACTGATGTTTCCCATCCTACATGCTACTAGAATCTCCCCAGGACTGTTGAATACAGCATGCCAAGATGGTAGAAGCATTTTATGATTTGTGTATATACCGAGGTAGTCGCTAGCCACACATAGCTATAGAACATTTGAAATGTGATTAGTGCTACATAAAACAGAATACATTCACCCTGAGACAATTACAGAAAGCTTAAATGACCTCTGTATGAGACAGGGCAGTTAAGGGAAACATATGGTGGGGTTAAGGGGCCAGTTACCCAAGGCTTCTGAAGTCAGAGTCACTACAAGCTGTCATTTGAATCAGTATTCTTTATACTAGTCAAAGTTGTCTGAACAACCTGTTTATTTAGATTCAAATTGCTTTTGTTTTTCAATACCATAATTCTAGACAACTTGTGTTTCCAAACATAACACTGCATATAGAATATATCTAGTTATTTATACACAGCAATTTTTTCTAATTATAGAAAATGAGTGGTATTGTTACCAAGAGCCACAAGGATGTTGTACATCCTACACAGGCCTTAAATTGTGCATAGCTTTAAGAAAGTGCCACACAGAAAAGTTTGTGTTTTCAAAAAAAAAAAAAAGATAAATTAGGGAGCAATTATTCATTTTACAAAAGAATTCACCAAAGGGCTACTTTAAATAGCTAGCTCTCTAAAAATGAATTCCAAATAAGATTCAATTAACAAAAATTCAATTTGCACACAATTCTTCAAGAACACATCTGTTTCCTAAAATCAGCTACACCTGTGGATCATTTGCAAAACCTCTGGAGGCCAAAAGAGATTCTTCATAAAAGCTATGATGCTAGAATTCAAATCACTCTAGTCTCTACACAGTTGTGTGTGTGTGTGTGTGTGTGTGTGTGTGTGTGTGTGTGTAGGAAAAGTACACACACATGTCTCTGTATGGAGGTCAGAAGTTGACATTGGTTCCCTTGTAATATTCACCACATTTTATTTTATTTTTGAGACAGGGTTTCTCAAAGAGCCCACACCTTATTGATTAGTGAAAACTATCAGGCCAGAATTCTCCTGTCTCTGCCTCCCAAATATTGGGATTGTGTACTACCATGCCCCATGTTTTATGCCATTGCTGAGAATCTGAGCTCAGGTTCTCCCACTTGGACCTCAAGCATCTACTGACTCTGGTGTTTCTACAGCCCTTTTACTCCACAGTTTTGGAATAAACCTTTTGTTGATCAAAAGAATCTATATAAGAATTCTCATTCTAGAAGAATTAACAACAACCTACAATAGTTAGGTTATATCTGGAGTATGAAGGAATGCATTCAACCAAAGAGTCCCCTCAGAATCGTTATGAAAATGAAAAAAAAAATAATAACAAGACTCTGATTTCTGGTATGGCATGTAAAGGTCTTAGAAGTCAACATGCCATCCTAATAAGTCAAAAGCTGCGATGACTCATAAATCAATAACTCTTTTTAGCTCATTAGTGTTTAGGTCGTTGGGCATCTTCTGTCTCCTAATTTGGAGAGGGAGAGAAACAGAAGAAGGGAATTGTGTACACCATAGAAGAAACCAGTGCCCAGGTAGGAAAAATGGAAATTAAACTGGTCAAATACTGGGAGGATTAATGTTGACAAGTTTAATTGGTAACAAATTTTCAGAAGGACTTGGTCATATAATATTTAATCAATGACAGCTGACTGGGAAGTTCAGAAAAAATGTAAGCAGCATACTTGTAAAGAACATAGAAAGTTCTCGAGAGACATATAAAATATGTCACTAGGTGATAGATGGCTTAGTGATGAAGAGCAGTGGCTATTTTTGCAGAGGACCTAGGTTTAATTCCTAGCACCCACATGGTGATTCACAACCATATGTAACTCTAGTTTCATGGCATTTTATTCTCTCTTCTGGCTTCCATGTGTACCAATCATGTAAGTGCTACATAGAAACATATGCAGGAGAAGTACCATACACATTAAAAAAAAAACACTTCCACTTCTACTTTATGAAATTAAGAAAAAAAAAATCCTGCTGTAGGAAAGACAGTATTAGGAGCTTGAAGAGACAAGCCCCTTGTACAAGAAGGAAATATTTGAGTAAAGAAAACCTATATCTGATAAAAGATTGCTATCCAAAATACATTTTTTGAATAGCCTTAAAACTGAGCAATAAAGCCAGGTATGGTATCACAAGTTTTTAATTCCAGGGATAGGGAGACAGAAGTGGGTAGATAGCTGAGTTCAAGGTCAACCTAGTTTACAAAGCCATTTCAAAGACAGCCAAGGCTGTGTAGAGAGATCTTGACTTTGAAGCAAATAAAACAAATCAAAACAAACAAACAAAAATAACTGAGCATTAAAAAATAAATATATCATTTAAAAATGGACATACCTATTAGAATGACCAATATTTAGGCACTGAAAACACCAAATCCTAGCCAAGAATGAGCCAACAGGAATTCTCACTGCTGGCAGAAATGTCAATAAGTACAATCACTTTGGAACACACTTTAGCTGTTTCTTGCAACTAAAAGTATTCTGAGATCACAACCCCACCATCCTGCTAGTTGCTATTTACCCAAATTAATCAAAATATTTTATCTATATAAAAATATGCCTATGGTTATTTATAGCGGTTTCATTCTTAGTAAGTTCAAAATAACTAAGATGTTCTCCAGTAGTTTCAATACAATACAACCTGGCACATATGGATAATGGTGTATTATTCCATTTTAAAAGGAAATTGTGCTATCAAGACATGGGAAGATGTGGAAGAAAAAATAAAAGAAGAAAATGAAGTTAATCTGAAAGACAACTTAATTTCTTTATATGACATTCAGAAAAAGACAAAATTACAGATGTTAAAAGATTAGTTGCTAGGGATCAGGAAAAATGGAAAAAAAATGAATAAATGGAGCATAACAGAATTTTTGGACAGGGAAGTTACCCTGTGTGGTAAATATATATCAGTCTACATTTGTTGAAACCCACAGAATGTACAGTAAGAGAAAATCTTAATGCAAACCATATACTTTGCAAGTCAACACAGTACCACTCTTGTGATATATGGCCACAGCTGTGGATGTATGGATATGTAGATAGATAGAAAATATATAGGAATCAATTCTTTCTATTAATTCATTCTCTCCCTGTGGTTGTTTGAAAGAAAATGGCCTCCATAATTCCTAGTGTATGGCACTATTAGGATGTATAGCCTTGTTGAACTAAGTATGTCACTGTGGGAGGTGGGCTTTGAGGTCTTCAATGCTCAAACTAGAGCCGAGTGTAGTTCAGTTGCTATTCCTGCTGCCTGAAGTTCCGTATGTAGAAGAACTCCCAGATTCCTCTCTCTACCATATCTGGCTGCAGGCCACCATACTTCCCACTATGATGGTAATGGACAGAACCTCTGAACTATAAGACAGCACCAATTAAATATTTTCCTTTATAAGGGTTGCTGTGCTATAATGTCTCTTCACAGCAACTGAAACCCTGACTACGGTACTCTCCTTTTCTTTCATACCAGGAGTTGAACTCAGGGTCTTGTATGGGCTATGCAAGCACTCTACAACTGAGCAATATACCCTCCAATAAATTTCTTTCTGAAACTACCATTGTTCTAAGTAGCAAAAGTAAAACAAATGTTCAGAAGTATTATAGATGTCTGAATTAATATTATATTGATATATGATATATTTTCTTCTAAAAGAAACCATTTAGTTAGCTGTCTTGGTATATGGCTGACTAGCAACACCCTTTCTCTCAGTGTGTCCCATCTTGAACAAAATAATGCCTGTCCCTACACCCATTATACTACAGCCTTTTTTGGCATATCTCATTAGCACTATAACAGTGTTTCTCAAAATCCTTCTTAAAAATTTATAAACTTAGATCCTTCTCTTGGTCATCAGATTCAAGAGGTCTGAGGTAAGTTCTAGAAATCTGGACTTTTAACAAGCATCTCAATGGATTTACATGAGAATAGTGCATGAAACCAAACATTTTTGATTTAGGCAACCTTAAATTTCATGCAAAAGTAGTATTTTTATTTATGTTTTTGGATTAAGAATGACTGTGGCTATTGAAAGCTTCATACTGAGTCCATCAGAAATTCTAAGCCAATCTGATAAACTTTCATTTTTATCTTGTTAATAATTCGGTTTCAGGATGGTTCTCATAAAATTAAATGTGTTCAGATCTGAAAGTGTTCCATAACATTAGCAAGGAAAACACAATAAATTCAAAGAATAACAGTCCAAATATCTGGAGTGTTTCTTTTTCTTTTGTAACAAAAATATATGCTGCATTTTCTGAGGTATGTTAATTTAGCCTCTAAGAATATTGATGGGATTTATACAGAATAATTGCAGAAAAGAGGAGAGTTATAAACGAAGGCAGAAAGCTGCAGATCAAAATATTACTTCCTGTTCAAAAATAATTTTGCAAGTTATGTGTTTGTTTGGGAAATAAAAAGTGTATGTCTCAGGAAACCAATTCTTTCAGTTCCCTCAAGCCTCTGACAGGACCTACATACCTTATTTTCTTACCACTGAACAGAAATGCAAAGCAATAACCTTTGGAGTACAAAGCCTTTCATGATTTTGTTTACAAAAGCCTTTGTCTGTAGGTGTACCTGTTAAGTAGTACACACTGTATAAAGACATCTCTTATTCATGTCTACTTCTCTGGGTGGCCAAGCTGAAACAAAGATCACATTTCAAGCATGTAGTGCTAGCTATGACATGCTGAGAGCGGTGCACATTTTCATCATTTCTATCCTTTTAACTTAGTACAAACATGCAAAGACTATAGATCAAACACTTTTTATTCTGTTTCAAATGATATCTTTCTTTTGTAAATTGTTATCTTGACATATTTACTATTCTTTTCTGTCCAGTAGAAAAATATAAAATATTTCCCCTAAACACCACATAATTGTACTCTGTTATGCAACTGGAATTCAAAAGATAGATAAACCTGGTTAGTAACAGATGCTGCTGCAGTGATTGGAATTTGGCCAATGCAAAGCAACCTTGAACATGTTCACATGACCAAGTGCAAGCTGCATAAAAATTCCATGCACCTTTTCTATCTAATTACTCTATTATGTTTCAAGTAATCACAATGCTGTGGATTTTATTTTGAGTGGGAGAGAAAATTGAATCTGCCTTGTTAGAGTAAATAAAGAAAGGAAACTAACAACATCCACACTTACTAGGAAAAAAATTGTTGAAGTGTGAAGAATCTTTTTTCCTGTAAGTGTTCAATGATAATTTTTCATATCTTCCTCATTTCCTCATAAATAAGCAGTTTTGTGTTCTCTATAAATTAGTACAATATAATTTTATTCTCCAGTTGGATTTGGAAGTATATATTCTTGAAAGGAAAGATAATTGTATTATAGTGAAAAAAACAATTATTCAACAGAGTGCAGTTGCTACTATGTGCATGTATTTGTGTTTGCATGGAGGAAGGAGAAAGGGAAACACTTGCAAATAATCCATTTTTGAAAGATTATACCATATTTTATTATCAAAAAATTTATCTAAAATTTTTAATCATGTTGCTATTTATAACATGAAAATGTGAAGCTTAAATGTATTTTTTATTGGAAAAAGTACATTAGAAAATTGAGCTTGTGAAAGGCAGAAGTTTTTAAGACAAGAAAAGGGTTGCAACTATCAAATGAAAAACAAACCTAAAACAAAGGGCCAGCACCAATAATAAATTTATTCCAGTTCTTTGTTTTATCACATTAAAACAAATATAAAATTTGCATATTTTAAGAATTGGCAGTAGAAAGCATAGAAACAAAATGTCATTGATGGTTGACACATCTGAATTTAATTTAGTATTGTTGCTAAAAGGCAAAAACCAACAACAGCTAAATGATTATGGTCTGTAATACCATGGGTTTGTTATATTGTAAAGTAATTTTAGTCCAGCAACATGACTAATAAGTATAGGTATCACATTCAAATGCCTTCTAGATCTATGTGATCCAGCTGGAGGGCAAACACACCCTGGATGATAATAGGATCTGTCTAGCATACAGGCACAGCCTTAATACACATTTTTTAATCCAGAAATTGTTGATAAGGTTTAGTTGGTAGAAGAAAGGAGCTATGTTGGAAAGTGATGTCTAATTGAAGGGCAGTTCAGTGAGTGGAGTTTAGTTGAGTCAGTTCAGTCAGGCAAGGCAGTTGAGTTTGGTTGAGGTCAGTTTGGAGGCAGTTTTACTGGAACAGCTTTATAGACAGAAATCAGGTGAAGACAGAACATGCCAGATAATGAGAAGAAACAAGAACATTTGAACACATTGCCAGAATTAGTTTGAGACCAAGCAGAGCAAGTAAGAACCTGAGAGAATCCAGTTTGAATCAGTCAGCTTGGAGAGGAGTTTCGGCCAGAAGAGTTTAATTGAACCAACCAGCCAGAATTCATAATGTATTAGAAAGGGTGAACTTATTGAGCAGTAAGCCTCTGAGACTATAATTACATCTGGCAAATAAGTTACTTTTACATTATATAGTGTTAAACTTCTTTTACATTAATGGCAAACTAATAAAAAAATCACACAGGAGATTAAAAATGTTAATCCCACTGGGTAAGCATAAGTTCACTACCAGATTTATAAACCAAATTTGAAATGAGCTTTATTAAATATTGGCCATGGATACTGGCCAAGTCCATACCCAGGATACCCAGAGAATGATGCCTTTAGTCAAGGATGCATAAATGGAAAACCCCCAAGTTTATGTACTTCTAGTCTTCATCCAGTCAGGAGCAAGCACACAACCTGATGCACTTCTTGCCTATCCACACTTGCCTTCATGTGATTAAGCAGTAATCCTGTGCAGTCGGGGCAACCAAGCTTGTTTACAGAAGCAAAAAAAAATAATGTAGTTCGTTTTCTTACCTGAAACCTCATCATTCCAGGAAGTTATCTGTCTTTGCACAAGTGGAACTTACAGGTTAGAGGGATTTTTGTTTTATAGATCTCTTAAGTACAGTAGTTTAAGCTTAAAGAATAATGTTAGCCATCACATTCCCTGTTAAGCTGTATTCTGAATCAAATTTTGAGTCTGTGGTGAGTATCTGTTTATATTGGGATCTAATAGCAAACAACTTAATTGCACCATGATAGGAATTCATGCATCTTGCTAAGGCATTAAGGATGCAAGGGCCAACAGTAATTTGCATAAACAGGAGGGCCAAGGGCTCACATCAGAGTTACTATTAGAATGCAAACTAGTCATTTATTTCATCTCAGGTCCCCCCTTTCTGCCATTTTCTTTGTTGATTTGTTTATTTTTTAACACAGCCAAATTATCCCTAATAATTAGCAAGTGTTTTTGTATAGAAATAATTTTCTCTTAAAGCCACACAATAATCTCCTTGTTTAATGTAAAGCAGGTTAAATGCCTTATCATATTTAGAACTACTTCAGCTAATGAATCTACATGTTGATAAATCTGGGTCTATTTGGTTTTAATAACTACCTTTCCTGGTATTTCAATACATTCTGTAAGTAGCCATTTTGTCCTCTTGGTCAATGAATTTCCTATGGCCATAATATTCCAGCCTTTTGTTGAGGATAAGAGGTAACATACTCTCTTCAGTAACTACTTTCTGTTGAATTTAGGACAATATTATCAGGGTCTGAAAGATTGGAATGCTAGCTAAAACCTGAAGGGGATTCTGGCAATGAGGTATTTCTCAAAAGCATCTGGTTTGCTGACTCAGCAGAGGAGACAGAACAATCACATCAGCTGGACTGATTCAAATCAGCTTTCAGCAAGTCCAGGGCTTTCCAGTTTCATAGAACTACCTTGGGCTAGCTTGGTGTAGATCACTTCCATAGCAGTTCGTAGTGTGCAGCTGATTCCTGGATGGTGTCTGTCAGCCAAGTGGAAATCTGAAGAGGCAGATATAGATTAGAACAGAAGTTTAAATTTAGGAAATTAAATGAAAACTTACATTTGAAACTTTCAGGCCCATAGTCTTTGTAATTGGGGGAATAGGGGTGTCTAATGACTAGGGGAGAGAGAAAACATACCTTCAGGAAGAGGCTAGTGGGAAAATTTAGGCTATTGATTAGCATGACAGGAGTATTTATTTGGAGTCCATTTGACCTGTGAGAGATGGATTTAAGATGCGACTCCCTAAAGCTTACATGAATTTTTCTATTTACAAAAAGATAAAAGTTTTAGGTGGGTAAGTTATAGCAGAAAGTATACACCAAATTTGCTCTATATTGATTACAATTCTAGAGACTTACCAGCTGTCTGGACAATTACCCTAGTAGGCACCTTTGGTCTCAGTGGCTTCATTGTGGGGCAGAGGTCATAGGTCTTCAGCTGTTATGAAGGACAGCATTAAATCTTTAGTTGCTGCACAGAAAGCATAGACTGTCAGCTGATAGACCCAGAAGGTATGAGTGATTTTTCTGTGGATGAGGATCTGTGGAGAGCTGGCCTACCCTGACTTAAGCAGAGTAAGGCAGTCAACCCAGCACTATTCACTGTGTGTTCAGGGCCCTGGCAGCAATTGAGAAATGAGACAACTAGGTCTGTGTTCCACCTGTCTTCTTTAGAGACCTTGGGGTTGACCACAGGAGCTGGTATTTCTGGAATCTTTTCCCACTAAACATTTTAAATGCCATATTCAGCAGATCCATGACAACTTTTGAAGGCTAGTAAGTATATCTGTTTTTAGTTACTTGATTTAGCTTTAACTTGAAAACATATACAGAAGGTTCTAAATGAAGCCTTTCTGTAAATAAATTACATTTGTACTTAGTATGACCATGAACATAATTCTAAGCACATCAAAGAATTTGATAATCTACAAGGTGAATATTAATTTGCATATCTTAATTATTTTTTCACATTTACAATAAGTTAGTAGCTTTTATAAAATTACGATTCATACTTTTATCCCTACTAGGTTTAGCTTCAAGAAATAAGAATGCATGAATTGAAGCTTTTTTAGTGTCAAAATAAAACATTAAATTATAAGTATTGTTCATTGTGGGCCTGTGTACCTGAGGCTCTCTGCAGAGATCTCTGCCTGGGACAGGTGGGAGGGTTCAAGGGAAGGGGAAAGGGCATGAGCAGGGAGGGGTACCTCCAGGGCTGCTGTCACTGCTATTGCTCTGAGAAGCCACTTGGGCTATGCTGAGCTGAGCCAAACCAGGCCTAGTCAGGGGAAGGCTGGCTAGCCAGTGAGCGGAGCTTCTGCAGAGTAGTTCTCCTCCATGTCGGTGTTACAGCTCTTATGATAGATAGACACTCCCACACCTTTATTCCTTCTGGATAGGACCTTACATACAGTTTTGTGGTGAGTTGGGGTCTGACAGCAGATGGCTTCCAATCGGCTTGGTCTGAGATGTTAGGGATGCCTCATCTACACGTGGAAGCGATTGGGGCATTGCCCCTATGGTGACTGATGACCACAAATCTCTCCACAGGGGGCTGTGACTATATGATGGGAGGCCTGATGCCAGGAGCAGGCAAATCTCCTAACAGGCCCTTCAGGGTCTCAGGGGCCTCTGGCCTTTACTGGCCTTACCAGGCCTCCTCTCAGAGTCTACCTCCTTGCCCCACAGTACATAGGAAAACTGACAACTTCATGTTCCTAGCTCTTAGAATACACCATTACAGAATATCAGTTTCTTGTATGACTTGGTTTATCAAAATAGCTAAAGCTTAACAAAGTTAGCAAAGGCAAAGAAGTTAGATGTATATTCTTAAGTCAGTCTCTATTAGCCTGAAGAGACCTTTGGTAAGAAGAGAATCTTTAGGCTCTTTGCCAAACTACTTAGTTCATTGTCAGGAGGCATCATAATGTAAAAATATCCTAGTTTCTGGTGTTTAGTGTTTGGTGCTCATATTTGTGCCCCTAACTCTTTAGGCTTTTATTTATTTTTAAGACTACATATTAGTAAAGTCATCATAATATAAAATACTTCATAAAAATCATATAACCTTACAAATTTAAAAATTTAAAGTTGTTTCTCTAAAAAAAAAAACCGACGAGTTTCTTTCATTTAATTTTTTTTGTAAAATTCCAAAACTTCCTTTTTAAAAAAGTTGAAATATCTCAATGGGGGGGCTCCTACAATATATAAAAAACATTAAAAACCATTTTTTTTTTACTTCAAGAGGGAAGAAACAGGGCACAACCACAATCTGGATGAAGCACAACAAAACTCTCAGCAGTGCAAACAACACAGTGCTCAATAACTGGGATTCACTCAGGAGCTTCTGGAATCCATCAAGGGGCCAGGTCAACTCTCTGGAATCTCCTTCAGCAGCATAAATAACTTATCTTCTAGGCTCCAGCCAGTTTCATTTCATTGTAGCTGTTTTTCCTGGTGGCCATGACATGGCACCAGCATCTCCAAAATTGCTAGGGTCCCCCATTGCAACTTGACTGCCTTTTCCCTAAGAGCCTCTCTTGGGAATCTCTTTAGGAACTCCAGCCCTGCTACACAGTGTCAAACCTCAGAGACTCTCCATGTCCCCTTCATGCTTTCAAAACCAATACTATCTGGGTGACTCTTTTATTGTAAAGTTTTGCTGTCAGCATAAGGTACATTTTCTTTGTATGTGGACATATGGAAGTGAAGCTTTAATACCTTATTTAAAAAGCATTGTTTTAAAATCCTTTCTTTGATATACCTTTTTTTTTTATGACTTTGTTTTCAGGATAAGGATTACCATACAAAAATTAACCCTAATCCAAAATAACTTGTAAACCTATTGTTGCCTCCTTTGTTGGTTTATACCATCTGGTCACCTGTAATAAAAATGGCTTTAGTAAAGTGAAGTCACATAGCAGTTATCGTCCTTAACCTTAGTAAAGATGGCTGTTGGCCATATGTTTGCCTCCATCCCATGTGGTTCTTCAGGTAAGATGGTGGTAAGCCATATCTTGTTTTCATCCCCAAGAGATCATCAGGCAGGATAGCATCATGCCACATGATCCCTTTAGGATTACCTATTTGTGGAATTTTAACTATCATTCTCCTTTGTTATGAGTTTTAATTTAACTTTTTGTTATAGATTTTACAGATTTTAAACCAAACTCAATAACTTAAAAATCTTGAGATACTGAAAATCAACATAGTAGTTGTAGAAATTTTGAAATAAGATTTATATCTTAGCAAAAGTTTTAAGCAATAAAAAAATGCTTTACTCTCTTTTCCCTGTCACAGAGTTGGGTGGCTTTCCTGTCACAAGGCAGAGAAAAAACTTTTAGGTCTAGAGAAAGAAGCCATAAGCTAACTTCAGAGCCAGCTTTTCAATAAAGTGAAACTATATAAAACAACTTTAATAGTATCCACACCCCAAATACATTTGAATCCCTGCTAACCTGAAACCAGTGACCAAAAGCTCAGAGAGAAGGAATACTGACTTCTGGCCAGCCAAACAACCATGGCCTGGGGCATCAGCAGTGGCTAATGGCTGACAGCAAAAACAAAACCAATAAACACAGAACATAGAAAGTACAAGAGATGGAGACAGTAAAAGTGAAATCAAATACAAGAGAAACAAGACACAAAACCAGACCAAGAACCTCATGTGGGTAGTGTAATGTTGTCCATCTGGCCTTGGGCAGGAGAGTATTGGGTCCTCTTGGATTTCACCTTGTTCCAGATCAGGACACCAACAAATCCATAGGTGCTTGCTGCTTCTCTCAGTACAGAAGATCTTCCTGGTAGTGTGAGAAACCAAAAGCATGCGTCAGAACCTTCTAAACTCTCAATGTGTGTATTTGTCCTTTAGTTCTGGAGTCCTGTAGTATAGGTCTGGTTTTATAATTTAGGTGGGCTGGGGGAACCCAGAAAACATTAATCCCACTGGAGCTTATTCCACAAGGATTTTTTGTTTGTTTGTTTTTTGGCCAATTTGGATCAAGCTTTATTAAATATTGGCTAAGACTGTGAACACTGACCAGGTTCATACATGGGATTCCCAGAGTATGCTATCAAATTATTTAGTCAGAAACTTATAAAGGGCAAACCTCACAAAGCTATATACTCTCAGCCTTTGTCCAATCAGAGGCAAGTATATATCCTCATGTATTTCCTGCCTACCTCCCTTCTGTCTACATGTGATCAAGCATATCCTGTACAGTTGATGTAATCAAGATTCATTTAAAGAAGCAAAACTACATTGTTCTTTACATGAACAACAGACTTCAGCATTCTAGGACGTTATCTGTCCTTGTCTAACTGGTGCTTACAGGTTAGAGGCAATATATATATATATATATATATATATATATATATATATATATATATATATCTTAAGCATGGTAATTTAAACTTAAAACATAAAGTTAGCCATCTCAA
>NC_034613.1:110815101-110830428 GCF_900095145.1 Mus pahari
GAGAGAGAGAGAGAGAGAGAGAGAGAGAGAGAGAGAGAGAGAGAGAGAGAGAGAGAGAGAGAGAGAGATTCCTTCACAGCAGATGTCCCAAAAGGAAGTTCTCCTCCCCACCATCTCAAAATCCCTTCAAACTCAGTGTCCATCCCTTCTACTTCCTGTGTGTCTTTCTATCCATCCTCTCGACTTCCTACAAATCTCTGTTTATTTCCCATGTTCACTCCCTGTCAACTGGTTGCTTGTTTTGCCTCTTGACCAATGATTGCTGTTGTTTAATTCTCTTTACAACAAACAGAAAGCTCTTAGATTAAAGGTGTGTGCCAGAGCTGAGCCACATTACGATAAACAGGTTTTCCCAGTGAATAATACACCCTCAGGGTTTCCAATGTGATGAAATAGCTTTTAATACTTGTAGGCAAGTGCTTCTCATGTTGGTCCCAAATACTAACTTTTTAATTAAACATTACATCATTCAACTTGTGCCATATGTATTGTTCCTTAAAATATCAATTATCAAGTACCAAGAGAGTCCATTCTGTATGCCAAAAACTACACATTTTGCACCACTACACATATTCTCCCAGGCAATGCAGTCAAGGGCTAATTGCTGGTAGAATTTATTTATTTCTCTTATTAGTCTTGCCCTAGCAAGCATTTAAGTTTAGAGAACCAATAAACCAACAACCTTCAAAAAATGCATTCTATAGTTCATGGCAGCAATTGCTATTAAGATTGGCAATAAGCAGAAAGGATAGGCTCTGAGGGGTCCACCATATTTTTCATAAAAATCTACTTCTTTGCCTCTTTTACATATTAGAAATTTGTTTCATGATTCATAAAAAATATTTCTGTGGATATCTTTTTGAAAAACCATTAGTCTGTACCAGTGACTTTTAAGCATTTTATCATTTGTATATTACAACTGAACTTTCTGTCATAAGTGATGATTTAGAAAGGCCTCTATGCGAGTATAGGAAAATGTTTTCTAATTTTTACATACACAGTTATTCTGGTGGTTAATGCTGTGGTTTTATTATGTATCCACCAAAGACTTGTTCTTAAAGGTTTGGACTCTAGCATGTGGTACTTTTTGAAAAGTGGTGAAAGCATTTGCAAGTGGAGACTAATTGGAGGTCTTCAATCAGGTGTTGATTTGCCTGTGAAATGGATTTGGGGACCCTGTATCCTCTTGGTGTCTGTGATTCTTGACTAGGATGAAATGAATAACATCCTCTGTTAGGTACTCCTTGCCATTCTGTGCTTCTTTGTCTCAGGTTCAAAGACAAGGAGACTAAGCTTAATGAAGGAATAAGCCTAAAACTGGAACCCAACATAAGCCTTTCTTTTTTATAGGTGGATCATGTCAGGTATTGGCTATTAAAATGATCAAAAAAATGACTATTAAGAGTTTTGTGTATCAAGTTGACTAAGCTATTATTCCCTAATTCCTTAACAAACACTAATATTTTGTATGTGTGGTTAACATGTACAACCAGTTGAGTTTAGCTAAAAGAAACAGCACCAGTAATATACTTGGGTCAGATCTAGTCTAATCCATTAAAAGATTTAAAAGAATAAGTTTCTAAAGAAGAAAGTCTACCTCAAAACTATAGAATTAACTCTAGCTAGAGTTTTAAGTCTCCAGTGCCCCATAGATTTCAGACATTTTAGTTTCATAAGAGTATTAGACAAATATTTAAAGATTATTTCTTTGTTCTCTGTACATATATTTATCTATGAACACACACACATACACAGGGATACATATAGTTCACCTTGCATATTGGCTGGTTGTACACTGTTCATTCAACTAACAACTAATAGAAATATGTAAGAGAGTATGTTGACTGGAAAATGTATAGACTCTTAGGGACTTAAGTGTTGCATGTCATCTAGAAATAATGTACAATGCACAAAAAGGCATGTTTAGTTGCTATAAAAATGCTATGCCATTTTCTATAAGAACTTGAGCATCTGTAAATTTTCATGCCTCTTGGGTATCCTGGAACAAATCCTCCATACATACAGAGAGGAAACTAGGTATGTCTCTGTGTGCTTCTAGTATTTCTGATTCTGTGTATAAATGAAACGAATTCAAATCATGCCATGTAGGAATAATTTTAAGTAAAAATTACTTTAGATCATTATATCATCAAATATTACATTACTATTTTTATTTTATAGTATATTTTATTTATCAATTGTAAATATAGATACTTACTTTTCATTTTAAATGCTAAATTTAAATATCCATAAAAATTTATAAGATTTAGGAACAAATTCATCAACATTTATATATTTTTCTTTGTTGTATAATTATATATTAAAATGTTAATTTATTATAAATATAAATTATTGCTGTGTATTATAGAGTCAAACTAGATAACATGTTATTATGAAATCATGTTGTCATGAAATAAATTTGGCTTATAGTAATCAAGTAATTGTATTTTTATAATTATTATTTCCCATTTTGATGATATCTAAGTGTTTCCATTTTAACATTCATTAGCTAATTTATATAAAAAAATATTTATGGAGCAGGATATTGTGTTTTAATCCATATGTATTGTATTAAGCTAAAATTAGGATATACATGTCTATCTCCTCAAAAATCTACTGTTCTAATATGAAAACATTCTAACTCATTTTCTTATTTTTTATTGAAATGTGCAACACATTTTGTTATTCAGAGTAACCCTACTGTGTAGCAATACAGCATAACTTCTTGTTTCTACAAAAACTGTAACTCAGTACCCACCAATTAAGTGTTCTGTTCCCCAGTCTTCCCTCCCCTTACTTTTCTAGCACTCTTGTCAAAGCTTTGTACTGGTAAGCACTATTGTATAAAATGTAAGGGTTTTGTAAATAACAATGTAAAATTGTTACTCTACATAATATTCATTCCAAATACATGTTAAGAGACAGTAGGAGTAGTTGTTCTTAAATGTTCTATTTTATTCATTGCTTTCTTAGGTACTTGTGATAACTTGAACTTCTACATAAAATATTTGAAAATAGTTTTAAAGTATAACTTCCATGCAATAAAATGTGTGTATTGTAAGTGCTGAATAATTCTTAATAAATATACAGAATTTTTACCTCACCACAAAGCAGTTTTAGAGCATTTTTTTCTTTCCTTAAAGTTTATCAGTGTCAACTTGCAGGTACCATCAACTCTTCTCACATAGATAATCACTGGTCTAAGTTTTGGCTCTATTTATCACAAATAGTTTTGATTTTAGTTCTATCTACATCAAACTGAGATGATACTTGGAAAGAAATATAGAATCTTTCTTATACTTACACTTTTATTGACTTATTTATTCAATAAATATATACTGAGTACCCACTACATGGCTTATGCAGTGCTAGAGAAATTTTTTTACCATCATAATATAAACATTAGAAAGAAGGCATCATGAATCAAAGTGCAATAGAAAGTTCCAGAAGGCAAGAGAAACACAGAGTGGCTATCTGAAATTGATCTTTAGATATCAATCAATTATTCTGTATAGTAGTAAAATATTATATCAATTATATTTAAATTGTCAACTTTATGGAAAGCATAAATATAATTTCTTTAATTTTTACTTTATAAATCAAAATCCAATATGCAACCCAATTATTTAAATCCATGTAGATTTTCAATTTTCTTGAAAACTTAGTGAATTATTTGATCATTTACCATTAGTTATACTTCTTAGTCTTATTAGTCATGTTTTACATTATTCAATCATTGATTCATTCAATATAAAATCTTTTCGCCTTTCTTGTGTCCATGTGCTTTTATGGGTGTGAGAAATTAGTACTCAACACAAGTAAATAATGCCTACTACAATAAATCTTGTAATATATAGTGGAAGAGACAGAAAATAAGTACTTGAAAGAATTTGAAACACAAGAAGGAAAATGAAGCAGAACAAATAAGTAGTATTGTAATGTGAGAAGTGTTTTATTTAAGGAAAGTCAAGGAAGTTGCTTCCGAGGGAGCAAAATTTGAAGAAAATGAAATCAGTGGTTATGACACACACTGGGTCTAGAGAAAGAAACTGAAGTAAGAAACCATTTTAACAGCTTGATGATGTTACTAGAAGGAAAATTCTGAAAGGAAGCCAGTACCAGACCATGTAGACTATGTCTAGATATTAGATTTTATTATAAGTAACTAGAAAACCACTGAAATATTTGTAGTAGAAGAGTGGAGTGGTCTAATATATATTTAAAAGATTTACTCTGGCTACTATTTATAGAGTGAATAGTTTAGGCCTGGTTGGGGCATGAGTGGAAGCCCAAACACTAAGAGAAAATGATCAGGCTTAGGTGATAATGGTGGAAGTGGTTAGAAATGAATGATTTCTGGATAAACTATATTTTGAATATTGACCCAACAGACTAGATCAGTAGACTGAGAGTGTTTTTGTTTTAATTAAAACATTATTATAGAGAACTTGCAAAAAGAGAAGCCTCACCAAAATTAAGTATACTAAAAATAGCGCAATGAACTTCAAGACACGTACAATAGACATTTTATTGCCATGGCATGTCACCGTGGATTTTACACTTTAACTATTGAGTGTATTTTTATGCATTTATCTACTAGCAATACCCCAAAAATACATGATGGATTTAGAACTAGAATATCAATAAATTTTACATCCTCTTTACTGACTCAGGTGTTTATTATCTGAATTTAGTCCTTCCTCTGCAGCTAATATATGGCCTCTCCTGTTCTCCTTTCTACATGTTATACTATAATCATGTTGTATATATATATATATATATATATATATATATATATATATAATTTATATACATTTATATATGATTAGAATATGTATATGAGTGGTCCATATATTTTTCCTTTTGAGATTATGTGACCTCTCTCAATATTATACATTCAAAATCCACACATTTTCCTGCAAATTATATAAAAACCAAATATTCATTCATAATTTTGTCCTAAGAAACAAGAAGCATAAAATTGCCATTAAGTGATAGGGGATGTCTGTGGGCCAAGCTAGCAAAGGAATCTTAAGAATCAAATGTTTAGTTAGGGAAATATTTAGCTTGTCTGTTAGATATCCATGTTTAAAGAACAGTAGACTGAGTCTGAAGTTCATGGTAAAGGTCAAGTCTAGAGATTTAATGTAAAAACTTGCCAACATAGAAATAGTATTAGTACTAGGGGTGTTTATTAGGTTTTTAGTAGGGGCATGGTCTCTTTATGTAGTCTTGAATATATTGGAACTCACTATGTAGAGCATGCTGGCCTCAAACTCAAGATGTGTCTACCTTTGCCTCCCTGGTGCTGAGATTAAAAGCATATGCCATTCGTCATGCATGGTTGGAAATAATATTTTAATATCTTAATATTTATTGAAATCATCCAGAAGAGGACTAGAAATAAAGGAGTGGGGAGGAGATCAGAGGGGAGAGGTGAGGAGGGGAGAAGATGAGATCTTGGGATTTAGATTTGGATAAATTGGTTAAAGGCCTTGCTGTTCTTGCAGAGGACCCAAGCTCCATTCTAAGACACCCATGTCAGGTCACTTACAAACACCTGTAATTCTAACTGCACGGAATTTGATGCTCTTATTCCCTCTATAGACACCTGAGCATGTGCATGTGCATGTGCACAGTCACAGACACTCACCACAATTAAAACAAATCTTTAAAAAAAAACGAAAGTAGGGCTGGAGAGATCACTGACTGCTCTTCCAGAAGTCCTGAGGTCAATTCCCAGCAATCACATGGTGGTTCACAACCGTCTGTAATGGGATCCTATGCCTTCTTCTGGTGTGTCTGAAGATAGCGACAGTGAACTTGCACACATTAAATAAATAAATAAACAAATAAATACTTCAAAAAATGAAAGTAAAACTTCATATCTGGCCATTGGTAAAAATGATAGTGAGTAAAAGTACTTAAAAACTCGATACTTTTAAAATTTAGTTTTTCCAGGATTTATCATTTTGTGTGAGAAAGTTAGATTAGCATATCTGTGAAAGGCAAAATTATAATGAACTTAGCTAGTAAACAGAATTGGCTTTTATTTGTGATTCAAGAATCAGTCAAAATTTATCCTACAAAACACAATGGATGTTCTTTCTAAGGAACTGAAGAGAGAAGATTGGCTTTATAGATGGAAAAGTGTTGAAGAAAGCAAAAACAGAGAAGAAACAAACATTGGCCATCTCAAAGTCCTCTTTTTATTGGGTAAACAGAGGGGGCACTGTTAATATGCTAATTTGGGTTGATTTGAATCACTTTTTTAAAAGGAGAAATGACTCATTTTGAAGTGCAGTTTAATTATATGTCACTTAGCTGAGAATCCATTTGATTTGGTCTAGTCTGATGTACTAGAGGAAGATTATTGTCAGAGTATTTTCAAAACGAGGCCTGTATAAGTTTTATTGAATATATTGGTACATGCACTCATTTGCTCTATATTTGTATCTACTGATGCTAGACTTCTAGGATGGCTAGTTAGATGCTACAAATATGAATACCAAGAGTCTCGGTCTCCTCTCTCTCTCTCTCTCTCTCTCTCTCTCTCTCTCTCTCTCTCTCTCTGTGTGTGTGTGTGTGTGTATACATGCATGTATAGACGCATGTGTCCTCTTTGAAAATTATTCCTTTATTAGTAACATGGTTATTGTCTCTTATTTCTTTTTGTAGCAGATCGAGACTAACTGATCCATAACTGGTCAAAATGAAGAGAACAAGTGATCATGGTGTATACAACACCAACTTGTACATGTACATCACCCCTACATCTAAGGCATAGGGAACATTTTGTGACACAGAGTGGAACAATTAATTATTAAAAGCCAAAAGATCAGGATGCTTCTTGGAAGATAATGTCTTCTAAACATGACAGGGAAGCCGCAGCACTGAAATCTCAACAATAAGGTTGCCTAAATAAAATGTATATAATAACAGCACCAATTAACATTCCATCCTGAATGGGAAGAGTTTCACAAAACTCCATTTCCTAAGTGAATGCTATGGGAAATTAATAATTGCTGAGAGAAGGAGAATCAGCCTTCTTTAGTGAGGTTATCCAATCTCAATTGGTCAACTGCAAACCACATATACATATGACCAATGCTAAATGAACTCAGTGGATTTTATATATAAACATATAAATGTAATAATAAAAAGGGTGAGATCATAAATGTGAGAAGATATTATCCAGGAGGAGATGGAGGAGAGGTAAAAACAGTAGAAATGACATAAATATAGTACTTATATACATAATTACAAAAATAAAACATTTAAATAAAACAAACATAATCTCAGATGAAGTATCCTTATTCTTTTCTTCAAATAGACTTCTATTTGGTTCATTCTTATGATTATTTGAAATTCCTAAATATGTTAATCCTTGCAGTGTACACAGCTGAAATTGATTTTAGAAAATTCCTTAGCAAATAGTTTCCAGTTCAGCCCGTCTCATCAGTTCCTCAGAACATGTCTAACATACATATTTTTTGATTTTCCTGGTTATGTGATTCTGTATTATATTTTCTGTTAGAGTATGCGGAATATACCACAGAAAATTATTGTAAGAAAACAGGACTGAGAAATAACTTTTTCCCAAATAGTAATTGGGGATACAGCAGACTTATGTGAATTTACTAAATGATAGACATATCAAAAAAGGTGCAGACTATGTGAATGTAAGTGTGGAATAACAGTATCAAATTTAAGCATCAGCAAAGAGGAACTAAGTATATAACACAGTGGTAGAGAATTTGTCTAGTATACTCTAGGTCCACAGTTCAGTTCTCAGCACTGTAAATAAATACACAATAAACAAAAGCTGTTAATCAATAGATCATCTTCTTAGAGCACAAAGAGTTGACAAGGCTGAAGTGATTTTAGAAATAAACAAACAAAAAAGCTAGTTAGATTGTTGCGTGTCTTTCAATATGCAAAGAAATTCCATTTTTATTCTAAAGTTTTATGTCTGTCTGTCTGTCTATTTTACATGTGAAGGTTTTTTTTTTTACCTGAATAATTAAATTATTAAATCCCTATCTGAGAAAATGAAAAAGCCCATTACTGTGTTCATAATTGATAGGATGGGAAATGAGAAATAGTAGAGCCATTAAATTTTAGGTAAAATCAGGGGTGAGACCTACCCATGAAGAGGGAAAGGGGATGATGATTTGTTAGTTCATTAAATGCTTTATTAACAATCAGGAACTATGCTCTGGATATTTATATATAACTGAGAATAAAACTATGAGAATGGGGTCTTTTCATATTAATCTGAAGCTATGTTACAATCTTAGAAGGAGACAGACTTCAAATAACATATTACCTAATTAATGAACTACAGCATAGTAAGTGTTTGGGGGGTATGGCTCACTGCATTAAAAATTGATTTTAGGGATGGGGTAGTGGCATTCAAAGAAAAATTCATAAGAAAGTAACTTTTGAGATTTGAAGGATGAGTAGAAGTTAATTAAGCAAACATGAAGTGGGTTAAATTGGTGAGTTCCAGAGACAGAAATGTTTCTGCAAAATCCCAGAGAAGAGAAGAAATGTATAATCTACTAGAATTGAAATCAGGCAAGTGTGATCATAACACAAAGATATGTACTTTTGCAGAAATATTGGGGATTGTATGAAGAGAAAAAAGCTTTACTATAAGAAACCTAGTAATGATGGATAAAACAAAACAACTATCCTTTCATATGATTATCAGAACTTGCAGCAGAAAAGATTGTCAGTTTTCTGTCAACATGTGATTTATAAAGAGTTATAGATATAATTCTCATATAAGTGTGAGGATATTTCAGAAATTTTCTTTATTCAACAAGGGAATAAACAAAGCAGAAAAGCTGTCTCAAAGGCAAATTAGAGGAATAATGTGGTTACAGTACAGGAGGAGAGGCATACTGAAATAGCTTTGTTGGGCTAGACACAGAATAGGTGACCATCCTACAGGTTTAAAAAAATAGATGTTAATTATAGGAAGTTATCTTTTGTACCACATCAAAATCATTTGTTTATCTATTAGAATGAATGTTATCAAATATTAATATAACAGTTTAGGTTCTGGGATATAAACAATGATTAATAACATCAAACAAATTATCTTCTACTGAAACATTAAATAATCCTTGGGTGATATGTTTGTCTGTTTTCTGTTTCTCCTTCAAAACACTGACCAAAGCAACTTGGGCAGGAAACAGACTTATTTCAGCTTACACTTTACAGTTCATCGCTGGGTGGGAAATGGGGCAGGCATTTGAGGCTTGCTCCTCGTGGCTTCTTCAGACTACTTTGTTGTAGAACCAGAACCACCTGTCCAGGGTTGGCACAGCCAACAGTTGGGTATATGCTCTCATTTGAATCATTAATCAACAAAGTACCCCACAGATTTGTCCAGAAGGCAGTCTAAAGGAGGTAAATCCTCAATTGAGGTTTACTCTTCCCACATGACTCTAGTTTGTGTCAAGCTGACAAAAATTAATTAACACAGGTGGGCATTTATACAATGGTTCAGTATTACATTAAAGGCTATTACTTTGCCATCCTATTGTGTGATTTAAAAGTTTTTGATACTTTTGAGGAATTCTCAAGCAAATAACCTAGACAAGTGTGGTACAAAGTTCCATGAGGAGAGAGACTTTCTTTTATTTACTGCTGCTTATTTAACTCTTGCCTCTAACAATACTTGGTGTACTGGCTGATTTTGTGATTTTTGACACAAGCTAAAGTTATGACAGAGAAAGGAGCCTCCCATGAAGAAATACCTCCATGAGATCCAGCTCTGGTGCATTTTTTCAATTAGTGATCAAGGGTGGGAGGGCCCATTGTAGGTGGTGCCATCTCTGGGCTTGTAGTCCTGGGTTCTATAAGAAAGCAAGGTGAGCAAGCCAGGGGAAGCAAGCCAGTAAGTAATGTCCCTCCATGGCCTCTGCATCAGCTCCTGCTTCCCGACTTGCTTGAGTTCCAGTCCTGATTTCCTTTGGTGATGAACAGCAATGTGGAAAGTGTAAGCTGAATACATCCTTTATCCCTCAACTTTTTTCTTGGTCATGATGTTTTGTGCAGGAATAGAAACGCTGACTAATACACTTGCTATCACATGTATACACCATTGCTTTATGTACTAAGGAGAAAATATGCATTCTGGGCAAGTGATCTACTACTGAGATATATATCCAGCTAACAATTCTTGAATGAGCTAATTTACATTTTAGTTTATATGAGCAAATTTGTTGTTCAATACAAATGAGACATGAAGTTTAATGGCCAATCGCGAACATGGGGATTGGGTTGATGAGAAGTAGGGATTTCAAGCTGAGACCATTTTAAAAGGTCAACACCTCTGTATTCTATAACTTAATTGTGGCAACAGACTTCACGAATAAATTCATCAGCAGATAAAGACTAGGTACATTGTCCCTGGTTTATAGATTGCAAAAGAGTTTTCCTTTCTTGAAATTTATAATTATGTATCTTCTCAAATGAATCATATGATATCTTCACATTTTCTAAGAAAAGAAAAGCCAATAAATGATGGTAACACATAACCCCATTCCGTTGACATTTCTAATGATCTTGTCAGAAACAAGATCAAATTTTAAATGTCTCCTGTGCACTGATACAACACACAACTGCTATGAAAAGTTGACTAAGCACAAACATAGAGCCTATAATTAGAAAACAAGCAGATACATAGATTTTTGGAAGCAAGATTAATAATAATAAGCAATGCACCTTGAAGATCTAATCCATGACATCACTTAAAGAAAAAAAAATCAACCCTAGGAGAAGTTCTGGATAAATTGATGAAATTCAGTGTGCACCTAAGAGAAGTGCCATGAAAAAATAATAATGGATATATGAACAGAAAAATTCTAAGTAATAATAGTTAGCTAGACATGGTGATGCATTTCTGTAATCTAGACATTTGAGAAATTGAGGCATGAGGATTGTACATTTAGGGCCATCATTTATTGTATAATGAGTTGAAGAACAACTTGGGCTTTCTTAATGTGCACCTCCCTCTATAAAAGAAACAAAGAAAAACATAAGCAGACCACCTAAAACATACCCAAGCAACTTTCACTAAGGGATACAAAATATAAATTCTCATATTATAAAGGTATATTTGAGAGCAAAGTGAGCCAGAAAAACTTGCAGGTCAGACAAAGCCCAAACTTTGAAAAGATCTTCTGGA
Organism: Mus pahari; assembly: GCF_900095145.1. Classification (NCBI taxonomy): domain Eukaryota; kingdom Metazoa; phylum Chordata; class Mammalia; order Rodentia; family Muridae; genus Mus; species Mus pahari. Next base: position 110,826,305 of record NC_034613.1, read on the forward strand.
TGTCTTAAGTATTTGAGAAACCAGTTATTTATTTAAGAACTTTTTTTTTTTTTTTTTTTTTTTTTTTTTTTTTAAATATCCAAATCTCTGTGTAGCCCTGGCTGTCCTTGAACTCACTTTGTAGATCAGGCTGGCCTCAAACTCAGAAATCCACCTGCCTCTGCCTCCCGAGTGCTGGGATTAAAGGCGTGTGCCACCACCGCCCAGCTTAAGAACGGTCTTAAACAGGTGGATTTCTTAAATAGAAACATGATTTTAATTGAAGAACAAATATATGACGCCATTCAAATACATTAAATAATAAGAATGAATTAAGGAGCTAGTGGACATGAGGAACTAACCAGTTATAGTTAGGATGGACACATGGATATTTCAAAACCATAATTAAGGAAGCTTGATAGAAAGTTGTGTATAAAAGTGAAGAAGAAAGAAGTATTCAAGTTAGCTTCAATTCCTAGGCTTGACAAAATACACAAATAACAGCAGCATTTTGAGGATTGATGAATATCTCATAGACTGAAGTTCCTGGCAGTGAGTTAGAGACTAGAAATTAAGCTTTCAGTATGAAGACTTTTAGCTTTCTTCCACCTAGGAAAGAGAAAATCTTTGGGTCTCTATCAGAAAAGAAAAACAAAAAGAACGAGTTGAATTTTTCAGAGGAGATGGTAGTTTCATGAAGTGTTGTCTTAAAAATTAATGAAACATTGTGGATGATAGAGGAAAAGAAGCATATCATGATGCATGATAGGGTACATGTAGTGGGGAGACGCAAAAACATTTTAACACTGTGTCAGAGAAAAGAATGATATGTACTATTAATGCTGCAATGGATCTAACAAGTAAAAAAAAAAAACAACTGTGGCTGATCTAAATAAAAACCTCTTGTTCTCATTCATAATCGAAATGGATAAGAGTGGAAAGCCTCTGTGGTGAAATGACTTCATTAAGTGTTATTCATTTCAGGAACAATACGAGCATCATTATGTTTTAAACATTAACACCAATAAAAATAAAAAGCTCAGATATCGCTGGTGGTTCCTAGAACATTTGTTTCAAAACTGTTTAAATCATCGGTTAGTGATTAGACTGATTGAATATTTACTGGAATCTATACACAGAGATTAAAAATGAGTCAAAGAATCTAAGTCGGGCAGCACAGAAAATACCTTAAAAAGCTCTTTACAATAAGATCCAAACAAATAGGGAATGACTTCACTATGATGTGATGGGGACACAAAAATAAACATACAGAACAAAGAAGTGACTAACTAAAATTCACTCAAGATCATTTAATAAATTCTGGGCAACTACTGAACAAAGTATGGGAACATGGAATGAAATATGTTTGTGTGGTTTTGGGTAGGAATTGGGCTTAGATTGAGAGTCAAAAGTGTAACATGCTCTATTTGATCATTAAAAGAAAACTGACAGATAAATGGTTTGTCTCTCAGAATCTGTCAAATATCTCAGTATGTTAACCTAGGCAACATCAATAAAAGGTTTTAACATTAAAATGGCTTTGCTAAAATGATCACATCAAAATGGAAGCATGAAATTGTTTTATTTTATGTACTCCTAATGGGAGATAAATTCATCTAGGTAAATGTGATTGGATTAAGGAGGGTCCTGAATGTCAGGTGCTTGGACTTACTGACCTTAGGAAGAAGAAACTTTCACATTCAGTGGAGGAAAGACATAATAGACATTGCATTTAAGAGAGGATTATCTAGCTGCATTCAGATAGAAATATTAGGCTATCATGGCTGGATGATACCAGCTATCAGGAACATTCAATTAACTCCTTTTGCTTATATTTCAAGCTCACCAAAGCCATCTTGTATTTCTAATTTTGTCCCATTTATATAAATTTGCCTACAGGGACAGTGTGTACTGCTCAGTGTACAGAAGCTCCCGGACAGTGGATAGTTGTACATTCTATTATAAATTAATAAATTGAATCTTGCTTATAGTCTCTTATATATGTAATCATCAGTCTGGCAGCAATACCTGGATTGCAATCTTAAAATAATCAAATCACAAGGAAATGTTGAATATGTTCTTATAAAAAATATTAAATAACCTACACTACAGGGTTTTAGAAAAGTTTTGAAAAAAGTAGATTTGAACTTTGAGCTCCATAATCAGGATCTAGCAACAAATATAAACACAATCTTATATTAAATGATATAATTCAGAAACAGAAAGAAAAATATATGATCTTACTCTTATGTAGAAGCTTTAAAAATGGTAAATACATAGAAATAAGAGGTTGAAGGGCAGTTTTCAGGCACGGAGAGGAGAAAGAAATGTCACAGTATAGGTCAAAGAATAAACACTTATGGACCAAATAATCCTAGGAATTTAATGTTTATAAAAAGACTATAGTTAATAATAGTTCATCATATATGAAAATTTGCTGAGAGTAGATTTTAAATGCTGTCACTGCATATATACATAAATGATATTTATGTGAGCATATGTATATCAAAAATCATGTAATATATCTTAAATAAAAGAGTGAAATTTTTTTTTTGACTGGTAAACAGTTGTAGTTTATTTAGTAAAGATTAGGTACCAACCACATACGGAGAACATGCCAATTGCAGTTAGAAAAATGAATAGGCACAAGTAGAAGTGAGTGCAGCATACAAATGGACCATTCATCCTGGAAGAAAAGGGCAATCAGCAAGTCCACAGCCCCCCTACTCCCCCCCGGGGATGGAGAAGTGCAAATCAAATCAAAATATGTTTTTTGTCTAATAGCCTAGAAAACAACCTTTCAGTCTGCCAGTGACAAGTTTACCTGGGTTGTGGAGAAATGANTATCTTTACATCTTCTTGGCTGGCATTTGATCTGTCTTAGATTTATGTAGGAAAAAATGGGCTATAGTTATCAAGAACTTCAAAATGTATATCCATTCAACTATCAAAACTATATCAAGGCATTTTCANTGAAACGATATTGAGAGTGTGTTGACTTGCAAAGAATAATTGAAAATGTCTTCACAATGACTGGATGAAGAAGAGCCCAGTTTCCCCACAGATCTCCATACAACGTTAAAATAGTGCATTTGTTCTTTATGCTGAGAATTCACACCTGCTGAGTATGGGAGAGTGGGCATGTGCCCATGCACACATGCATTCCTACATGGATCCTTGTATATACACACAAACCTGTGTAACACACATATACATGTACACACAAACCTGTGCACACACACCACCTACACAGACACACAGACCCAGCCACACACGTATGCACATGCATGATATGTATTTGTATTTAGAGAAAAGTCTAGAAGCTGCAGAAGGCTAAACTGTCAAGAGCAACTAACTTAATTACCATTGTGACTTAAATATACCATAGTTGTCTTTAAGTCTAAATGTGTGAATTATTTTTGTACTATAGGAAAGGCTAGTCAGGTAGATAGTTAATCAAATGGAAGGCAGATATAGATTTGGGTACCGGGAAGACCCTGGCTGTAGAAAGGTTTACATTACTCAGAAGGTTTTGGCTAGGGTTATGTATACCACAAACCCAGCACTGAGCATCCTAGTTCTCAAAGCCAGAAAGAAACATTACCAGCATCATGGCCGCCTAAACCATAAGAGGCGTGTGAAGCAGCGGCTTCATTCTCCACAGGTACCATTTCTGCCTTTGCTCTTTGGTGTAACCAAACGGGCTTCAGAGACTTCATACAAAGCATGTACACACACAAGTAACCTTAATGCCCCTCCCTCAAATAAGCCTTAGCATAGATTTTTCAAGCTGATTTTTTAAGTCCACCTTTTAAGAGATTATCTATAACTGTAACCTTAGAGGGGGCAAGTCATCATTTTAAAACACACCTAAGAGGAATTCTTCAGCTAGAAGCACCAGCAGGGAGACCATCATTGAAAACAATCGCAGGCTGCTGAGAAACCTCAACAATACCAACATGTGCTATGCAAGCCTGAAGACCCAAGCTCCAAACCTGGAACCAAGTAGGGGTGGAGGGAGAGAACCAACTGAACAAGGTTGTCTTCATACCTGCGCCACAGGTACCATGGACACACGCCACATGTATACCATGCACACAGACAGAAAGTGATAAAAATAATTAAAAGTAAAATGATCATTATCA
>NC_034613.1:110830439-110851875 GCF_900095145.1 Mus pahari
GGACAGCCGCCAGGCGAACACCCGTCCTGGGCAGGAAATGCGCAGGTCGATCGGGTCCAGATCAAGAGTGAAATTTTATGTTATGTGCACAGCCGCACATGTCGAGCTAAAATTTCTACCTCCACACCCTTTGCACTAATATGCTTTTTTAGATTCCTTTCCCTTCTTTAAAACCAATATATTAAAAAAACAATAACAACAGAAGACCCACCCATCTTCTGTACAATAAGACTTCACATAATCTTGAGTCAGATTTTCCTTTCTCTCTTTGTTCCCATAATTAGGGCACTGTCTTAGTTCCCGTTTGTACTGTTGTGTTGAAAACATGATCTTAAAGCACCTCACCGGGTGGGAGAAGGATGTTATTTGGTTTTCACTTCCACACCATATTCATCATAAAAGGAAGTCAGGACATGAACTCAAATAGGCAAAGATCTTGGAGGCAGTAGCTGGTGAAGGCAGTAGCTGGGAAAGGGGTTCTGGTTACTGGCTTGCTCCCCATGATTGCTCAGCTTGCTGTTTCTATTTCTTCCTCCCTGCCTTCCTGCCTTCCTGCCTTCCTCCCTGCCTGCCTCCCTGCCTCCTTCCCTCCCTGCCTCCCCCTCCTTTCTCCCTCCCCTTCCCTCCCTCTCTCCCTCCCTCCTTCTTCTCTCTTTCTTTCTTTCTTTCTTTCTTTCTTTCTTTCTTTCTTTCTTTCTTTCTTTCCTTCCTTCCTTCCTTCTTTCATGTAGTTATTCATTTTTATTGATTATATTATTTATTTACATTTCTAACGTCCCACTTCCCAGTCTCCCATCTACAAACCCCTTCCCATCCACCATCCCCCTGCCTTCATGAGGGTGCTCCCCAACACACCCACCCACTCCCACCTCACCCCTCTAGCATCTTCATTCTCTGGGGCAAAACACCTCCACAGGAGCAAGCACCTTCCCTCCCATTGATGCCAGATAAGGAAGGCAGTCCTCTGCCTTACATGTAGCAGGAGCCATGGACCCACCCATGTATGCTCTTGGTTGGTAGTTTAGTCTCTGGGAGCTCTGAGGGGTCCAGTTAGTTGATACTGTTATTCTTCCTATGGGGTTGCAATCCCCTTCAGCTCCTTCCGTCCTTCCCCTAACTCTTCCATTGGGGTCCCCAGACTCAGTCAGTCTAATGGTTGGCTGTGAGTGTCTTCATCTGTCTTAGTGAGGTTGTGACAGAGCCTCTCAGAAGACAACACTACTGGGCTCCTGTCTTCAAGAAGTTCTTTGAAGATACTATTGACACAGCAATACTGTCAAGTTTGGTGTGTGCAGATGGGATGGATACCAAGATGGGACAGTCTCTGGATGGCTGTTCCTTCAGTCTCTGCTCTACTTTTTTGTATCTGCTTTTCCTTTAAACAGGAACAATTCTGTATTAAAATTTTTGAGATGGGAGAGTGGCCCTGTACTTCAACTTGAGGCCATGCCTATCTACTGGAGGTGGTCTCTTCAGGTTCTATCTCCCTTCTGTTGGGTATTTTGGCTAACGGTCATCCTCATTGGTCCTGGAAGCCTCTCACATCCCTGGCATCTGGGACTAGTGATTCCCCCTCCTCTGTTCCACACCCCCTACTGCTACATATTTCTATCTATTCTCCTGGACCTCTAGACTTCTCTCCTGTCTCTTGCCATACTTGAAGATGCCCTCATTTTTAGCTATTCTTCCCCTCTCCCTACCAATACCCACCTTCATTCTGCTTCCACCTACTATGTGGGAATGAAACATCCACACTTTAGACTTCTTTTTTGTTAAGCTTCATATGGTCTGCAAGTTGTATCATGGGTATTCTGAGCTTTGGGGCTAATATCCACGTATCAATGAGTACATACCATGTATGTTCTTTGGATCTGGTTTACCTCATTCAGGATGGTATTTTCTAGTTCCATCCATTTGCTTGCAAAATTTGTGCAGTCATCATTTTTTAATAACTGAGTAGTATTCCATTGAGTAAATGTACCACTTTTTCTGAATCCATTCTCCTGTTGAGGAACATCTGGGTTGTTTCCAGCTTCTAGTTATAAATAAGGCTGCTATGAACATAGTAGAACATGTGTCCTTGTTATATGTTGGAGCATCTTTTGGTTATATGCCCAGGATTGGTACAGCTAGGACTTCAGGTATAACTACTTCTAATTTTCCTAGGAAATCGCAGATTGATTTCCAGAATAGTTGTACCAGCTTGCAACCCACCAGTAATAGAGTGTTCCTCATTCTCCACACCCTGGCCAGAATTAACTATCTCATGAGTTTTTGATTTCAGCCATTCTGATTAGTGTAAGGTAGAATCTCAGGTTAAATTTAATTTTTATTTCCCTGATCACTAAGGATGTTGAACATTTCTTTAGGTGCTTCTTGGTCACTTGAGATTCCTCAGCTGAGAATTCTGTTTAGCTCTGTAATCCATTTTTAATTGGGTCATTTGGTTTTTGGAGGTTAGCTTCTTGAGTTCTTTATATATTTTGCATGTTATCCCTCCATAGGATGTAGTGTTGGAGAACATTTTTTCCCAATCTGTAGGTTGGCAATTTGTCCTATTGACTGTCTTTTGCATTATGAAAGCTTTTCAATTTCATGAGGACCCATTAATCAATTGTTGATCTTAGAGCCTCAGTCATCATTGGAGTTCTGTTCAGGAAATTTTTCCCCGTGCCAATGAGTTTGAGGCTCTTTCCCACTTTCTCTTCTATTAAATTCAGTGTATCTGGTTTTATATTGATGTCCTTGATCCACTTGGACTTGAGCTTTGTGTAAGGTGATAAATGTGGATCTATTTTCATTTTTCTACATACAAATGCCAGTTGGACCAGCACCATTTACTGAAAATGCTCTTTTTTTCCCATTGTATGTTTTTGGATTCTTTGTCAAAGGTCAGGTGTCCATAGTATGTGGACTTATTTCTGGGTCTTCAGTTCAATTCCATTAATCTACCTGTCTGTATCTGTACCAGTATCATGTGGCATTTTTGTTTGTTTGTTTGTTTGTTTTGTTTTGTTTTATTTTTAATAACCATAGCTCTGTAGTGCATTTTGAGGTTAGGAATTGTGATTGATTCCCTCAGAAGTTGTTTTCTTGTTAAAAATTGTGTTTGATATCCTGTTGTTGTTTTTCCCCCATTTGAAATTGAGAATTGTTCTTTCCATGTTTGAATAGCACTGTGTTGGAATCTTGATGGGAAATTCATTGAACTTGTAGATTGCTTTTGGTAGGATGGCTCTTCTTACCATCTTAATCCTACCCATCCATGAGCTTGGGAGATCATTCCATCTTCTGAGGTCTTCTTCGGTTTCCTCCATCAGGAATTTGAAGTTCTTGTCACGCAGATCTTTCATTTGCTTTGTAAGATTTGCACTAAGGTATTTTATAGTATTGGTGTGTATCTTAGTGTTTTACTGCTGTGAACAGACACCATGACAAAGGCAACTTTTATAAGTACAACATTTAATTGAGATTGACTTATAGGTTCAGAGGTTTAGTCCATTATCATTAAGGCAAAAGCATGGCAGCATCTAGTCAGGGCATGGTATAGACATTGCTGAGAGTTCTACATCCTCATCTGAAGGTTGCTAGCAGTATACTGGCTTCCAGGCAGCTAGGATGGGTTTTATAGCCCACACCCACAGTGACACACCTACTCCAACAGGACCACACCATCTAATAGTGCCACTCCCTGGACCTAACGTATACAAACCATATAAACCATCACAGTGGGTATTGTGAATTGTGTTGTTTTCCTAATTTCTTTCTCAGCCTGTTTATTATTTGTATAACTAATTTGTTTAATTTTATATCTAGCCACTTTGCTGAAGTTGTTTATCAGCTGTACAAGTTCTCTGGTAGATTCTTTTGGGTCTCTTATGTATACTATCATATCATTTGCAAATTAGTGATATCTTGACTTCTTCTTTGCCAGTTTGTGTCCCCTTTATGTTCTTTTGTTTCTCTGCTAGAACTTCAAGTACTGTATTGAATAGATATGGAGAGAATGAACAAGCTTGTTTTGTCCTTGATTTTCGTGAAATTTTAACTTGCTTTCTTATAGAACCCAGAACCACAAGCCCAGGGGTGGTACCACCAACAGTGGGCTAGGCCTTCCTCATAGATCAGTAATTAAGAACATGTCTTACAGCTAGATCTCATGGAAGCATTTCCTCAACTATGGCTCCTTTCTCTGATGACACTAGCTTGTTTCAAGTTGACACAAAACCAGCCAGTAGGACACTTAGCACCTTTGCCATTTATTAGTTTGTAATGATACATTTACCCACCACCTACGCATCATTGTGGTATATGATATATTAAAGTATAGACACCATCACTGGCTCATAGTAGATGTTTATTTAACTTGCACTAAACAGAAAAATCCTAATAGATGGCAATAAGTTCATTATCTGAATATTGTTCAACAGCTTTTTGAGATGTTGTATAGTAGCCACTAGACACATTTTGCTATTTCACACTTAGAATGTGGCTAGAATCATCAGACACATGAAATTTTAATGTTTTTAAAAGCTCCAATACATTTAAAAGAGACATGTTTGGTAAATAGCTACAGTCATGGGCAGTGCAGACTAAGACCATGGCAAAATTAGCAGTTTTGTGACTCGATTTTCTGTGAAGTGTCAAGTTAGCTCTTTATTGTCAAGTAGCGTCTAAACAGGCAGTCGAATGGCAGGTTGTTGTTGCTTCACTTCATTGGTTTTATGTTGCACAGACATCAGTCATCAACACCACATGGTTTGTCTTTGTCAAGCAAAACCTAAACAACAACAAGCAGAAAGGAAGCCCCAAACTCTGGCTTTAAGCAGATTGGCATTTTATGGGGGGTGATAAAATTTACAGGCGTTTGAAGATTGAAAGAGTTTTTTTTTTAATATAAAAATCTTAATCTTCCATGCTAGGAAATAAATTATGATTAAAAATGTGCCACAAGCTGTGGCCCTAGTTTGGGAAAACAGGCTTAGGGATTGCCCAGTAGGGTGGAGGTCATTGTTCTGGTACCTGGTCCCTGTCTTCTGCCTCTCAGAAGTCTAATGCTTCCTGTTGGAGAGCTCAGCTAAAAAATACGGGGTGGCATAGCATACAGCAAGCATCACAATCAGAGAAGAGATTCAAAGATTCAAAAGGCACAGCATGGTGAGCAGAGCCCAGCTATTCCTTTGAATGTAGAGATGGCTTACCTGCCAGTAAACACTCTTGTGTTGATTTGCTGAGAATCCCTGCTGCCAGGGACATCCCACACTCAAAGCCCCTCTTCCTGCTGTCTTAGTGTTAACCACTCTTTCATTTAAGAAGTTGTTTAGAATCAAAGAGACTTCCAGTGGACAAGAAGAGACCTGTTTGGGCTAAGTTGATTATCATTATTTAGTTAAAAGACAGAGCTACCTGGCAGGCAGCAGCCTCAAAGGAATTTCCCTATGTGATTATCCTCTGTAAGTTTCTTTATCTGAGTAATATAACAGCAGTTTTGGCCTACTGAGTTTTTCACAAAAGCTGTTAGCACACAGAATGCTTCTGTTCTGCCTCCTCTACATTGACTTATGCACATACAGTTTTTTAAACCTCAGTTCCCAGTAGCAGGATGGAAGCAAGTCTCAGGGAAGGATGCTGAGTTTTTTTGTTGTTGTTGTTGTTGTTTTTTTTTTTTTTTTTTNTTTTTGGTTTTTGAGACAGGGTTTCTCTGTGTAGCCTTGGCTGTCCTAGACCAGGCTGGCTTCGAACTCAGAAATCCACCTGCCTCTGCCTCTCAAGTGCTGGGATTAAAGGTGTGCGCCACCACGCCCGGCTCTGAGTTGTTATATAAAGGTCTGTAGAAGAGTGAGGCAGATACAAATGTTGGTAATTAACAAATTGTGCAACCTTGTGGACTAGGCTTGAGGGACGCTTAGTTTGCTTTCAATTGCTATGATGAGGCACCATGAACAAAAAGCATCTTGGGGAGAAAAGGCTTTATTTTTATTAAAGATTATACTCATAGTCGGAAGAAACCAAGGCAGGAGGCAGAGACCATGGAGAAATGCTGCTTATTAGGTTTGATATTTTCTTATATACTCCAGGACCACCTGTTTAAGAACAGTATCACCCACAATGGATTGGGCACTTCCAGACCATTAATCAAGAAAATTATCCACAGATGTGCCAACAGGCCAATCTGATAGAGACATTTTCTAAATTATAAATATCTTGTCTCAGGGCTGTAGAGATGGCTCAGAGGTTAAGAGCTATGACTGCTCTTCCAGAGGACCTGAGGTCAACTCCCAACAACTACATGGTGTATCACCACCATCTGTATTGGGATCCTATGCCCTTTTCTGATGTGTCTGAAGACAGCTATCATGTACACATATACATAAAATAAATCTTTAAAATATTTCTTGTCCCTGATGACCCTGGTTTCTAGCAAGCTGATGATAATGATGATGAAATAACTTAAGAATTATCTTGCCCAAAGTATATTAGAAGTTAACCGCAAAGTCTGTATTGTCTGACTGGGTTTTAAATCCTAGATCTCACCTATTTAGATTTGTGACTCTGGGCAAATAATATGTTGATTATAAAATAAATATAGTAGTAGTCCTAGAAGCAGAGCAGCTGAAAGAGCAAAAGAAAAGTAAGATCCTTCACAAGAACATGAGTAGTCATTATCACTAGCCCATGGTCTTCAGTAAACCATGATCCACTTCAGTTTTTTTTTTTTTCAAGGCTGTGTCTCTAGAAACTACCTTTGGCCCATAATAGATTGAACAAATAATTTCACAGTTAGAGAAAAGAGCAATAGGAGAAGGCAAGCCTGTTAGAAAGAGTATGTGGTCCTGGCATAAAAGGAGTCATTTCAGATGAAAACTTAAAGTGGAAAGACTCTTGAGAAGTACTGGCATGTTCTAGAATCAACCACTATTAGCACATCTATGAAAGCGTTTATGATAGCAGATTCAGAGGTGTAGTGCAGATTTGTGGACATAGCTTATTAACAGTGGGTACCATAGGTCAGGAGGCTTCAAGGTAGTCAGTTCAGTTATATGAAAACAATAGAACTTTTGAAAGTAATTGGGGATGGCTTTAAGATGGCATGTCAGCAATTGAAGCATTCAGAATTTGGTTCTTAAAAGTAAATTTTAGCTTACTTTGGATTCACAAACGGTGAAGACTTTGAACAGGTAGTAATTATTCTCAAATTGTTTCACTACAGTGATTATTGGTATTTTAAAATTGCTAGATATTCTTTGTATCATCAATCACCCTATGTCTAGACACACTCCTTGGTGCATGTGTGAGTAATTTCTGTTTTTCATTGCTTTGCTTATATTTTGTTTTCTCTCCTAAATTCTATCCTTTTGACTTCTCTACTTTTTTGTCTTTCTGGCCTCTGTATCCTGTGACTTCCAGTGGGCAATCCAGTATACATCTTAAGCACTTTCTCATTCCTTCTCTTCACTCTGTTAGTCTTTGAATTAAGGATGTTGCCCATTCTTGTTAGATATTGTTGTGTGATAAGTAAGTTCAGAAAGAGTTTTCTACTTATTCAGTTTCATTATGAAGTGCAATTAGCAGCCACTTAAATGTGTTAAATGAAGCTATATGGCCTGGGAGGAATTACAAATCTCTACTCGGGTTTTCATTGATGTGATGCTTAATTTTATTGCTTATGCATTAACTGCCCATGTATTTTATAGAAGGAAGCACAAATAAATAGAAATGAAAATAGAAGTTAAAACTGGTCAGATGTGAAGGCAAGACTGGTACTAGAGAGAAGCAGAAATATTACAGTTCTAAACTAAGGAGCATGGCCCCTTCAGATATTTAACCAGCAAGTGTGTGTGTGTGTGTGTGTGTGTGTGTGTGTGTGTGTGTGTGTGTGTTTATAATATTTTGTGATTGACTCTCTTTTTATGTCTCTCTGTTTATGGTGTGCCACAGTACATGCATAGAGGAGAGACTACACTTTATCTTTCTATATTGTGAGTCCTGGGGCTTGAACTTGAATTGTCAGACTTGTCATCAGGTGCCTTTCTCTGCTGAGCTATGGTGCTCACCATTAAGTGTATGTTATGGTTCTCTAATGTGAACTCTTTCCCCTAAGCTTCACATATGTAACTTGAACTCAGTATCTTCTGTCACCTTAGACTCATCATGTTCAGTATGAGTGTAACATTGCCTCTGCCCTTTCCAGCTTCTCCTTAGTTTCTCCTGAGTCTCTTTCCTTTGTTTAGAGCTCCACCACACATTTCTTTCCTTACTCATGTGATTATGCATAATGCAAATAAGATCCTGTCATTGTTATAAAACTTTCTGTGGTTTGTCATCACCTTGGTAACTCTGATGATGTGTTTCCATGGCTCTCTATGATCTTTCATAATGCCATCAAAGAACAAATGGGGAAGGGGAAGTTATAGCATAATAGTTTCTTCTTGGAAGGTGCTACTTGCTGATTCAGAGGAAAATGAGTCATCCAAAATGTGCAGGCCTAATGTAAGGAGAGAATCCCAACTTCAATTTAATTTAAAAGCATTGATTCCTATTATTCAGTGGCCTCAAAACTGGTCAACTAAACAATTATGAAGCAGAAAAACAAAACAAAAACAAAACCCCCAAACAACAACCAACCAAACAAAAAAACAAACAAACTAAAACCAAAACCAAACTGAAAACGCAAACAAAACAAAAGCAAAAACAAAGAAATAAATAATGACAACAACAACAATCAACAAACATGGGGGTATGGAGGGTCTATGTGTTTCATTGTTGGTAAACAATACATTTATATTACCTAAGTCACCAAGTCTTATGAAGAAAGGGATTTTTTTCTGCAATCAGAACACTGGTGTGTGTGTGTGTGTGTGTGTGTGTGTGTGTGTGTGTGTGTGTGTGTGTGTGTGTGTGTAGGATATACGTGTGTTATGTGTGCATGTTTGCATGATTGTTCATGCTTAGATATGGGCAGATGGAGCTTCAGAGGAAATCTTGGGTGTTAATACTTCCCTACCACCTTGCTTGAGACAGGGTCTTTCTATACTTCACTGTGTATACAGGGTAACTATCCTATGGACTTCTGGGGTTTCTCCTATCTCAGCTTGTTTTAGGAGTGCTTGGATTATAAATGTAGATGTTACTGTGTCTGACTTTACATGGGCTCCAAGGGATGCAAATTTATATCTTTATTCTTCACCCACTATGCTATCTCCCCAGCCCTGTAAAGCCAGAATTTACCTGCTTCTCAAGGAAAAAATTGTGTAATCTGAGCTCAAGTGCCAATCTGTGCAGAATTGTTTCAAAAGGTATGAGAACAAAGGGGCAGAGTTGAGTAAAGCTACAGAAGTGGAAAATCACTTTTACTTGTAAAGGTATGGTTGGTATCAATGAAATCATGCCACTAGTGTCTATTAATTGGCATCTAAGTTTTGCTTTTCATAAAGGATATGCTATAGGGTTCCCTTTTTCTAGAAGATTCCTTTCCAAAGAAAACAATCCCAGGTCCTTGACAGAGAGCTTCCTCTTTTGTAGGGCACGCATGAACATTTCAAGGAGCAATAGAAAGCATTAATAATATTAAGTTTATTTTAAAAGTATAGCATTTTTATCTATAGCTAAATCTGAGTTTTAAAAATTATTTAAAGTCAACCAATTAAACTTAAGTAAGACAAAGGACACTGTCCATAACATACAGATTGGGAAAAAAATCTTCACTAACCCCACATCCAATAGAGCGCTAATATCCAAAATATATAAAGAACTCAAGAAGCTAGAAAAACAAACAACCCAATCAAAAATGGAGTATAGAACCAAGATTTCACAACTGAGGAAGGAGAAGCACCTAAAGAAATGTTCAAAGTCCTTACAGATCAGAGAAATACAAATAAAAACATCTCTGAGATCTCAGCTTACACCAATCAGAATGGCTAAGATCAAAACCTCAGGTGACAACACATGTTGGAGAGGATGTGGAGAAAGAGCAATGCTCCTCCATTGCTGGTGGGATTGCAAACTGGTAGAACCACTCTGGAAATCAATCTGGAGGTTCTTCAGAACACTGCAAATAGATCTACCTGAAGACCAAGTAATACCACTTTTGGGAATATAACCAAAGGATGACCCACTATGCCATAGGGGCACATGTACCACTAAGTTCATAGGGGCCTTATTTGTAATAGCCAGAAGCTGGAAACAACATAGATGTCCCACAACAGAAGAATGAATGCAGAAAATGTGGTTCATTTATACAATGGAATATTACTCAGCTATTAAGAATGAGGACATCTTGAGTTTTGGAGGCAAATCAATGGAACTAGAAAATGTCGTCCTAAGTGAAGTAGCCCAGACTCAAAAGGACATGCATGGTGTGTACTCACTAATAAGTGGATATTAGCCAAAGGAAAAAAAAAGTACAGAATACCCAAGATACAGTCCACAGAATTAAAACAGGTCAAAATGCTAAATAACCAGTATTTAACATAACCTTCGTTAAAGGATATTGCCATAATTGTCATTTGCCTTCAAAAACCCTGTGCTCTGGACACTCAGGGATACTCCTATGTCCCTGAACACCTGAGTGTAGTCCCAACAAGCTGCAATAGAGACTGTTAATTGGCTATAAACTGTCTGAGTGGTCATATCTGATATGCTCCCTATAACATCCTAGGAGGTACCTAACCTCTACTGTTATTCAGATTGTAGTACACATATCAAAAACTTAAATGTTAACATCAATATATAAGAGAAAACATAGAATATCTGTCCTATTAGGTCTGAGATAATTCATTCAGGATGATTATTTCTTTCTCCATCAATTTATTTGCTAATTTCATTTTTCTTAATGGCTGAGTAATATTTCTTTGTGTAAATGTACCATGTTTTTCTTATCCATTCATCAGGTGATAGGCATTTAGACTGTTTCAAATTTCTGGCTGTTATGAATAGAGCAGCAATGAACATGGATGAGCAAATATCTGTAGTAGAATCTAGAGTCCGTTAAGTGTATACCTAAGAGTTGTATAGCTAAATCTTGGAGGTAGATCTATTCCCAGGTTCCTGAAGAACTCGCACTGACTACCATAGTGGCTATACAAATTTGGATTCCTAGAAGCAATGCATTTCACCACATTCTTACCAGAATAACCTGGTGTTTATTTTTATTGATCCTGGCTTTTTTGACTGGTGTAAGATGAAATCTCAAAAGTAGTTTTCATTTGCATTTCTCTAATAGCTAAGGATTTTGAAAAGTTCTTCAAACATTTCTTAGCCACTTGTTTTGCATATTTCAAGAACATGCTACTTGCTACTTAGTGCTGCACTTCAGTTTTTAATTGGCTTATTTGTTTTCTTGATGTTTCATCTTTTAGTTCTTTCTGTATTGTAGATGCAGTCTAAGGGGGTTTTCTAGTGTGGTGAAGAGATTGCATTGGCAAGGAAACTTATAACAAAAAGTATTTTGTTGAAGGGTTGCTTATAGTTTCAACGGGTGAGTCTATGAACATCCTGATGGGAGAAAGGCAGCAATTAGGCAGGTATGACACTAAAGTAGTAGCTTAGAGTTTACTTCTGATTTATATGCAAGAGAGAGAGAGAGAGAGAGAGAGAGAGAGAGAGAGAGAGAGAGAGAGAGAGAGTTTGATTTGGTCTGTCATGGGCTTTTGGAATCTCAAGGCCTTCAGTGGCCTCCCTCCTTTAACAAGGCCATATTTCCTAATCCTTTCTAAAATAGTCCCACCAATTAGGAATGAAGTATTCAAGTATTTGAGCCTATGAGTAATTCTCATTCAAAACAATATACTAATCCTTTACAGAAAATATGATGGTAGACCTCTTCTTATTCTGTAGAATACTGCTTTTCCCAACTGTTGATGTCCTTATAATTACTCAGCTACAAACATTGTGACCTACAATAGTGATCAACCTATAAGATACATTTGTTACAGAGTAAGCAGTCTCATTTAAAATTAGGTTTAATGCACTCTGAGATAGAACCCATACCTGATACTGATAACACAGCCAAAAACCTGAGACTAGATAGATTATGGGCCCAAGAGGAAACCTACTTCTATTATTGTGCTAAAGGGACATAGCAATAACATGAATTATAATGATATTGCTACACACCCATAGATCAATGCCTCACTCTGCCCAAATCAGAGAGACTTCTTGCAATAGATGGTAGTTTATACAGACCCAAAACAGGACAAAGGACATATAATGAGAGACTTTGGAGCACTCAAGTCTAAATGGATGTGCTTATCAAACCCCTCTCTTCAGCTCTGAAGGACCTATGGCAAAAAGAAGGCAGAAAAGGTTGTAAGCGTCAGAGATGTTATTTGACTTCAAAGAGACAACGTTTTTCAGATACAACTGGACTGATGCACATATAAACTCAAAGAGACTCTGGTAGCATGAATAAGTCCTTTATAGTTTCAAACTAAATGTGATTCAAGCACTAAGATGAGAATTTGAGCACAACAAATTTCAACTCTTAACCCAAAGCATACCTGTTGATAAAGGGAGTCTCACTGAGTATATCAGTTATACTGCAGGGCAGGTCTCATGTTCATGACCTTTGTTTGTTTGTTTGTTTGTTTGTTTGTTTGTTTTGTATTTTGTTTTATGTTTGTTTGTGTGTGTGTGTGTGTGTGTGTGAGAGAGAGANGAGAGAGAGAGAGAGAGAGAGAGAGAGAGAGAGAGAGAGAGAGAGAGCACACACTATGGTGTGGGAAGGTGCACTTGTGTGAGGATGGATGGGTAGAGATGTGGTAGTATCTGGGAGAAGTTGAGGGAAGGCAAAATGAGCAAAATGTATTAAATAAAAAATAAAACAAGCACAAAAAGAAGAAGAATGGTGAAACATATTTCGCCAATGTGTCACACTGGGAGGAATGTTATTGTTCCCAAGACCATTACTGGAATACTGACATGAGTTTTGAGTTTAGATATTGGAATATTTGGGATAGGTGATAAAAGGTGCTCTTGCAGAAGCAGTCGTGGTAAAATTGTTCTGTTTGATCATTATCCAAATTCTGATTAGAAAAGGTAGTTGCAAGAAGTCTACAGATTTCTATAAGATGATTACTACTTCCAAGAGTCCAGATTCCCTATCCTAGATAATTGTTTTTATTTGGGAATTGTCTATCCCTTGAGGCTCTAAATTTATGGAATATAAAAGAAAGGCATATTGGGGGTGATCACTCTGTATACTTTAAACCCAGAAAAAAGAAAGAAGTATCGTAGGAATTCTATATAGACATTCCTTGAGTGAATAGTATGTTTTTGCAGAGGTGAGTGGAGAAACCAAAGGAGACAAATACAATGACGGCAGTGATGAAATGGCTTATCTTGGTTTTAATGACTTCATGGACACAAGCAAGAAATGAAGGCTTCAGAGGCTTGTGCTTGTTTTGTTATTAGTAAAATCAGATTACTATTACCTGCTACAATTGCCACGAGGAGTGATCAGAAATCCAGGCCATAGGTCATACCCTGTGATCAAACTATTCCTTAATGGTTTTTTTTGAAACTTATTTATTTTTATTTATATGAGTACAGTGTAGCTGTCTTCAGACACAGCAGAAATTGACATCAGATCTCATTACAGATGGTTGCGAGCCACCGTGTGGTTGCTAGGAATTGAACTCAGGACCTCTGGAAGAGCAGTCAATGCTCTTAACTGCTAAGACGTCTCTCCAGCCCAACATTGCCATTATTCTATTCTATTCTATTCTATTCTATTCTATTCTATTCTATTCTATTCTATTCTATTCTATTCTATTCTATTCTATTCTATTCTATTCTATTTTATATGTATGAGTGTTTTTTCCTGAAAACCATGTGTGTTCTTTGTGTCTAGGTGAATTAGATGCAAGAATTTTTCTTTCAGTGTTTCAGTGTATCTATCATTGACAAATCAGTATCAGAAAGGGGAATGAACTCTGGGCACGCTCCTCTAGCAAAGATCTCATTGGAGCCAGTTTGAGTTAACCACCACATTAATGTTTCTTTGTATCACATTTGAGGGGCTGTGAGCTGATCTGCCTGGAAAGACTACTACCACCTTTCTTTCTCTCCTGCCCACCACTACTTTGTACCATTTTTGGTAGGTGGGGGTTCTAATATTCATTAAGTCTTGTTTGGGGGAGGTCCATTAATCTGTTCCTCTACAACATTGGCTTTCAATCATCCCTAATGTTTCAACCTTTTAATATAGTTCCTCATGACGCAATGAGCCGTAACCATAAAGTTATTTTCTTGGCTACCTCATAGCTGCAATTTTGCTATTGTTATGAATCATAGTGTAAATATTTTTGTAGATAGAGTCCTGCCAAAAAGGTCATGACTCATAGGTTGAGAACTGCTATATAGAAGCTAACTTCCTGCCTATCATTAATATCTAATGAACATGAAAGGAAGTGACAATCAAGTAGCTCTGCCCTAGAAACACCTCTCAATTAACATCCCCTGATTCATGACACTGCTTGTACTGCTTTCTCTAGTATGGTTGTCATGTTTTTTTTTTTTTTTCAATCATGCACTGCTTTCAACTTGTATGTTTTATTTTCCTGTTCTAAATCAAACTTCTGCATAATGGTCTGTTGTAACTGTGAGTTTTGCCATCCGCACCTGAGTTCTGTGAAATAATGACTCTGAGCTTTTATAATATTTACAAACACCTTGACCACAAGCTTTCATTCATTCTCTGACTAGCTTATACATTTAATTTTATGTAAGTTCTAACATATGGCCGGTTACCTTGCTCGGCTTTTATTTGTCTGTCTTCCTTCATGTCCTAGGGAGAATTCTCCTGGGCTTTGATCGATCCAGAGTCCTGTCTGCTACTGGATGTTCCACCTTCTATTTTACCATTTCCTATAGGTCATAGTTTTTATTTTATTTTATTTTATTTTTTATTTACAGGTGATGTAAACATGCAGCACACAGGAGATTCTCTCTACAGCCTGCTACATCGATGCATTGTTAACTTACAAGTCATCAACCTGCCTGTATCCTTCTCCCACAAATCAGGTCACACCATCCTGCAGATAGCCCTGGAATACATTTTGTAAGAAAGCATGCTTTGTGGCTTTGCTGCTGCAAGATAGGTTTATGGTCCTGCTGGTGCCTGTCTCTTTAGCTCTTAGTCATATAAGCAAAGCCAAGCTATATAATGTGTATGAAGTTTACCCTTCTCTACTGAAAAACCTACAAGAGTCAACAAACCTCCTTTGCTTTCAGGATTTTCCCTTCAGGATTCTCATCATGGTATCTGTATATAGTCACTGTCTCTTATTAATGTAGGTCTTTTTGAAACAAAAGCTCTCTCTCCCTTTAAGCCCCCTTCAAATGCTGATGTATAGTGCTGTGTATTTTTTACAAGTTTATCTCAGTTCAACACCAATCATGCCTTCCCAATCCCAGTGATTATGAGGTGCTCCCTCCTAGTAAATTTCTTCTTATGAAAACTGTATTTTCAGCTGTAACTTCTATGAATGCTTTAATTTAGAAGAATAAGAACGTGGACAGGAAGGTATCTGAACTGCACAGTTGACCTCTTTTATAGCAAGATCTAATTGGTTTTTGTTGTTGTTGTTGTTGTTTATTTGTTTAGTCCATAGGTAGATGTTTTTCAATTGCTCTTGGATGTGAACAGTAAGCCAAAACCATTTATGTTTATTTTCAACTGTTGGCTGGTGAGATAGATTATACACCTAAATGTGCACTTCCATAAATTGTTCAAATTTACTCCAAAGATTAGACTTAAGATAGAAAGGAGTTTGGTGAGTATTTAACATGGCTCAGGTTCCAGAGTAAGCTCAGTAATTAACAATGTATATGACTTGTTATAAGCAAGACTTTTGTATGTTGATATAATGGCTTTCAGCACTGTCTTTAAAACTACTAATACATTTCCATATATTTTTCCCTCTTGAAGACCTTATTATTGCTTATAAACTTTTAAAATACCTTGAACTTGGAAGCTAAGTTGCCCAGTTGTGCATAGATTCAGGTCACTCATAGTTTATTGTTAACAAGAAGGCTTGCTGCTGAGCAGGGAAGGAATATCTCAATTTGAAGAAAGGACAGCCATTTCTGTTTGGAAAGTCCTAAAAATTGATAATACAAAATATTCACAGGTATGTGGCATGAAACTTGTATCAGTAAAGTTTTAAACAGTGAATGTAATTACAACTGAATTTTTTTCTATATGAAGGTCAAGTGCAAGAGGCAATGTTCACATTTTAAAGGATATTTAAGGATCAGAGCAAATGTAAAGTCAGTCCAGTGAAAGGTCAAAGGGGACATAAATGTCACAGGCAGCCACATATTGTGTTTGTAATTTCAACTGGTAATGTTTACCTAGAGTATAAACTATTTTCTCAGTCATAGTTTGTTTCCATGATAATGATTACTGCATATATATTACAGTATAAAATGAAGTCAACAGTGTCATGAAAAAGCAGTAGTTTAGTCTAGGATTAATTATGTTAGTAGAAAGTAAATACAAATGATAAAAATCTGAGTGGTAGTTTTAGACTTAAGTTCCATACCAAAATGTGCCATATAAAAATATTTGTGTATATGAGTATATATAGATACATACATATATAGATATATATTCACATTTATTTTTATTTAGGTGTGTGTGTGTGTGTGTGTGTGTGTGTGTGTGTGTGTGTGTTTTGTTGGTATGTGTAATGTATCTTTCGGGTCCAGAAGTGGACATCTGAATCTCTAAAACTGAAGGTACCAATGGGTGCTGGGATTTGAACATGGGCCATCTGCAAGAGCAGCAAGTACTCTTAAACACTGAACTTACTCTCAAGGTAGTCTTTCTTGCATTGATATATCATATTAGCCTACCCAAATTGTTCCAATGTTATTTTTTTTATAGCACAACCTAGAATGGCTCAAGGGTTTTATTGTGGCTTTGGAGAGATTATGAGATATTTAGGCCTTCATAGAATTGAATCAGTTTTTCCATTTACCAGCCCATCACATAGTTATAGGACATCATTTTCTATTCAAGAAAGCATAAGAAACATAAACACATTGTGACAGCTAATCTGGGTTACCAACTTTATATATCTTGGAACTGTGAACCTTAACTGGGGGATTGCCTAGAACTGATGGGCTTGTGAGCATGTCTGTGAAACACTTTATTGATCTCTGACTGATATAGGAGGGCCCACCCTACTGATGCCTGGAAGCAAGCCTGTGAGTAGCATTCCATCATGGTTTCTATTTTAAGTCCCTACTTGCTGAAGTCTCTGTCCTGCTTTCTCTCAACAAAGAACTATCCTGTAAGATACAATGAGCCCCAATCCTCCCCAAGTTGCTTTTTGGTAATGATATTTATTTTGACAACAGAAACCAAAATAAGAACACACATGTACATGCACACGCACACGTGCACGTGCACGCACACACATACACACACACACACGTACACACACACACACACACACACACACACATACACACACACCCAAACACCAGGTATACACAGGGAGATAGGCATAAGGTACATAAAATAGTGATATAGTCCAACTGATGTCCAGAGCATATTGTTACATTGTTATAAGATTAAGAAAAAATCAACAACATTTTTAGCAAGTCTACTACAATATAGGACTGTAACAGCTGAGAAGCTAGGGTTCATAGGCTGTAGTCAAATCACAGAAAGATGCAATATTGATAAGAAAAAGAGACCTGCAATCCTATAGAGATGCAAGAATTAGTGTATAAGGAAGGCAAAACACATTTTATTCTTGTTTCAAGTCTGTGTTGGAAAATCTGTAAATGCAAATAATACCAGAATAATAAGAAAAAATAGAAAAGACACTTATTAATATGTGCTTCATACATGCATATCATGAAAACAAACAATGATAATTGAAAAGAATGTCTAGTTCTTCATTTTTTTTTTTTGGTTTTTGGTTTTTGTTTTGTTTTGTTTTGTTTTGATTTTTCAGAGAACTGGGGATCACTTTTGTAGGTTCTTACTCTCATATAGAAAAGAAGTTGTAACTTGACTCAGAAAGAGCCTTGAGGACAATTTTATTTGCAGTTGAAAGAAAAACAACAGGATAAGCAAGCTGTAAATTTCAGAATACCTTTGGAAGAGAGATGGAGAAGAGAGTCCAAGATGGCAAGTCTGCTTCGTGGTGGTGGGGTCTGCAAACAGCTGGACAGGAGGTTCCTGGAAGAAAGTGTAAGAAAGACTAGACTATAGGGTGCCTCTAGGTATTAGCAAATCAGGTTTAGGATTTTGGCTGGCATATGAAAGAGGGGGAAAGAATACAAATGCTGCATTAGAACTCACACAGACAACTAGGCAGGCTTCACAGTGAGGACCTGTGCAACTGCAACACAGTGGGGCTTTTTGGTATATGAGTACATTATCTTATTAAGGGGAAAGATATTCTTCCTACAGTCATCCTCATATATTTTGTTGAATCAGGTTTCCTGGGAAGTGGCTTCTTGCTAGGTGACTGGCCAACCTAGTAGGACTAACACTTAAGGGAGAGGACAAGAGTATCTTCGTAATTTTATATTTTAGGCAGTTTGAAATGGCATTTCTCCACTTAGAGCCAGAGCAAAACCTCAGATAGTGTTCTTTTGAGCAAAAATCACAAATAAGAGTAGACTTAAAAGAATGAAGGAAAAAATCAATAAAAATAAATTGACTAAATCTCATGTTTACTAGAGGGAACTGGTGTTACCTTTATGTGTCTTAGTGAAACCCGGCTGCCTGCATCTTCCTCTCATTTGAAATTGTAAGAAGAAGTAATTGTGATGAGTCCTTCCCACTTCTCATAGTGTTTCCAATTCTTAAGTGGGAGATTTGCTGAATATCCTTTTCTTAAAGGTGATAAGTTATCAACCAAAGAAAATGGGAAGTGTTGTATAAAGTTGGCAGTGAGGGAGAAGTCCATCCTCAGTGGCTTCAGAGATTGTTAATGTTCTATCCAATGAAAGAATACAACTTTTGGGAGTGGGTGGGTAGGGGAGTAGGGGCAGGGGTAGGGTATGGGGAACTTTCAGGATAGCATTTGAAATGTAAATGAAGAAAATAATAATAAAAAAATAAATAAAACCAAAAAAAGAATACAACTTTTCAGAGAAGTTAAAACACAAAGCATGTGTATATGTATATATATACACATAAATACATCTATATCTATATCTACATCTACATCTACATCTACATCTACATATATTGTTTTTCCTTCTAGAAGTAGGCTACCTAACACAACCCTCTTGCCACGACCTGGCTAATCAATTGTTTTGAAAAACTACAGCTTTCATTTCCAAGGAGAAAAGATACTTTATTCTGGAGGCAAACGTGAGTGACCACGACCTGAGAAGACATATTCAGGCAACTTCAAATTCTGTAATTGTTCCTGACATTTTTATAGTAACATAACAAAAAAAATGAATTAAACGGTTCATGGTGCCAGTTACATGTGTTCAAATAAAATGAGAAAATATTCTATAGGCCTGAGAGGTTATCTGATTATATTTAGAGATTTTGCGTTGATAGAATCTGGGAGTCTGTAAATTCTAAAAGTATTTACCTAACAGTCACAAGGTCGTATATCTAGGCTATATCTCAAGACCTAGTTTTATCCTTTTCCTTACTAATTATGAATATCTAATATAAGATATGCGTCATTGATCTGCTTGTTGTTCTTGTTTTTCCATGAGAACCAACTTGTGTTTTCTTTCTGTTTTATCCCCAGCTCTGAAGAAAATGACTTCTGTATTTAATGCAAGAATATATAATTATGTCATGAAAGAGTAAATTTCCTTAGGATTATAGTTTGGATATTAGATATGTTGAAAATTGGTTTCCAGCCAAAGGATCCACAGTCATAAACAGGTGACTGGATCATAGGGTCTCAGACAGAATGACTGGATTAATCTACTGATGGATTCCTAATGTACTGAAATTACTGTGAAGTGAAGGAAAATTCTGTTGGTGGGGCCTAGTTGGAAGAAATAGGTCCCTGGACATATGTCTGTGATGAGTACAACTTGTCCTCATTACACTCTATTTGCTCTGATTCCTCTCTAACTCAAGGTAAGTAACCCTGTTCTATCATGCCCTTCCTGTCTTGTTATCTTGCCTTGTTTCAGGTTCAAAATAACAGAGTTAGTGGATAAAGACTACTGAAACTATGAGCTAAATCAAATCTTTCTTCCTTTAAACTGTCTCTTATAGGTGTTTGCCACAATAATCAGAGGCCTATCAAGTACAATCAACACTTTCAGTGAATCTAGTTGTATTATCGAGGGTGCTGGATGCTTACCAAAGCCACTTTTGGCTACTGTTACAAACATGATATATTAGGTGGCTTATGGATAATAGACAACTGATTTCTCGCAGTTCTGGAATCTGGTAAGTTGAAGATCAGGGAACCTACAGCAATGGAGTTTGTTGAGTTCACATTACTAAAAGACTGTGCTCCCTTACTGAATCCTCCCTTGATGGATGGGGGAGGGATGCTAAGACATCTGTTTACTCAGGGCTGTCTGTTCCATTCGTGTGGATTCAATCTAAAAGCTCAAGTAAACCTCAAACCTCTTTTATGACATTAGTACCTTTGGGGAACAGATCTGAACACATGAATTTGTGAGGTTGCATTGAGATAATAACAGTTCATAAATGTCATATTGACAGTAGTAGTGGATTTAGTACTGGAGCCATCCTGGGATATATAGTCATTGGTTAGCAATTATTTAGTCAGGTTATATACTCTTTATATCAGGATCCCCTAACCTTAGAGTGATCCTGAAAGTTATTCACTAACCTCAAATAAAATTTTCTTATGTTTGACTAGATAAAGCTGGTTTCTGTTGCTTATATTCAAGAGTACACACTGATATAGACATTACAACTACTGTCACAGGAGTGGCTATAGCAATATACCTTCTGGGATTGCTGGAGGTGCTAGAATAGGTTTCTGCTAAAGATATTGAAAGTTTGGCTAGTTGTCACTTGATAAGTTCATTGCTGAGTCCCAAGAACAATTAGTTTTCCACTGGGCTTAAAGATCTTGCTATCAGCAGAGTATGAGAGATATGGCTAAGAAGAAGTCCAGAACAAATGAAGGCTGCAGTGCAAGTTGCCCTGACACTTGGTTCCTATGATTCAATGGTTTTAGGGTTATGAAATGTACTCCTGACTCTGCATCACACAAGATGAGATAAGCCTCTTACTCAGAGTTGAATTTTGGTAGAAATCTGTTGCTCTCCCTCTCCCTCTCCCTCCCTCTCTCCCTTTCTCCTTCCATCCCTCCTTTCCTCTCTCCCTCCTGGTCCCCTTCCTCTCTCCTTTTTTTCCTCTTCTCTCTTCTCTTCTCTTCTCTTCTCTTCTCTTCTCTTCTCTTCTCTTCTCTTCTCTTCTCTTCTCTTCTCTTCTCTTCTCTTCTCTTCT
>NC_034613.1:110852170-110860335 GCF_900095145.1 Mus pahari
TCTCTCTCTCTCTCTCTCTCTCTCTCTCTCTCTCTCTTGGTTTTTCGAGGCAGGGTTTCTCTGTATAGTCCTGGCTATTCCGGTACTCACTGTAGACCAGGCTGACCTTGAACTTACAAATCCACCTGCCTCTGCCTCCCAAGTGCTGGGATTAAAGGTGTGCACCACTACTGTTGTGCATCCCACT
The DNA here is from genome assembly GCF_900095145.1 of Mus pahari. Taxonomy (NCBI): domain Eukaryota; kingdom Metazoa; phylum Chordata; class Mammalia; order Rodentia; family Muridae; genus Mus; species Mus pahari. The sequence continues at coordinate 110,852,358 of NC_034613.1, forward strand.
GTGGGTCAAAAATGGGTTTTGTGTCCTCTTAGGGCTAGGTCCTCTGGGCAAGGCAGGACACAGGAAGTTTTGACTGCGTGCACCCCCACAGAACTACTGGGCAGGCCTTTGGCTGTGAGAAGCCACAGGAACCCACTCCAGGGGTGTGAAAGACACAGTCTTGAGGTACCTGGAGAACCTGCCAGAGTTGGCTGGGGTTCCTGGGCCTTCACAGCAGGTTCTAGCTCTCAGACATCACAGATGCCACTGTATGCTGCGGAAGAGCTGAGAACAGATGTGGGTCTGAGGGAAGACTCTGGCTTGGGGCTGAAGGGAAAAGGACTGGGGGAGAGATCTGGCTGGGTTCCAAGGGGAGGAGAATCCTTGGCTTGCTCAGTATGCGACCTTAGGTTAGCCATGGCTGGAGCGCAGGGAGGCCTCCTGGTAGGAGGTTAGATGTACTACTAGTTAGGGGAAGAACTGCTCCATTGCTCCAGAGCGGTGGTGGGTCCGGATGAGAAGAGGCAGTCCATGGTTTTAAGGTGTTTATTGTAGAAAGGCAGAGAGAGAGGGAGCAGAGTAGAGAAGTGGGGCCATCCATGGCCACATGAAGAGATGGGGAGCAGGAGGGTGAAAGTAAGAGAGTAAGAGCAAGAGGGTAAGAGAGGGAACAAGAGAGTGAGGAGGGGGGAAGCAGCTCCTTTTACCTAGCTGTTGCTAGGTAACTGTAGGGAAGAGCATACCTGGCTGTTGCCAGGTAACTGTGGGAGTGGAGTTCAGAAGTAATACCAGGAGCTTAGGGAATTACCTATGTGATTGATGGCCCCACACCTCTCTGTGGGGGCGGGGGGAGCTGTGGGAGGTTGTACCTGCAACAGGAGCCAGGGCGCCCATGAGGCATGGACAAATACCTGCCATTCCTTAGGGTCCCTGTGGTTCAAGGCCTGTGCTTGACTGAGAACCAGGCTGTCTGTGCACATACATCTTACTGCTCCACATCCTACTGCATCTACTATATATCCTATGCTTTCTTCAAATTGCTAGCAATTCTCCGGCCTCAGCTGGGATTACAGGCATGAGCACCATATCTGTTGAAACCAGTTTTCTTTGGAAAATTCCCTGCCTCTGGAAATATTTCCTAGCTTTCAATTGGCTTTAGCAATGGCTAGGACTACATGACTCAAGGCTATTCATCATAAGACACAGAAAACTTGATTCAGTGAATTGTAGACTTAGATGTACCATAGAATTGCATCATTCAACGCAAAATATTTATACAATATTAGACTTCAATCAATCCTGAAGGTGTGTCTTTTTTTTTGTAGGAAGAGATGACTCACCCTATCCATATGCCTACTTCAGCTGTACTTCTATCCTCTTAGAAAAGGACACCTTGCAATTCCTAGAGATTTCCTGATGATGAGCTAACAAGGGAGAAAACAATGATCTGGTTTATAAAGATAGATCTGGATGATGTGCTGACATTAGGTAAAAAGTCTTATGCAGTATTACAGTATCACATAGAGGTTACCCTAAGACATTGGTGGTGAGCAGTCTTTCCAACTGGCTGACATTCAAGTTGTATATCTCATTGTCCACGTTGCTTGCAAGGATATATGGCTCTAACTGTGAATTATTACTTATTCATGGGTTGTGGCTAATGGTTTGGTTAGGTGATCAGGCAGTTTAGAACAGTGAGAGTATAGGAGTGGTGAAAAGGAAGCGTGAGTCAAGGATTTCTTCATAGATTTTCTAGAAATTAGGAACAAATGTGACCATGTTTATATCTTATATGAATTTCTACCAAAATTCATGACATAACAGGTTTGTAATAATTCTAGAAAATGACACACACACGCACACACACACAAAATGCATATATAACCATATACCATAAGTATGCATTATATAATATATGTATGTATATATATATATATATATATATATATATATATATATATATATATATATGTTTCTTTTGATCTTCTGGTAAGTTTAAGATAATATGTTTAATTTACATATTCTTATACACTTAAGGAATATATATACATATATACATATATATACATATTCTGTGTGCATGTGTTTGTATGCATGTATCTTTCTCACCAAAGTTGGCTTCAAATTAGCCTGAAATCACACTTGGCACTGGACTGCAGTGTATCAGGGGACCAGGCAGCTACCTAGTGAAGTGTGATAACAGGGAATTCTGTCATGAAGATGGCTGAGTCTTTCCTTGCAGAAATAAAATATTTTGATATTCTTTACCCATATACCTTATGCTAACACAATCATATATGCATTGAATACCATATACACAGACATAACATTCCACCCGATTTTAGCTACAATCAAAGAATTTACTTGGTTCTGAAAGAATAAGAAGTGAATTAGCTATATTCTGTGTGATTCACTGGCTTTTCAATGACCTGCATCACCAGAGGCTGGTTTTTGTATGGAGTGATACACCCTGCAGAAATGACTGATAGTCATTCTGTAGCTGCTGACAAAAATAAGAATTCTTTTCTTTTTGTTGTAGTATTTGTTCCAAGCCAGTAATATAGCTTTCCTTACAGTCACATGACATAGATCTGGGAATCAAGGAAATCATGTGACAATCATCCCTCTTTCTCCAGTAAAACTTTCATGCAATTTTCACTTCCCCTTTCTTCAAATTAGCTGTTTGTTAATGGAAAGACCTCAGTACTCAGAAGAGGGATTTTTTTTTTTTACATAAGAAACAATAATATTCATACTTAATTGAAAACTGAAATATTAAGCATACCTCTCAGATGACTTCCTTACATTAAGTAAACGGTTTTTTGTTTGTTTGTTTGTTTTTTGGTTTATTTTTCTTTTAAGTAGATGGGTAGATGGGTCATTTTATTAGCTTGGATTAGGTTGTTGTGTAATTGTAGTGAAAGAATCTATACCCAGAGAAATGCCCCTAGTAAGGCTATATCTGATGACCAGTGATCAAAGGAAACATGACTGAATTTCTTATCAAGCTGATGGAGTGTAGGGGGAACGAGTTTAGATTATGGCTTTTGGGAAGTTGATAGAAATCATGGATATAGGAATGTTTCTGTGACCTCCTTGTGCCACTTCTCTTCTGAATGGGCCATCGAAATTATCCTCACACTTTCTTCTCCAAAACAGGTCATAAATTGCAGTAATGTCCCCTGTGACATTTTTCCTCTCTGCTGAAGATCTCCATGTGACAGAGATTCTGCCCTGAACTAAGAAGAAAGGGATGACACACAGTGATTCCAGCATGAAACAGAACAGGCCTTGCTGCTTCTCCTTCCCAACTAGTTCATCATCATTAGATCATATAATAGATCCTCCAATAATTCACCTGTAAGATTTCCTATGAAAATACACAGATATGCAAAGCACCCTTGTCATTCAAATTCTATTAAACAAGCATATACGCTTTTCATTTGTTATTAAGGTTTTTTTGTTTGTTTGTTTGTTTAGGGGTTGTTGTTGTTGTTGTTATAGAAGCCTCAGCCATCAACTTTGCAATAGATGGGGGGGGCGGAGATTTCCTTTTTCTATCCTGTAAGGTAGAACAATGGAAAATGTAAAAAGTGCAGGATAAAAGTTTGGTTATCTATAGGCAAAGAATCCTAGTAAGCAGAGATGCTAAGAAAAGAAAAGGGGAAATTGAGTGGCAGTAGTAGAAAGAAACAATGAATGCCACGTGTGGCCTTGTGTTTAAATATCAAAAAGGGAGTAGTAGTCTTAGTACATAGCATGTCACTTTCTTTACTGGGCTGGAGGGATTTTTATATTTTAGCTAATTTTCCACTGCCTTCCTGTATAATGAGAGGGTATATTATTAATCATAATGATTACAGGCTATCTTGTCACTATTACGTTTTACAAATAAAATCTTGGGAAAATTAGTTCATAAAAGAAAGAACAATGACTATTGCTGACACATGCCACTTTAGAGTTATATAAATTAAATGATAACCATGGGGTGGTAAATTTTGAAGAGCTCTTGTAATTTTTCAGGGGTTTTGTATAATGACTACATGAAAATATAGTAATAGGGAGGTGGCTATAGGGTTAAGAAAGCTTGATGCACAAACATGATGACATGAGTTTGAATCCCCAGATGCAGTGTAGTTGTAAGGGCTTATAATCCCTGTGCTGTTAGATTGGAAAGAAGAGAATTACTAGGAGTTTCTGATTTCTAGTCTACCTCTTACTTTAGTAAAAGACCATGCGTTAAAGAAATATGGTAGATAATTATGGATTAGAACAACTAATATCCTCCTTTGACCTCTCCAGGGCAACATTATGCTTCAATTCAAATGAAGTTGTTGCATGACACATACAGCAATATACTACACACACACACAAACACACACACACACACACACACACACACACACACACACACACACACATACACTAGAATTGTAGGGCTATACAAACCATAAGGAGCAAGCCAATAAACAGTGAACAGCACTCCTTCATATTCGCTGTCTCATTTCCTATATCCTGGATACTATCTTGAGTTCTCTTGTCTTTGCGTTCTCTTTTCTTGGTGGCACACTCTAAGCAATGATCTTAAATAAATATATTTTTTCAAAGTTACTTTTGGTCAGTGTTTTGTTACCCCATAGAAAAGCAAATCTAGACAACCTGTTCCAGATCACAACCCACACACACACACACACACACACACACACGTGTGTGTGTGTGTATTTAGGAATCTTACAATGTTGTTTAATATATTAATCAGCTGTTTTGGAGGCATTGCTATATTCATGGTAAAGGCCCTTTGTTAAGGATACTAGCTACTCTATATCAAATTTAGATAAATGGTCATCCTGGGACTTCTTCCAAGACTTGGTTGCGTGTCCTATCACAAGAATCATGCAAGCTTCATTCTACTAAAAAAAGGAATCATACCATCCTGTATCACACACAGAAAGAAGATTATATCATGGATGCTTTAGGCTTATGTTCATATGGATCAACTTTGATCCATTCCTTACCTCTCATTGCAGGGGCCATGTAATCATGGAGTTACTTGTGCTGGTATCTGTGAAGAGTTGTTTTCAGGGGCACAGGCTACCCAAAGGCAGCTGTGGAACCAAAAGACTCACTCAAGCCTAGGGTATACACTGTATTTCTGGATGCCTCTCCATGAATTTCAGAAAAATTAAAAAGTTTCTCCTCGCTAGCAGCTATTGTTGCTTACATAACTTTGGCAAGTGTTCTTGTGTATCATATTTCAGGGACTTCCTGAGAATTGTGAGTTGTTTACTTTTTGAATATTAGAGAGCCTCCCTATAGGATACAAAGCTTCAATTTGGAAGGAACTGCTACACAAGGCCATTTCTATGCTTGGGGAATCTTGGGAAATCTTCTGGTACTACAGAGAGTCTTAACTTGCTACTTATACCTAAGTTTAAAGTGTAGGTACTAGATCTTCAGCTACAGTGAAACTAGGACCTGAGCACACAATGAAGACTTTGATAATTCAATATGGAACAAATAAATCAAAGGAGGACTGACAAGAAATCCCTTTGGTTGGGTAGAAGCAGTAAGGATAGATAAAGCCAGGCTCAGAGGATTGGAGACAATGAATGCTAAGTACAGTAGTTTGGCGACCCAAATCAGGCAGTGGAGCAGCTTTCACTGTCTGTCCTTTTGTACTAGAACGGATGACTTCACTTCTCCATGGCATTAAGGAATGTTTGTTCATTGCCCAGAATACATGTCCAGTTTTTTAGTTAATTGCATATTAGATATGTGCAGTTTGGAGTACTTCCAGAAATACTGACCAAATAATATGTGTTTATTACCTCTTAATAAAAGAGTTGATTTTGACAAAAGGGTCATTCATCGTTTAGATACAGGTCATTAAAATATATTTGATTGTTCCATTTAATGAATGAACATTTAGAATAATGAGAAAATGTGATTAGGAAAAATGTGGAAACAATATTTACCTTTATTGAATTACAATTTATCTCTTGTGTCTGACATTTAGATTTAATTCATTATTGGCTACATATCTATCCCCAAATAAGTTTATAGTATTCCTAAATTCATTCTTAGAATGTATGCATTTTATCAGATCACTTTCCTAACCATAGACATATTGCCACAGTATGAAGTACTAGAAAATGTTTTAGAATATATTTATGAGAAAAGTCTTTTTTTATGACAAGAGTTTCAGAGTCGTGTTTGTGCATTTGGCTCTTGCCCGAGTATATTTTGATAAAGGCAGCATTCTCCATGCTTTAACTAATCTTCTTTTCTCTAGTGAAACCATACCCAGAAACTAGGACACTAAAAGAAAGAGAATATAATGAGAAAGTTGGGGGGGGGGGCGGGTATTCTGACCATATTGCAGAGTCTAGAAGAAAGAAACATCAGAACAACAAAGTTCTGCTTAATTAATATTTTCATCTTTAAACATTCCTTCTCTTCAGTTTTGTCTCATGTGAAAATCCCCCATTAAAATTTTGCTAAAATGTTAATACCCCTTGCTGTGAAAATTTGTTTTAAACTGTCTTTAATGATTCTAATACCCAAGCTCTTGATATATCAGGAAATTATTCAAAGCCAGGGTGGTTGCAAAGAATAATTTCACTTCCTTTCAAAGTGTCCATTTATTTATTTATTTATTTTAATTAACATTTGACACAGAGTTGCATAAAAAACAAGAGAAAAATACTCAATAATTCTTATCAATGCTATTTTTTTTTTACTTTCACTAATGACCTTCCTATGCGTGATTCATTTATGACAAGGTTTTCCTATGTTAAAACACCATATTAACCTTAATTTTGCCAGCAGCACATTTGGGTGTTTTGTTGTTGTTGTTTTTGTTGTTGTTGTTGTTTCAGGAGAAAAAGACATAAACATGGGGCTTATTTTTCTTGAGTCAGAACTGGCAATTTGTTTCTGTGAATTTTTTGCTACTGTTGGAGTACTCCATATAGCTACATTTGTCTATTTTTAGTACTGATGCAGGGTCATAGACTGTACTAAGAATGAAATATTTTCTGCATGAATTTTTATTTTTGTTAAAATATAGTGTTTAGTGACTTGTTTTCTATCAACTCAGTATACGGGCTTTTTCATGTGGGGATATAAATCTCCTGCCTTCCTTTCTGCTGAGCATCCATCTTAATGTCAGTAAAACTCATGGTTACTATGCTGTCTAATAAAAATAGCATAACTATGAGAAAAGACATAATGGCACCCCATTCATTTTAATACCATCATTACAATAAGAGTTTAATTTACCATCATTTGATATTTAGTAGCAAAATGAATGGAGTTCACTTTGACACTGCCCTGATTACAGATATCCTAATGAATAGTTCTATGATTGATTGGCTAGATGACATCAGCACAATTATAGGCCTGTGCAAGCATTAAATAGCCAAATTGTTGGGGGGAGAAACACACGAACGCCTGGAGTAGAATGTAGATGGAGTTGGAATATAAGCAGGGTTCGGGTAGAATAGAACCTTTCTTTATGGAAATGCACTTGGAACAATTTCACAGGAAGCAGTTGCTGTTAGGCACTATTGCTATAGCTGAAAGAACAATTTTCTCTTTTGTAACAACAACAACAACAAAATTCCTTGCCCCAGCATCACACCCTCCTAGCTTAGGTTGTCAAGGGATTTTTTTTTTCCCCAATAGAATTATTGGTTTCTACAACATGATATTTCTTTGTGGTATTATAAATTAAAAATTAAAAATTGGTAATGATAACCCCCTTTCAAATAAAAATCCGAAAGCATCAGTTATCCGTGTCTAGCTGAATTAAATAAAAACTTGATTTCACCCATGAATTATGCTGTTCTTCATTCATTGCTATTCAGGATGTTGGCTTCAAGAATATTTTACAGTGCTCCATTCTCAATTTGTCTTCCTCTTTTTTTCTACCTCCTGTTTTGCTTAAACACTTAAACACACACATGCATGCGCGCACACACACACACACACACACACA
>NC_034613.1:110861590-110966241 GCF_900095145.1 Mus pahari
TCCACTTCAGTGTTTGCCAGGCACTGGCATAGTCTCACAAGAGGCCGCAATATCAGGGTCCCTTCAGCAGAATCTTGCTGGCATGAGCATTAAAGTCTGGATTTCATCTCGGATTTATTGAATCAGAATCCACACTTACTCCTTTCCTTCTTTTTTGCCTTAGACTTTTTTTGTGGGGGGTGGAGACAGGACACACTCCGGCCTTTGCCCTCACCTCACTGCTTGGAGTAAAAGAATGCAGGGTGGCCAGCTCAGAGTATGTATTTCTCTCCCAGTAACTCTGCCCCCAGTGATTCTTTTAAAGACATAAAAATCCCTGCTTGGGAAGCCTTCTATGTCAAGTTGAATATCTAAGTTTAGATTGGCTGTCCATACTCAAAGTGCCTCTCCTTGCTCCATCTAACAATTTTCCAATCCCATCTGTGAAGAACTGCTGTTAAACACAAACAAGTGTCTAAGAAATACAAATGTCTAAATATTTTCTCTATTCAGGCTATATTTACTTAAAAAGAAATTCTATGAACAGAGATGGGATTGTGCTGCTGTTTGCTGGTAAGTGGGTGTTAAGAATAAGGTCTTAGAATTTTTAGATAAGTTCTCATCCTAAAGTGTATTTAGGATTTAAACCCACAATAACCAACCTCCAGAGTGGTGTACCTACCACACCTGACTACAGTACAGGGTTTTTTTTTTTTTTTTTAACATGCAATGTATACGTTGATGCATCTGGGCTTATTTCAATGACTCCAGGAAAACCTCAGGCAAGGAGCAATACTGCAGCTGAAGAGGACCAATTCAAGAGCAAATGAAGATCTTTTCATGAAGCAGGTAGTAAATCTATGAAAGTAATTATAATGATAAATGATTAGCCCCCAAACATGAATAGGTTCAAAAAGCATCTTAATAAACTGTGGAGGATAAATCCATAATGGATTGTTACTGAAGAAAAGAACCCTTGGAGATGGTCCATTATTAAAGTAAAAATAGGAAACAATAGAAATGCAAATGTAGTCTTTCTAACTGATAAAAAATGCTGAAGGTAGATTTACAGGTGGCTCAAATGTAGTTTGGCTGTTTCAGAATCAACAGACTTAAAGAATTTAGCGACTACGGACTATTTTCATTTTCCATTGCAGAACACACTGAATGTAGAAATCTGTCTCTCTGATATGTAGAACTCTTGTAGGACTTTTGTGTGAAAACTGAAGGTAGTGCTTCTGAATTGTAGAGGTCTAAATGCAATCTGCAATGGAGCAGCTCATTTTTACTTCTTGTATAATGATGTGTCATCAAAATTAGACATATGAATGGATCATTAAGTTATTAAAGTTGTCCCTTTTAATTTGTTCGGGTACCTGGTATTCTGGCTAACTTATGGTGATTGGCAAATGTACTGATAAAGTGTCCTGTGTCATCTGCATAAAAACCTCAGTGTACATGGTATTTAAATGAAGTTTTCTAAGCTTAAATATTCAGCTTAAGCTTAAATATTCAGTCAGACTTCCATTTACAGGACCAGAAATAAAAATTTTTATTTTATTAATTCTAAGATGTTCAACAATCCATGCTATAAATTATGTTATTATATATCACCTCCCATGCCCATGCCTTATCCTTCAATCTTTTTATTCATTTGTTATTCAAGGAAACTGGAATTATCTGTCAAGGCCTCAGGAAAAAAAAATCCTTGTCCTTAAATTTCCTGCTTTGAAATACATTTCACTTTACTTTTCTTGGGTAGGTTTTTTTTTTTTTTTTTTTTTTACAATTTTCTAGAACTGATTCTGACTTTCAATTTTAATACTCTGAAAATAATCTGAAGTTGAAAGAAAGAATTTACAATCACAACAAAATGAATTTGTGGTTTGTCCCTTACTACCTTATACATTTACCAGTCACTTTTTCCAAGGGTGGGTAAAATACATTTGAAAACCGCTGGTTAGAATGAGAGCCATCCAAGACTAAGAAAATATATGAAGACATTTTTGTAACCATGGGTCTGGTTTTCTCTGATTTTTTGGTTCTCACTGTGAAGGTCAGGCTATGAGCACCAGCAGAGTTAATCTGGCTTAGAAACTGGGCTCTAATAATGTTCAACACAGTAAGCCTCTGTGCATAGTGTAGCTCGCCTCTTATGATTGCTGGGAAAGGGTGGGTTGGAGGACTTGTAGAGTGCTTCATAGCTTTGAAAAATCAATTATCAGTTAATAGGCCCGTTAGAACACCCTAGTTTTTGAGCATGGCATTCTGCCACAGAAACACTCAAAAACTTTTACAGTTACACTGTCGGCAAAAATCCATTTTGTTCCTAACTCCTCCTGTTGATCAATTGTAGCACCAAGACTAGCATTTTGTTCATTTAGCAGCAGATTCATTTGATATGTAAATGCTTTGGTATAAATCACCATGTATGTAGCAAACTTTGAGATTCACTAGGACTTTCCCTTGGTCTGGCAGACAGTTTCTAGCTTTCTTTTGGTCCATGTCAAAAAGCAGAGTAAAAATATTAAGGACTAGTTGATTGTGTGTGTGTGTGTGTGTGTGTGTGTGTGTGTGTGACTATTTTGTAAATTAGAGACATCAGCTTCTTCATATCGAAACTTTTGTAATGTCATTTTATTTATAAATTTTCAATGAATTGACTTTTACATAATAATTGGGAAAAGAGGGTTGGGAAGATAGTTCATTCTGACAAAGTGCTATACATACAAGCACAGGAACTTAGGTTTGAGCTTCAAATCTATGCAAAAAGCTGGCCCTTGAATTTCACTGCTGGGAAGGCAGTACAACCTAATCAGCTAGCCCAAGGTCTATTTCAAAAATCAAGGTGTATGATTCTTGAAGGAGGAAGTAGAGGCCTGTGGCCTCGACAAACATGCACACTCGTGTACACACACACACACACACACACACACACACACACACACACGTGCAAAAATGCTTGCACACATGCGCACTTACTTGTGGGACCATGAAAGGCAGCCTGTTTTCTGGTCAAGCTAGGTTTAAACCAGGAGACCCAGCAGGTGTTTCTGCAAGGGACAGAAGGCCTGTGTGCCATGTTTCCAGACACTAGGCTCCTGACAGGAGACCCCAGCTCCATAATTCTGTGCCATCAATCACGTAGGGCAACGACCCAAGCACCTGATATTCTGTCTGGACTCCACCCCCTCAGTTACCTGGCAACAGCCAGGTATGCTCCTCTCCACAACTGCCGGGTAGGCCTGGCCCACTATAAAAGGGGCTGTTTGTCCTCTCCTCCCTCTCTTACTCTCTTTCTCTTACTCTCCTACTCTAGCCTCCCTCTCTTGCCCTCTTGCTCCCCCTTTCTCCACATTTTCTTCCCCCCTCTCTCCACATGGCCATGGTCAGCCTCTACTATACTCTTTCCCTCTCTCTGTCTTTCTCTGCCTCTACTACTTTCTTATCTCCCCTTCCTGCCATGATAATAAATACCTTTAAACTATGGACTGCCCCTTCTTATCAGGATCCAACATGCTGGAGCAATGGAGCAGGTCTTCCTCTAAAGAGCCATGTCTAGTCTCCTGTAGAAGGGCTCCTGGCATTCCCAGACACAGTCACTATCAAGACAAGCTGCCAGAGCGAGCCAAAGACTCTCCTCACTCTTTTCCCTTTGCCTGCTCTGAGCCCTCCTCTTGTCCTTTTCCTTTCGGCCCCCCACTCCATTCTCAGATCTTCCACTACATTCAGTGGCTTCTGTGTTGCCCAAGAGTTAGAACCTGCTGTCTCTGCTAAATCTGGGAAGCTGAGCCGACTCCGGACTGCACTTGTTGGCTCCCTGAAGCAGAGTCCTGCGGCTTCTCACAGACCGATGCCTGCCTGGCGGCAGCATGGGATACATACAGTCAAACTTCCTACATTCTACCTCCAAGAGCAGCCCTTGCCCTGTAGCGGACTGGATATGGGGTACCATTTTAACCCACATGTACTCCCACATAGGAACACACACATACAAAAGTAAAAAAGTTGATGGTGTCTGACACCATGACTTATGTATATATGCCTTAGAAGATGAACAAATTGAAAAAACAGTGAATACAGCTATTAAGGTAAAAGTTAATTTTCCTGTTGTTTTAGTAAATCCAACCAGTGGCTCTCAACCTAATGGTGCATTACTTTAACATAGTTCCTCATGTTGTGGTGATCTGAACTATAAAATTGTTACTATTATTTTTGTTGTTATTTCATAATTACAATTTTCTGCTGTTATGAATTTTAATGCAATTATTTTTGAAGATAGTAGTTTCCCAAAGGGGTTGCAACCCACAGATTGAGAACTGCTGTTTTAGCCTGTGTGACCCTAGCTCATCTCTTCATAAAGGTTTTGTCAAGAAGTCATCGCATGAATTCTAATATTTCTCAATCATTCATTTTACCAGAGACTGAGAAGTTTCATGATTAAAACTGACAACTTTACACATGAAACTCAAGAAGAAGGAAGACCAAAGTGTGGACACTTCCATTCTTCTTAGAAGGGGGAACAAAATACCCATGGAAGGAGTTACAGAGACAAAGTTCAGAGCAGAGACTGAAGGAAGGACCATCCAGAAACTGCCCCACCTGGGGATCCATCCCCCAAACAACCACCAAACCCACACACTATTGCAGATGCCAACAAGAGCTTTCTGACAGGAGACTGATATAGCTGTCTTCTGAGAGTCTCTGCCAGTGCCTGACAAGTACAGAAGTGGATGCTCACAGCCATCCATGGGACGGAGCACAGGGTCCCCAATGAAGGAGATAGAGAAAGTACCCAAGGACCTGAAGGGGTTTGCAGCCCACTAGGAAGAATAATAATATGAACTAACCAGTAACCCCAGAGCTCCCTGGGACTAAACAACCAATCAAAGAAAACACACAGAGAGACTTATGGCTCTAGCTGCATATGTAGCTGAGGATGGCCTAGTTAGTCATCAATGTGCAGAGAGGCCCTTGGTACTGTGAAGGCTCTATGTCCAGTATAGGGGAATACCTGGGCTATGAAGTGGGTGTGGGTGGGTTGGGGAGCAGTGGGAGGGGGAGAGAATAGGGGGTTTTCAGAGGGGAATCTAGGAAAGCGGATAACATTTTAAATGTAAATAAAGAAAATATCTAATTAAAAAAAAAAACCTGGCAGTTTAGTCACATGAGCTCTGACACATCACTTCTTTTAAACTTAAAAGTTGTACATATTAATAGGGTTCCACTCTGGAAACACATATTTTCTAATGGATTTACACCGGCCTGATATATTAAGATCTTGCTATACTCCATAAAACATACCGTCTGTAGTTCATATCTAAAGAATGCCTTCCCCCTTATTTTCACTTGACTGCAGGGGTAAGTAAGGTGGAGAAAGAATAATCCACAGTGTGGAGCAGGTGATTTAGTACATTTGGGCAATGCTGGTGTCATGTAAAAATGGCCACAGTGTTAGAGTCTTTAAGCACACGAGTTAATCACAGAGGTGAAGTATTGGCTCAGGTGAAGATAACAGTTACTCAGTTCCAAATAATTTGCCTTGCCACATTCAGAGATAACAATTGTCAATTAATAAGACTGGAGATATTTTAGAGGTCAGGAATAGTAATACAATATTTTGGTTCTTTTACTGTCTTCTGAGGTTTTGGTGCCTGAATGGTACACTCTTGAGGTATTGCTCTGTAAAGAAATCAGCGGAGGACTTGCGAAACAGCTTAGCTAGTGAAGAAACTTGCACCAGGGTTAACAACCTCGGTTCCATTCCCCAAGAGCATACAATGGAATGCAAGAACATACTTATGCAAGCTGTCTTATGACCTCCACATTTGTATGCTACACACACACACACACACACACACACACACACACACACACACACACTATTAAAATGCAAGGTGAAAACAAATAAAGGCAATCCCTCCAGCCTAATGGATAACTCTGGATCTGTGACATCTAGAACAGTGCTCAGCTTATAGTAGGTCCTCCATAAATGCATGGGAATTGAGTGGTTAGCAACTACAACATCAAACCACATAACCAGCAACTCTTGGCTGAATTCTTAATCAGTACAAATCATTAGACCTGAAAGTTCATTTACTTTTTATATCCAGTCCTTCTTGTTGTTCTTGGATTATTTTTTCATGTTTTGACCTTTAATTTATTTATTTATTTATTTTGGTTTTGTGAGACACTGTTTCTCTGTATAGCCCTGGCTGTCCGGGAACTCACTCTGTAGACCAGGCTTGCTTTGAACTCAGAAATCTGCCTGCCTCTGCCTCCAAGTGCTGGGATTAAAGGCGTGTGTCACCACGCCCACCTATTATAAAGCACAGATGAGTTTAATTTCAACCTTAATATAGTGTGAATAAAATGTGAATAAACAATCGCAGAAGTTCTTTTCTCTAAACTTGTAGGTCTGAAAGCTTTGGATTCCTAAGTGTTATAATATATGCATTGATTTTTTTTTTTCTGGCTATGATTCTCCAACCAACTGTGGGTGGATTTCATAGGTATGTGGTTCAACCCACATTTCCATTTTGTTAGTGATTGGAAAAGAAAACCTCCAAAAAGTTCTTGCTTCAGTCTGCCTGGTCCATCGTAGAAGGTAATTACTATCAGAGAACAGGTTTGATTCTCTCCAAATATCATAGCTACTACAATGTTCAGAAAGTAAATGATACAATGTTACCCTGGATGTCCTTCACTTCTGAATCACTTCTCTCTTGAGAGGAAATATATGTGTTTGTGTATATATGTATATATCCTCACAATTCAACCATAACTGTGACCTAATTTCCACAGACTCTTGAAATAGAAATCACCAGGGTCTGCATATTTGAATATTATTTATGTTTGAAAGGGATAGAACAGTCATCATAGTCATTTTGTTTGCTGTGATGGTTAATAGAACTCCACATGATTGTTCAGGAAAAGAAACACAATAGCTACATTTGGATGACCCATTTTTCCATAGAGCAGTTTTATAGGAAGGAAGCTTCAGCACCACGAGCCAGTCTCTTAACCACTGGGTAAAGAGTTAGATTCTTGCAGTACTGGTGAAAGATGATCCACCTCTGGTTATTCTTGGAAAGTATCTTTCCTGTCACAGAATAGAGCATCATAATAACTTGTTTCTTATCTGTCCTCCCCACCTTTCAGCAAGAAACCTCAGAAAGTATGTTTTCTATTGCTAATGTCTCATCATATCATAATTTTCACTGCACATGTTAACTGCACAGATTTGTTTTTGAATTGTATATAATTATTCCAGTATTATGATTTTTTCATCATTTGGAAACATCCCACACTTTTCTTGGTGGCTATTTGGACACTAATTTATCAGATTCTTTTAAAATAAAAGAAATATGTAGCATGACAATGTCCATATCAATGAGCCCATGCATCCCAGTCTGATGTAAAACCCCACTGTCAGTTTGGTTTGCTATGGCACATTGAAAGGGTTCCTGAGCATGGATCCCAAAATGGCAACTTACAGGCTTTTGTTTCTGTCTCATGGAAGATTAGAGATATTGCTTGTTGTAATTTATCTTGATTCTACCTTCCACACTTTGGAAATTATAGAAAACACATTCCATGGAGCAATTATACAGAGGGATTGCGAGGGGTGGCTTTGTGATCAGAGGAACTTGGCCTTTTTGTTCCTTATATAATACTAGCTGAAAGACTTAGAGTGAAATTCCATCATATAATGGGAGGCACTATATCATCTTTTGTCACAGAGTTGACAACACCAGTGGGACTAGAGATAGTAGAAAGAGGCATAGACAGATCTAGGGTAATTTTTAGTTTGTGCATGAAAGAGTCCTTTATTTTGATATATGAGTTTTGACTCAGATATATCCATTCCCTCTGATTGAGTTGCACTAGGGAGAAGTCAACAGAAAAATACTAGGAATTAATTATTAAGTTATGTTTATATATTTATATCTTTCATACATATTCATCTATTTATTTAATATTTAGTGTTTTAATTATTAAACAGCTTTTGAACATTGTTTATGGGAGAATATTCCTTGGTAGCCAAAATATATTCTCAAGTATAACCAGCTGACTGCAAAGCAGAACATCATAGAAACATTATAGAGCTCCCACCATCTGAACTCCTTATAGTGTATTTGATTGAAGTCAAAACACTTAAAACAAGAGGACAACTCATTCCCTGAGAATTCTACTAGATAACTATGCATTACTAAGTCCTTATCTAAGACAAGTAAGAAAAGAAATTAGCAAAAGATGTCCCACTGTTTTTAAAGCGTTGAGTTTAACTCGGTGTGAAGAGTAATGCGAAAGATTCAAACAATTAAATCACTTGAGACTCAAAATATTTGCAAAATATTTTTATAGGCCTCCTGGAAAATGTAAGTCTATTTAGCAGACTGTACAAGTTGACAACAGCGACTCCATGTTGTAATGGAGACTTCATCTTCTGCTCTGGAGAGCATTCTAGAAACTTGGTGATATGCCAAACAAAGTTATTTTCCCAAGACAGAAGGATGCTGAGGGTTGTGTGAGCTAAACTTTTCTTAAAGTGGTCTGTAATGGAGAAATTGGTGAAGGAAAGAAATTTGCTATCTAATATTTATTTTCCAGTTTTTGTTTTTAGAAAGAAAACAAGCGCCCCTCCCCCTCACAATCACAGGACTCCAGATAAATTCTTTTTCTTTAAAAGACCAACTAGGCCTCTCTGCACAAGGCTTATTGCTTGAGCTCATGATGAGAGGAAAGAACGAATCTTATGGCCACTCTGAGTTGAATTGATTTTGGTCTTATATCATATGTTATCTAAGTGATATATGGCTGTGGCATCTTGTTGGAAGGAAAGCAACACCTTCACTTATATTTTCCAGTTGTATTGTCCTTTGGCTACTTTGGAAAGGCCTGCTGCCTTAAAGTATCCTTTGCCCACACAATACTATCCTTAACCTCATCAAGAAATTGCTTGAAATTTGCTAAGCCTTAAAAGAAATATGACCCTGAAATTCTATCCAATTTTATATTTAATGAACTACCATAATATTGTACCTACAAGCATATGAGCAACTATGATGACTAAGTTCTGAGGATCAAGAAGGAAAAAGATGCAATTCTTTGCCACTAGACTACTGCAAAATGATTACAAGATCATAAGGACGAGGATTTCTTCTGTTAGATAAATGTCCCTCAGATATGGCATGGAAAAGGTATCCATAAACTCTCAACAATATGGTTGCTTGAACAAGACAAGCATAATGACATAAATTGATATACCAGTGTCGGTGGGGAAAATTCCACAGGATCCTAGTCTACATGAAGACCTACAGACAATCAATGACTGATGAATATTAAGAAGTAGATTTCTCCAGGGATAATTTCCCATATAGTTGTTAATCCCAACTGGTCATCCCTGGATACATGTACATGTTAGCAACACTAAATGGACTTAATAGTTTATGTATGCATATGTGTGTATGTGTGTGTATGCATATGTATGTAAGTACACTAACATATGCATACCTGGTATTTTAAGGGCTCCCAAAAGATATAGTTGCATATAGAACCATTTAGACATTTACAATACTTTCCCAAACAAGGAATAATAATATTGATATAGACATTTGAATATTTTTGTGCCCATATATTCCTGGGTACAGTTGGTAGGAAATAGGCCTACCTAAAACAGATTAATACCTGTAACCAGAGATCATTATAGATAAAAAGTGTGCTGGTAATCATATATGTAGACCTTTTCAAAGAGAGAACTTTTATATGGCCTTTGACCTATTTTTTTGAAAGGTCCTACTATATAGCTTTAAAGTCTGATATAGTTATATTTCTGTACCAACAAAGTTCATCTTGGTTTATTTTTAACCTCTTCTTAATATGCTTGCTTATGCAACACATACACAAGAACACACACACACACACACACACACACACAGAGGCATGGGTACACTTATACACACACAGATCTTTTCTTAAAGTTCAACCTTCAACCATGCCACGGAAATAATTTAATGTTGAAACTATTCATGTTCACTTTTTAAGAGAGGCATGGATTATTCAATTTGAAATATCCATGGAAATCATCCATATTTTACGCTGTAGACAGCACTTCACATTCTGTTGACTATTCTATCCCTTTTCATTACTTTGGTAGCAGTATATCCCAACATATATCTGTAAATTGATTAAGGTTGGACGTTGTTTTGGTGGGGGCAAACCCATGTGATCCCCAGGACTAGGATGTCAGGCCTCTGGCCACAGTTGCTTGGATTAGGGATTGAAGTATTATCTGGTTTAGAGTATTTATTATAGGACCCATTGCATTATGTTAATTAACTACCGAGAGCCGAGTGGGTGTACCCTGCCCTAAGTCCCTCATATTGCGTAAAACCTGATCTTTCCGACTGTGACTGTGTCTCATTTTCAGACTCCATTTTACAAGCTACTTTTTACTCCTTTCTGAAAATGGAGGCTGTCTAGGCTCCTGGTTGGACGTGGGAACAACAACATCCAGCTGGCACCAAGTCCATATCACAGGCTGGCAAACAACTCATGCTTAAGGGGAGAAATGGTGCTATCCTGTCAATTAACTGGGTGTGGGGTGGATTGGGGCTGTAGGGGCACATGGGTGATGTAAAATCAAAACTGTGACAATTGTGGCAGGAGAATCTGGAGTGGAGCCTGAAACCTCAAATTAACATGTGAAAAAAGCAGAGAAAGACTTTCCATTCCTTACCTGAGCCCATCTGCTAAACAGAATTCACAAGAAAAACAAAAACAAAACAAAAGAGGCAATAGAAAGAGAAGTGGGTGTTGTGTAAAGGTTTTATCAAGGGCTATATATTTCAGGTTCTAATGCTTTTAGGGCTCTTTCCTCAGCTCACTGGCCAACTCCCTCTGTACCTTGGAAGTACTTTCTCTCTCTTAACAAACCTTCTCAATTTCTATTTTTAAGCCATGTGTAATCTTTTGTCCTGGTCTACAAGAGCACAGAATGGAGTGGTCTCTGAACTCAGACCTACAGATCAACACTAAGCACTTTCTTTCTTATTCTCTTATCTCCTTTTTAGATACTGGCCAAAAGCCTAAGCAGGCTGTCCAGTCTCGGCCTTCTCACTGTTTCTCTGACCTCTACACTGTGACCTCTTCTTCCATTCCATTTCCTTTCCTTCCAGCAGCTACTGGACATTTTTGCTGACATGTTCTGATGCTTTTTTCTCTCAAACTTTAGTGATTTTTTTCTGGAACTTCCTGGGTGTGTTTTTAAAGTCTTTTATTAATGAGATTAAGAACCTAGAAGGAAATGTCAAACAACTTATTGACCAAATTCGTTGAAGCAGAGAATATAAGGCCCTCAATGCGATTGTAAAAAGAGGTGGGCATCGAGCATTGTGATGGTGAATGTCCCCATGTACAGTCCTGCCATCTGACCATCTGGTGTATGCCTCAAGGGACTAGCAGACCAAAAACTCTCTCCTATCTCAGGGGCTTCAGCTCTGCTGGCTCCCAGTTACTTGAATTGCTTGTCCTCTGGCCTGTCTAGATCTCCAGTACATCTGTCTACATATTCATTTGTCATGACCTGGTCTTGACTTTCTGTCACATTTTTACTGCAACTCAGCTCTGATCCTGCTGCCTAACTCTACATCCAATAGCTAGAATCCGACATTTTCTGCAGATTCTTCTCAAGCTTCGGTATCAATACAGACTCGATTTGCATTTCTCTCTGCTTCTCTGCTGGTTAGTATATCAGAAACCCTTGCTGCATCCTACACATATGTATATACAGATATATTTACAGTGTGATGAGCAATGTGTGATCTGAAAGTTAATGTAAATAATTAAGACTTAGATAAAAGAGCCTGTGTTTGCTTTCAGGGACATGTAGAAAGTGGGAGTATCTAGCTAATTTCTGCCATTGAAGCTGCCTTATACTGTGAATTTGTTGCTGTTTAATAAGTTCTGACATCATGGAGAGACACACCTATGTTGCTGATACAGCACACACAAAACATTTTATTTTTTCATGTATTTGTTTAGCAGCCCTTAAGTGTATATATGTGTGGGTGCATGTGAGTGAGATGCATACATATCATTGCATACATGTAGAGATCAGAGGATTACTTTGGGGAGTCCATTTGTTCTCTTTCTGACATGTGGGTTCTGGAAACTGTCCTCAAGTTGTCAAGCTTGATGACAAGTGCCTTTGCCCTATGAGCCATCTTACCAACTCAACATTATAAGAAAAGTGAATACAAAATCCTTTTTTCCTGATTTTAAAAGCTAGAAGACAATTGTTTACAAATACAGACAATTTTTTTATACTATCAAGACATGAAGATGAAGCTATCATGGATCAGAGGCAGAAGGAAACAATGAGTCAGAACTCTGGTGACATTGTTTAAAAACCCTGGATTAATCTCTATTTGAATCATAATGATTAAATAAGACAATGCGTTCTGTTTTGATTACATTTATTTGAACTTATTTTTCTGCTGTTTACAGATAAAGCAAATTTAATGTTTGAAAAACTACAACCCAGTGGGGGAGGAAATCCATCAAACTGAATGGTATTGCATAGTCCACAGTTGAAGGAAGATTTCCTTCATTTTTGCATGACTGAAATAACTAAGTGAGGAAGACAAAAGAGTAGTATTTCTTTAAAAGAAAAGTTATGCAATATTCACAAATAAATTTTCCTAAAGTTTTACAAGAGCAGACTTACTCACTTATGTACCAAATTTGTCTGATCTTGTGCTAAAGCAGCTGGCTTGACAGCATTTGTATGGACCATGAAACCTAAAATATTTATAATTTGGCCTTTTACAGAAGAAGTTCATTGACCTCTGGTCTAACCGAAACAGCTGATTCCCAAAAGCTCTTTTTGTTTAAGCTTCCTTTTGGTCTACTAGGGAGACCATAATGGGGCTCATTGAAATTTATGGCTCTATCTTAGTCTAAGAATTAAAGCACAAGCAGGGAGAGGTAGGGGTCACTTTAATCCACTCAGGGAATAACTCAGTGTATGAGGGATTTATTCACTATCAGGTAGGAGGAATTTGTCACTGAGAATTTTGAATAAGTTGTTAAATGTCACGAGGTGAAATTCTTTCTGACCCAAGACCTGGAAAACCTGTTTTACATTACCAGCTATAGACAGAGAGTCAAAAGAGGTGCAAACATTTGTTCATTCCCTACCATAAGTTCTAGGCTTTATTTTCACGTTTTGTTCAAAAAAGCAATCATCCAAACCAAGTTATATTTGTGGAGGGAAAGCCATTATTAGTAAAAGATCAGAAAATGGAGCTAGTCCCCATTAAGAATTTTTTATAATCACAGTCCATAAATCTCAAACAGCAAGCCTTGGAATGCTGAACCTGGCATGATAGATTCGCAACACTGCGCTCAATGACCCAAGACTTTGAGCAGGACAGAATGGCTGCCCTTAGTTGCATGAACCTGATTTGCATGATCCCTATTTGTATAACAGAGACTGCACAAATGGAAATGACAAGCATAGCAGTTCACCTTACATTCACAAAAGTGCACAGGAGCTAATCTGCTCGGGACTCTGTGCATGATGCAAATTGCATGCTAGAAATTGCACATAAATTCACCTTAACTATAGAAGCATGTTTCCCAAGTAGAGAATCCTACAGCCTATTGCTTAAGTTTAGGTGAAGCAGTAGATGTTATTAACTCTGCTGTCCTGATGTTATGAATATGTTACAAATCCTTGTTTGCATCTGTTCTTCTGCACTAGGGAAGCAGTGGCTGGTTGTTAAACTACTTTGTTCCCCACATACAGGATTTTTCTTGTGTGTAGGAAAATGGGCTTCACCTTATTTTTCTAAGACAGTTAATGCAAAATCAGAAGGGGGCTTTGATCCAAGTCTTTTAGAAACCCTTCTGCATGGTTTTCTGGCTAGAATACGGGGTAGGAGAACCTGAAAGAGCAAGGTAAGCACAAGCCTTGCAGGAAAATGGACGAACCTAGAAATGTATAATATTAAGCAAAGTTATCCAATCTCAGGAAGAAATATGTCATGTAGAACCTAGTCTATAATTAATACATATATAAACAAGTGTGGGTGTGGCTGTACTGTAACATTTAGAATAGAAAACTAGGAAGAGTAATTTTTTTAAAAAAAGATAAAGTCCATGTTAAGTAGTTCACATATATAGGATATCCTTTAAATGATCTGTCAAGGTATAACATATTTCCAAATTAAAATAAGTCCTTAAAAAGGCAGTGTCTACATGTGATTGCTACCACCTTAATGGGAAATCTCAATTTCAAATTAAGTTTTTCATTGTTTGATTATTCCTGTATTCTATAGTATATCCTATTAGATTCATTTTTGTTTTGTTTTGTTTCTGTTGCTGTGACAAAACATGACTAAAACCAACTTAAGGAATAAAGAGTTTGTTTTGGCTTATAGTTCCAGAAGAATAAGAGTCTATTATGCCAAGGAGGCATAGCAGTAAGCTCCATCCATGGAAGAAAAAGCAAAATGCTAAGAGATCACATGGTTAACTGTATGCACAAAGCAGAGGTAGCAAACTGGAAGTGGGGCCAGACTAGGTACTCTCAAAGTTAACTCCCTCATGAAATACTTTTTCCTACAAAGCTGTTCCTTGCCAAATAGCATCACCAAGTAGGGCATTTATCATTCAAACCCCCACCAATACTAAGCTTAGTGTTTCATTCTTTAAACATATTTATGCTATTCTAATAATAGAGTTTGAAGAGTATTAGGAGTATTTTTTAAAATAATCACAATTTTGAAATTTCTGGAAATTCTTTTTTTTTTTTTTTTTTTGAGATAGGATTTTTCTGTGTAGCCCTGGCTGTCCTGGAACTCACTCTGTAGACCTGGCTGGCCTCAAACTCAGAAATTCACCTGCCTCTGCCTCCCAAGTGCTAGGATTAAAGGCGTGCACCTTTGCCTGGCTAAATTTCTGAAAATTCTTATGGATACTTAATTATTGTCCCTGAATCTCTAAAATGTATCATTGTTGCTGAGTATATGTTCTGAAAACGAATAGATTAACTTCAGGAGTACAAGAACTTTAAGAAACTTAGAAAACATGGTATTTGGAAAGCTTTATGAAAGAATTGGAAACTCGGAGGACCAGAGTCCTACAATAAGAGGTGGCCCTTTGGAGAGTGGAAGAGGATACTATAAATAATTATATTGGGCTAACACAATTAATCTGAGGTTGTCTTCAGCTAAGCAGAATGTATGGTGACCCTAATTAGAAGTAACAAGGTCTATCTGATGATGGGAGGAGTCATGATAATGAGGCAGTGACAAATGACCAGATTAAACCAAGGTTAGGTGACTTCACTGGAGCAGAGGATACACTGGGATGGAAGAAATTAATGAGTGCCAGCAGCTGCTCAAGACAATTATAATGTCAATCTCGGAGAAGCTGTAAGCTCCTGAGGTACCTAACCCACTTGCTAGGGTGGAAATGGGAAAGACTTAAAGGGATGGGGCTCTGAAAATTTGTAGTAAGTGGGATCAAAAATTCTATCACTGTAACTTCACCAATTAGTGTATCTCACAAGTAATTATTAAGTTACAATAAACAATATAACGTAATATAGCTACATATTAAATGAATATAATATACATGATATATTATGTAATGTGCATATAGTTATTATTAAGAATACTATTTTCTCACTCCTGAAAACAATAACAACAAAAAAGATGAGTACCTACTATCCTTTTGTAGCTCCTAGTAGCTTTGGGTTAGCTACCATGTGTGTTCTTCTGATACATACTTGTTTAGAATTGTCTGAAGGAGTAGTTGAAAATATTAGCAATTCTGATCCCAGACTTATTTGTCAGGATGTTACAGTTTTATGCCTTTAAAGTGAATTATGCTCTAGCCACCATCTCATAGTTTTTTGTTTTTTGTTTTTTCAGGATAAACAAAATAGGATTTCTGTTTCACCTTTCCTCTTTTACGTCTTTCCTCTTCAGATAGCATCAATTTTCTGTCCATCATCTTTACCCTTTGGCCCTCTCCCTGTCCTGCTGTCTGATGCCCTTTGTGAGCAGATACCATCTTGACAATGTAGAAATGAGCCTTTTGGCTTTCCTGATAATGAACTTGTAATCAAATGAGGTACCAGCAGCATTAAAGAAATCTTCGTCACCTGTGTGTTTCTGGTCCTGTGCCCACATGGAGTTTTTGGTTTGTTTGTTTTTTTAATCTGTTGAGGTTTCTTATGCTATCCAATCTCATAATAAATGTAGAATTCGACAGGTACACATTTATAGGCAAGCATCACTTTGAAAGGATGTGTCTTTAGAGGATCAGACTTGACAATGTTTTTATCCAACATACGTTGAAACATTGGTACAGACATCAGTCAATGAGAGCCAGCTTCATTTAAGAATTGTGCTGATTGTGCACACTCATTCACCTCTCTGTGCTTAGCCATCATTTGGTTATTCATTTCAAGGCCCAGAAGCCTGTCTTTGTTTTGCCTATTTAATGGCTGGAAGATAACATCTAACACATTGCCAGAATCTTGTATAATGCCTCGATCTGCTATGCTTTTACACCTAAACTACAACTTGAGATTTAAATGTGACCATGCTATTATTTTATAGTTTATCTTGAAAAACAACTTACCTCTGGCTAGACAAGACAGGCAATCTGGTAGCAAGGGTATTTTGACGGTTTCTTTCAAGTACATTATTGGGCGGTGCAGCATGGGAAAACTGAAGAGCAGAACTGATACCAGCTAGAAAGGCAGTCCTCCAGGCAAACAAAATTGCTTGCTCTTTACCACTGAACAGCAGTTTGAAAGAACATGTTGGAAAACAGACAGCGAAGATACACAGGAGACTTCTTCATATGCAACACAAAAGAGAGGCAAAGGAAAAGCATGATTTTTGCAACTAACACACTACTTAAGGTGGACAAGATTAAAATGCTGCTAAACTTTGCAAAAATCACATGCATTAGCTTCCTTCCTCATGGGGTTCATAGAGGTGACTTTTGGAAGCATTTCTACTTCTGTGCTCTGCCATGCCTTAATAATGTGCAGAAATGGACTTGTGTCCATTAATGGTGCTCTCCCTTCCAATCAAATTGTGGTTTGTAGATTACTGCTTCCCCTTAGTTTTCTCTAATTAAGTGGCATCTATGCTGTTTAGCAATTAGCTCTAAGAGCCCCAAAAGGGTTTGCAAGTTTGCCTGGCCGGAAGGGTAGAGAAAGGACTAAGAAGTGTTTGAGTGCCTTGTATTATCCCCCAGTATTTCTGTTTAAAGTCCAAATTAAATGAAGTTGGAAGATTTTATTATTAATTTGACAAAAGGGCTTTATGATATAGTACATTCAATGCCCCCAAACATTTAAAATGTATTAGTACCTACTATCAACTATGTTTACTGAAGTCTGCTTATTGAAAACTAGGATTAAAATGCTTTAGTTTAATGACTTAAAGAGTCTAAGAAAGAATACCATTTAGAGGTCCCTCATCTGATGGTTCAATAGGTACTGGCATCATCGCTGCCATTAAACATCTTATCAAAAGTATTCATGTTAGATGATAATTTCCCAAATATATTGAACCATCACTACTATTTTTAGTGAATGTATACATAATTTAAGCATTCTTGTTAAAAGAAAGCCAATTACTCATTTGATAGCCAGGAAATTATGCTGTGGTAAAATTAACAATCGTAGTAGGGAGTCTAATTTTAACTGGGACTCTTCATTGCTGTCTTCTTATCCTTGGCTTGCTACTTTTTGCAGTGCAGAGAAGTTAACTTGATATTCCCAAAGTGTGTATTTGAGCAAGCAAGCGACCTTGTTAACTGTTGCTCTCAGTAACTGCAGTGATTTGTATAACAGCAGCAAATACAGAAACAAAAGACTAAAAGTGAAAACATTTTCTCATTTCCTAAAGCTTTGTCTGATAATACTTTCAAAACTTCTAAAACTGTCAGAAATAGTTACGCTTTGCTATATATGTGTGAAATTGCAGCTTACAAATACAGAATTGGTTTGGTCTTTCTGATTTTTGCCTAGTATGAAGAAATAAAGGCATCATTTGAATGTAGAAATGGGTCCTCAAAAAAAAATCATAGAGAAGGGCTCTAGTGCAGATTTTGTTTTCTGTGTTTATGCCAAGATGGTGCATGAAACGTAAAAATTTTGTTAAGTTCATGAACTTTTATATTTTATCTGTAAATTTCAGGACATACATGACAAACTGGGTATTTTGTTATTAAAACTTCCAGTTAATTTATGTATATGGTATCAATTTTCTGAGTACAAGATACAAGATTTATCATCTTGTATATTTGGTATATATCTATATCTATATCTATATCTATATCTATCTATCTATCTATCTATCTATCTATATATATATATATATATATCAAACTAGAACAGAGATTGATATCAGAAGAGTGAGGCTGTTGATGTGATAGGCCTGACCACATTTTGGGAAAAGGGATTGTGAAAAGATTTTAGAATTTGAATCAGAAAAACTGTTAAGTCTCCTGAGCTTAATGGAATAAGCTGTGGAACCATGGAAGATAAGAATGCTGAAAGAAATACAGGCACTTGAGGCGTGGCTTGCAACATTTCAGAAGGAAGCAAAGATATATCAGAGCTGTGTATGTTATGCTTTGGATTAAGACTGTGGATGCTAAATTACTGAGACAATGGTTGCTGGTTAGCTGAGGCTGAAAAATCCTAAGTGATTAATGAATGTAATTGGGGTGAAATTTCATGGGAAGTATTTCTTTAGGGCCAGAAGACAGCAGTTTTGGTTCAGGATGGTGAAGGGTATATTTTAAGCTGTAAGTGTAACTTGAAAATGTGTTAGACTATCTCAAGAGTTCTTACTTTGAAGGCATAAGAGATGCAAACTTGAAGGGGTTATGGGGAGTGACTGAGTCCTGGGACCATGTGACAATGTTGAAGTCCTTACATGAAGGTTTTGAGAAAACTTGAATGAAGACGCAGAATCAACAGCAATGAAAACTGTTGCCTTGCTGTTGAGGTTGAAGTCTGATATTATGGGAAAGCCTTGGGCCTGTCCAAAATGTCAGACACCGTTTGTCAGCGAGACTTTCGGTTCTCAACCTGGGGGATCCTAGAGCCTGTACCTGCACTATGCGACATAGCCTTTGGTAAGGTTACAGATTCAACTTGATTTCTCCTGATAAGAGCCTGTTCTGCTTGCACCTGAAATTCCTGAAATACCTCCCCAGGCTAATGAGACATCTCATTCAGTGTCTTAGCTTTCAGGTCAATGACCTTTGCCCACCCTAGATACTCTTACCCCTTTCCCCCAAAACTATATAACCCTTGATTCACTCTGAGTAAAGTTTGTCTGTCCCACCAAAGCTGGTCCTGGTATGTCATTATTATCATTTATACTCACAAGTTATCCAAAACCCTGTTCTTGGATACTGCTCCCTTCTTTCACATGGGTCAGGGGCCAACAACCTGATTGAGGTTTCCTGGAGAGAAGCTGAGGCTTGGTATCATGATTCAGAGGTGGAGTCCCTAAAGAGGCTGAGAGAAGCCATTGGTGAAGCTCCAGCCTCAGCTGTACTAGAGATCTGATGTTATTTCAGATGCTAGGAGTATATGATATAAATCAATCTCAGCCTGGGGTATTGAATAGAGTTAGCCACAGTACATATGACTACAAGTAAGTTGTGCATGCTGTGGGTGGCACAGCCAATGAATTAGGGTTGTCCAAGCCTTTTGGAGCCCATAAATGAGTGGGTTCCAGATGTCCAACATTAAGCTTTTTATAGCAGTTGGAATTTAGAATTCACTTTGATAAGATAGTAACTGGTGATGGTGGCAGTGGTACATGCCTTTAATTCCAGCACTGTAGAAGCAGAGGCAGGAGGGTCTCAATGTCTGAGGCCAGCCTGGTCTATAAAAAGACTTCCAAGACAGCTAAGGCTATACAGAGAAACCCTGTCTTAAAGAAGAAGAAGAAGAAGAAGAAGAAGAAGAAGAAGAAGAAGAAGAAGAAGAAGAAGAAGAAGAAGAAGAAGAAGAAGAAATATAAACAAACCACACAATAAAGCAAAGAAAAGAAACCCACAGTAACGTGTACATTGGTTCTCCTTTCTTGAAAGAAGGAAATAGAAAATCTTTTTATTTTACAGTTGACAGACTTTGAGTTTTTAAAGGGAACTTGGACTTTTCTAATGATAAAAACTTTTAAAGACTGGGCCTTTTGAAATCCAACTGTACTTTGTATTATGATATTAACAAGTGGCCTTGGGAACAAACACGAAAGGAAAAGTTGTATCATAGCATTGTTGTGTTTCTGTGGCCATCTGACTGATAAGCAATGGCTTGTAATGCTTATATTTTATTTTCTACTTGACACAAATTTGAGTTACCTAAAATGAAGGACCCTCAAATGAATAATTACTACTATTAGAATGGCCTGAGGACTTGCTTGTGGGGATTTTCTTAATTGTTAATTGGTGTAGGAAGTCTCAGCCCACTGTGGGCAATATACCCCTAGGCATGTGGGTCTGAGCTACATAAAAGAGCTAGCTAAACCAGAGAGAGAGAGAAGGGATTAGTAGCCTTCCCCATTTCTGTTCCAGACCTTGAGCTCAATTGTATTAATAGTACCTATTTCTCACCATTATTCTGAACTCCCTTATAAAGGATAAGGAATGGCTAATGCTTTTCCTAGGAGAAAAGAGAGAAGAAAACTTATCTTTGTTAGCCTTCTAGTCTTCTTTTTCTTGGAGTCTCTGGGTCTCCTCTCTG
Source organism: Mus pahari (assembly GCF_900095145.1). Classification (NCBI taxonomy): domain Eukaryota; kingdom Metazoa; phylum Chordata; class Mammalia; order Rodentia; family Muridae; genus Mus; species Mus pahari. The sequence goes on from NC_034613.1 coordinate 110,882,370, forward strand.
CCTCTCTGATTCTCTTTTCTTCATCACTCCTATCATTTTCTCTGCTTTTCTTTTTCCATTTTGTTCTTCTTATATGTGAAATTTGATAGGGCTAAGATCAATGTATAATCTCTTAGGGAAAAACAAAACAAAGTATCTCAAAGAAGGAGTGTTAGGGAAAAAAACACAAATGGAAGTCTATACATTTAGTTGGCATAGTCTCTTCAAGTTTAACCCTTAGGTCTGGGCCATTAGGTATCACCAGGTTATTTTAATGACTCCTTTTGTTTTTTGTCAGATAAATTCTTCTGCTTCCTAATAGTGTGTGAAACAAGTAGTTTTTTTGGCTGTATTCATATTTTTCTTTGTTTTATATATCAACTTTTTATTTAAAAGTTACGTTGTGCCAGGAGTGGTGGTGCATGCCTTTAATCCCAGCACTTGGGAGGCAGAGACAGGCGATTTCTGAGTTCAAGGCCAGCCTGGTCTACAGAGTGAGTTCCAGGACAGCCAGGGCTACACAGAGAAACCCTGTCTCAAAAAACAAAACAAAAACAAAAACCCCAAACAAATCAAAACAAAAAGTTAAGTTGTATATAACTGCTTTAGTTTACTTCATATGCTCCATATATCCTTACAAGTGTACAAATCAAAAATTGTGTCTTCCAAAACAGTTACCAATTTCTTAGCATGTGTAACTTTTCACTCCCTCAATGGGAAAAGATGTTACTAGTCTTGCAGTGACTTGATGTGCTAGGGCAAGTTGGTATTCAGAGAGGGTTTCCCCCTTCTCAGAGGAGAAGGGACAGGGTGATGGAGGAAGGGTTGTATAAGGGGTAGGGGAGAGGAAAAGGTGAGCTGTGATAAAAATTTTGAGTGAATATATAAATAAATTCATGAAAAATAAATACTATATGAAAGATCAATTTTGCTTTCATTTGACATGAATAAATTGTGTTTGTTTACATCAAATGACTGTCTAAGTCTTGAGATTAAAGAAGTCCTGATACTTATATCACCCCTGTTTCTAGCTTTTGTTTCTTTAAGCCAATCCTGCATTTGTCTAACTAGAATTAACAAATGAATCAGTGCCTACATTCCTTGGTACTGGTGTGCAATAGCATGAATATAAATAGTAAGTCTTTAAATAATGGTTGAATGAACATTATTCATTCACTGGTAAAGCCTTTGCTGCTTGCCTCAGACCATTTTGGCTGCTACAGTCAAATAATGTGTAATTTGTAAGTAAGAGAAATTTACTGTGCATGATTTTGCTGATAGAAAGTCAATTAAGGTACTGGTGATTTCAATATCTGATGTTCCTCATAGATGTGGTGGTCTGTATCCTTTCATGGCCAGAAGGGGCAGGTTGTAAAAATATGTTCTGCAACATCTCTTTTTATAAGAGTTGGATTTTTGTGTGTGTGTGTGTATGTGTGTGTGAACTAATAATGTCTTCCAAGTCTTAATCCTACCTCAGTCGGATTACATTCTAACACAAGCATTTGAGGAAAACACTAGTGATTAGACTGTAGACTTGTCGCTACAGAAGTGACTAGACCTTTAAATAAATGAAATATATGGTTTATATTTAAAATTACCTTAAGGAGAATTCAGAGGGCTATTTGATTAATATTTATCATCTAAAAACTTCAGCCTCCATAAATCCAATGAAACTTTATAATAGCAGTTTAAAATTTTAAAATATTATTTTTAAATTTGCTTTTTTAAAAGAATATTTGTGAATGCAGTGGGAGAATAATTTGACATTATGCATTATGATTTCTCTAGAACTCATAGTTACTTTATCAGGGTCCCAGGGTGAAATAATCCATATTCCATATGAAAATGTTCCTGATTAACTTCACTGTTACAGTGAAATACTATTATATGACTTGAAGGTTATTCTTACTTATTTTAAATGTTTATTCTAATGGCATGATAATAAAATTGAACTCTGTTCAAAATGCACCTGTAGTTTCATAAGTACAAACTGTAAAATAAGCAATTCATAGGCAGCCAGCCACAAAGAATGGTATTTTTATTTTGGGGTCAATTCTTCCCTTTGATCATATATAGTCTTGATCTCGTTGAAACGTGTTCTCTCAGATCATCTATAATAATCCAAATAAAACTGCTACAAAACTATCAAAATATTATTTGTAATTTGATAATTTGATAATTTTATAATCTCACAATAAGTGCACAACAATATGTTCTAAGACCCCGGAGCTTTGGAAAACCTAGCCTGTAATTTTAAAATTAGATAAGTCATCAAAATAGACATACAACAAAGCTTTCACCAAATGCTGTCATTAGTTATCAGTGATTCTCACACCTGAATCATTACTGTGTGTGATTAGTACACACACACACACACACACACACACACATACACACACTACAGCATGGGTGTGGAGGTCAGAGGATAGCTTAAGGGTGTCAGTTCTTACTTTCTACCATATGGGTTCCAGGGACTGAACTCAGGCCATCAGAACCTTTATTCTTTGACATTCCATCTTTGGCCTTCCAAGGTTTTCCTGAAGACAAATTGCTTTCACTGAATTGTCCAGGTTGTAACTGCTGGATGTGGAAACATTGAGAAATCTATCTTTGTGGAAGAACAGATTGTCTGGCTTTCCAGCATGCCAATAGCTACTGTTGAATTACCAAGGTTGTATAAATTAAGCCAATTGAATAATTTCCCTCTGTAATCTACATTCATTCTATCCATTCTGTTGTTCAAGATAATGCTTACAAATATGATCGTTCTGTGACTGAATCTGAGAACCTGCATTTGAGTGTCTCAGGTGAAGGAGCTACTACTGGCCCAGGACATTATAATTTAACTACAATATCGCCACCAAAGGTCATATTTTGAGGATCAAACAGAGTAAGGAAGCATGAAGAAAGACAAAAGAGAATAAAAACAGCTCCAAGGCAAACTATGCTATACAAATTTTTTGAAGGCATGAACTGGTGAGCAGGGATCTTAGAAATGTAATGCATAGCTGTGGAACTGGCACAATGCAGTCACCTTGGGAATGGAAACTACAACTTTCTAAATACAATATTCTTTACACTTTAAAGGGGGAAATTTCAGCAAATGGGATAAATGCTTATTTAACAACTTATAAATATAGCATGTTTTCCAAGTCATTTGGCCTTTAAAATGTGTGATTTCTTTTTTTTCTGTGTCTGACAATAAGAGACTGTTTTGTGCTATTTTTCCCAGGAGTCCCACTGTTGTTACTTAATATTTATTAAGTAGCCACTATGGTGGCTTGATTCTTACAGGAGAGAGATTTCTTCTTTACAATTCTGTGCTAAATAGGATTTTCGTACTGCCTGTCAAACTCTGAAACCATATTACACAACACAGAGCAACTTGAAGCAGACTGGGGTATAAGAATCAATGCCCACATTCTGCATTTAGAAAAACCGAGAACAACAAACCAAACATTTCCTCCTTGTAACTTAAACCTAAGTATCTATTAGGAATGTAGTTGCAAATGCATTCAATCAATTAAACAGGTCTCCCACTGATGAGCGTTGAGATTTATTGGCTAGGAGTGCAACGTAGGAACATATCAAGTCAAAAGGAGGTAGGAAGCATCGTTTAAAGGAAGATAAATCAGACTTTTAAGGTAATAATATTCAGAAAAGTCACTTTAAAGAGACACTGTACTTGGTAGCTTCGATAACTTCAAGAGAACAAGAATTATAATAGTGCTAAAGGGTGAAGCTGAGAATTTAAAGAGCACCGAAAATTTAATAAAAAGGAGTCATGCTTTATAACAGGGATTAGGAAACTGGAAGGGTAGAATTTGTGGCCTTCACTTCTGTGATTGAAACAAGGGGAAGATACACTTTGTTGTAAGACATGATAACAATGATAGCAATTTGGAAATCATGATTTCTAGGTCAATGTCAGTCAATAAACACAGAGCAAAATATCTTTAGCCATCTTATGTTGCTTATTTATTTTTTTCTTTCTTCTCTGATTTCTCTCCATCAAATGTGTGAAGAAAGCAACTCCAGGATTGCCAGACAGAAGAGGATGAAAGAAAAAGGCCAAAACCTTTTTTTTTTTTTATATATATTTTTAAATCGGATATTTTATTTATTTACATTTCAAATGTTATGCCCTTTCCCGGTTTTCCCTCTGCAAACTCCCTATCTCATCCCCTCTCCCCCTGCTACTATGATGGTGCTCCCCCATCCACCCATCCACTCCTGCATCAATGCCCTTGAATTCCTCTACACTGGGACATCAAGTCTTCACAGGACCAAGGGCCTCCCCTCCATTGATGCCAGATAAGGTCTTTTCAGCTCCTTCATCCCTCCTCCTAACTCTGGGTCTCTGTGCTCAGGCCAATGGTTGGCTGTGAGTATCTGCATCCATATAGGTCAGGATCTGGCAGAGCCACTCAGGAGACAGCTGTATCAGGCTCCTGTCAGCAAGCACTTTTTGGCAATAGCAGTTTGGTATCTGCATATGGGATGGATCCCCAGGTGGGGCAGCCTCTGAATGGCCGGCCTTTCCTTCAGACTCTGCTATACTCTTTATCCCCGTTTATCCTTTATATAGGAGCAATTCTGGGTTAAAAGTTTTGGAGATGGGTGGATGGTCCCATCACTCAACGGGGCATGGGGGACATGCCTAAGTTCTGGATATGGTATCAACAGGTTCTCCCTCCCTATCATGGGGTTGTTTCAGCTAATGTCATCCCTGAGAGGTCCTGGGAGGCTCTGGCTTTCCTGGCATCTAGGACTTTCTGGTTGCTACCCCTAGTTTCCCATCCCCCATTGCTGACCCTCTCTACACCTCCTACTTCTCCTGCCCATACCTGATTCTGATCCTCTTTTACACTTCCCCTCCCATCTCCTCCCAGTTCCCTCCCAACCTCTACTTCCCTTGATTATTTTGTTAACTCTTCTAAATAGGACAGAAGCATCCACTCATGTCTTCCTTCCTCTTAAGCTTCATGTTTTCTGTCTGTGAGTTATATCATATATATTCCATGTTTTTGCCTAATATCCACATATCAGTGAGTACATACCATGTGTGTTCTTTTTTTAATTAGGTATTTTCTTCATTTACATTTCAAATGCTATCCCCTTTCCTAGTTTCTGGAGTCCAGCTTCTTGAGCTCTTTGTGTATATTGGATATTAGTCCTCTATCAGATTTAGCATTGGTAAAGATTCTTTCCCAATCTGTTGGTCGCTTTTTGTCTTATCGACAGTGTCTTTTGCCTTATAGAAGCTTTGCAATTTTATGAGGTCCCATTTGTCAATACTCAATCTTACAGCACAAGCCATTGCTATTCTGTTCAAGAAGTTTTCCCCCGTGCCCATATCTTTAAGGCTTTTCTCTACTTTGTCCTCAATAAGTTTCAGTGTCTCTGGTTTTATGTGGAGTTCCCTGATCCACATACACTTGAGATTTGTACAAGGAGATAAGAATGGATCAATTCACATTCTTCTACATGATAACCACCAACTGAGCCAGAACCATTTGTTGAAAATGCTGTATTTTTCCACTGGATGGTTTTAGCTCATTTGTCAAAGATCAAGTGACCATAGGTGTGTGGGCTCCTTTCTGGGTCTTCAATTCTATTTCACTGATCTACCTGTCTGTTGCTATACCAGTACCATGCAGTTTTTATCACAATTGCTCTGTAGTACAGCTTGAGGTCAGGCATGGTGATTCCACCAGGGTTTCTTGTATTGTTTAGAATAGTTTTTGTTATCCCAGGTTTTTTGTTATTCCAGATGAATTTGCAAATTGCCCTTTCTAACTCTGTGAAGAATTGGGTTGGAATTTTGATGGGGATTGGATTGAATCTCTAGATTGCTTTTGGCAAAATAGCAATTTTTACTATATTAATCCTGCCAATCCATGAGCATGGGAGATCTTTACATCTTTTGAGAACTTCTATTTCTTTCTTCAGAGACTTGAAGTTCTTATAAATCTTTCACTTCCTTAGTTAGAGTCACACCGAGGTATTTTATATTATTTGTGACTGTTATGAAGGGAGTTTCCCTAATTTCTTTCTCTGCCGATTTATCCTTTGTGTAGAGAAAGGCCACTGATTTGTTTGAGTGAACTTTATATCCAGCTACTGCACTGAAGCTGTTTATCAGGTGTAGGAGTTCTCTGGTGGAATTTTTAGGATCACTTATATATGCTATCATATCATCTTCAAATAGTGATATTTCGACTTCTTCCTTTTCAATTGGTATCCCTTGATCTCCTGTTGTCTAATTGCTCTTGCTAGTACAATATTGAATAGGAAGGGAGAAAGTGGGCAGGCTTGTCTAGTACCTGATTTTAGTGGGATTGCTTCAAGTATCCCTCCATTTAGTTTGATGATGGCTATTGGTTTGCTGTATATTGCTTTTATTATGTTTATGCATGGGCCTTGAATTCCTGATCATTCCAAGACTTTTATCATGAATGGGTGTTGGATTTTGTCAAATGCTTTCTCAGCATCTAAGGAGATGGTCATGTGGTTTTTGTCTTTGAGTTTGTTTATATGGTGGATTAAGTTAGTGGATTTACATATATTAAACCATCCCTGCATCCCTGGGATGAAGCCTACTTGATCATGGTGGATGATTGTTTTGATGTGTTCTTGGATTCAGTTTGGGAGAATTTTATTGAATATTTTTGCATCAATATTCATAAAGGAAATTGGTCTGAAGTTCTCTTTCTTTGTTGGGTCTTTATGTGGTTCTTTATGTGGTTTATTATATTAAGTACCTTCTGTTTCTATTTTGTGGAATAGTTTGAGGAGAATTGGAATTAGGTCTTCTTTGAAGGACTGCTAGAACTCTGCACTAAATCAATTTTTTGTTCTTTTTTTGGTTGGGAGATTATAAATGACTGCTTCTATTTCTTTAGGGGAAATGGGACTGTTTAGATCGTTAATCTGATCCAGATTTAACTTTGGTACCTGGTATCTGTCAATAAAATTGTCCATTTCTTCCAGATTTTCCAGTTTTGTTTTGTATAGTCTTTTGTAGTAGGATCTGATGATTTTGTAGTAGCATTTCCTCAGGTTCTGTTGTTATGTCTCCTTTTTCATTTCTGATTTTGTTAATTAGGATTCTGTCCCTGTGCTCTCTAGTCTGGCTAAGGGTTTATCAATCTTGTTGATTTTCTCAAAAAACCCAGCTCCAGGTTTGGTTGATTTTTTTTGTATAGTTCTTTTTGTTTCCAGTTGGTTGATTTCAGCCCTGAGTTTGGTTATTTCCTGCCTTCTACTCTTCTTGGGTGAGTTTGCTTCCTTTTGTTCAAGAGCATTTAGGTATGCTGTCAAGCTGCTAGTGTGTGCTCTCTATAGTTTCTTTTTTGGAGGCACTCAGAGCTGAGTTTTTGCCTTAGGACTGCTTTCATTGTGTCCCATAGTTTGGGTATGTTGTGGCTTCATTTTCATTGAACTCTAAAAAGTCTTTAATTTCTTTATTTCTTCCTTGACCAAATTATCATTGAGTAGATTGTTGTTTAGCTTCCACGTGAATATTGGCTTTCTATTATTTATGTTGTTATTGAAGATCAGCCTTAGTTCGTGGTGATCTGATAGGATGCATGGGATAATTTTAATATTTTTGTATCTGTTGAGGCCTGTTTTATGACCAATTTTTTGGTCAGTTTTGGAGAAGGTACCATGAAGTGCTGAGAAGAAGGTATATCCTTTTGTTTTAGGATAAAATGTTCTTAGATATCTGTTAAATCTATTTGTTTCATAAATTCTGTTAGTTTCCATGTGTCTAAGTTTACTTTTTGTTTCCAGAATCTGTCCATTGATGAGAGTGGGGTGTTGAAGTCTCCCACTATTATTGTGTGAGGTGCAATGTGTGCTTTGTATAGCTTTACTATAGTTTCTTTAATAAATGTGGATGACCTTGCATTTGGAGCATAGATATTCAGAATTGAGTGTTCGTCTTGGAAGATTTTACCTTTGATGAGTATAAAGTGCCCCGACTTGTCTTTTTTGATAACTTTGGGTTGGAAGTTGATTTTATTTGACATTAGAATGGCTACCCCAGCTTGTTTCTTCAGACCATTTGCTTGGAAAATTGTTTACCAGCTTTTTACTCTGAGGTAGTGTTTGTCTTTGTCCCTGAGGTGGGTTTCCTGTATGTAGCAAACATTGGGTCCTGTTTATGTAGCCAGTATGTTAGCCTATGTCTTTTTATTTGGGAATTGAGTCCATTGATACTAAGAGATATTGAGGAAAAGTAATTGTTACTTACTGCTATTTTTGTTGTTCAAGTTTGGATTCTGTTCTTGTGGCTATCTTTCTTTTAGGTTTGTTGAAGGATTACTTTCTTGCTTTTTCTTTTTTCCTTTTAAATTTTTTATTAGATATTTTCTTCATTTACATTTCAAATGCTATCCCAAAAGTCCCCTATACCCTCCCCCTGCCCTGCTCCCCTACCCACCCACTCCCAGTCCTTGGCCCTGGCTTTACCCTGTACTGGGGCATATAATGTTTGCAAGACCTAGGGGCCTCTCTTCCCAATGATGGCCAATTAGGCTATCTTCTGCTACATATGCAGCTACAGACACTAGCTCTGGAGGTACTTCTTAGGTCATATTGTTGTTCCACCTATAGGGTTTCAGACCCCTTCAGCTCCTTTGGTACTTTCTCTAGCTCCTCCATTGGGGGCCCTGTGTTCCATCCTATAGATGCCTTTGAGCATCCACTTCTGTATTTGCCAAGCACTGGCATAGCCTCACAAGAGACAGCTCTAGGGCTTAATTTCTCTCCTTGTGTTGGAGTTTTCCATTTATTGTCCTTTGAAGGGCAGGATTAGTGGAAAGATATTGTGTGAATTTGGTTTTGTCATTGAATAATTTGGTTTCTCTATCTATGGTAATTGAGGGTTTTGATGGGTATAGTAGCCTGGGCTGGCATTTGTATTCTTTTAGGGTCTGTATAACCTCTGTCCAGGATCTTCTGGCTTTTATAGCCTCTGGTGAGAATTCTGGAATAATTCTGATAGGTCTGCCTTGATATGTTACTTGACCTTTTTCCCTTGCTGCTTTTAATATTCTATCTTTAGTTAGTGCATTTTTTATTCTGATTATCATGTGTTGGGAGGAATTTCTTTTCTGGTTTAGTCTATTATTTCTCTAGGCTTCTTGTATGTTCATGGGCATCTCTTTCTTTAGGTTAGGGAAGTTTTCTTCTATAATTTTGTTGAAGATACTTACTGGCCCTTTAAGTTGAAAATCTTCATTGTCATCTATACCTATAATCCAACTCTCTCTTGAGTCCCAGTAGTCAAAGCACTCTCTGCAGGCAAATTCTCCTCTTGCAGATGTCTTGCAGGGCCTGCAGATGTTTGGAGCTCATTCAGCCTCCTGGCTGAAGATGAAGGCCTGAAGGGACCTTGTCCAAGAAGCTCTGTTGCTTCTCTTCGGCCCGTGTACTCTCCTGTGTGGACTGGTCACCATGTGTGTTCTTTTGTGACTGAGCTACTTCACTCAGGATGATATTCACTAGATCCACCCATTTGCTGTGAATTTCACGAAGTCATTGTTTTTAATAGCTGAGTAGTATTCCATTGTGTAAATGTACCACATTACTATATCCATTCCTCACTTGTTGAGGGACAAATGAGTTGTTTCCAGCTTGTTTCTGGCTATTAGAAATAAGGTTGCTATGAACATAGTGGATCAGGTGTCCTTATTACATGTTGGAGCATTTTCTGGGTATATGCCCAGGAATGGTATAGATTTTTTCCCTTTTTTTCTTTTATGTTTTTATTTATTTATTTATTTATTTACACTCCATATTTTATTTCCCCATGCCATACCTCCTCCCCACCTCCTTGTCTCCACAAGGATGTCCCCACCCCTACTCCCCACCTCACCAGATCTCTAAACTCCCTGGGGCCTCTAGTCTCTTGAGGACTAGGTGCATCTTCTCTGACATAACAGAGACCTGACAGTCCTATTCTGTATATGTGTTGGAGCCCTCATATCAGCTGGTGTATGCTGCCTGGCTGGTGGTCCAGTGTATGAGAGATCTCGGGGGTCCAGGTTAGTTGAGACTTCTGGTCCTCCTACAGGGTTGCCCTCCTCCTCTGCTTCTTCCAGCTTTTCCCTAATTCAACCACAGGGGTCAGAAGCTTCTGTCCATTGGTTTGGTGCAAATATCTGCATCTGACTCTTTCAGCTGTTCTTTGGGTCTTTTGAAGGGCAGTCATGATAGGTCCCATTTTGTGAGCATTCCATAGCCTTAATAACAGAGTCAGGCCTTGGGACCTTCCCTTGAGCTGGATCCCATTTGGGGCCTGTTGCTGGAACTTCTTTTCAGAGGTTGCTCTCTGTTTCCACCCCTGCAGTTCTTTCAGATAGGAACAACTAGGAGTCAGAGTTTTGACCCTCAGATGGCAACCCCTCCCTCACTTAATGCCCTGTCATCATGCTGGAGGTTGGCTGTATAAGTTCCCTCTCCCTATTACTGTGCATTTCATCTAAGGTCCCTCCCTTTGAGTCCTGAGAGTCTCTCATCTCCCAGGTCTCTGGTGCATTCTGGAGGGTTCCCCCAACTTCTTACCTCCTGAGGTTGCCTGTTTCCATTCTTTCTGCTGTTCCTCAGGAATTCAGTCCTTTCCCCTACTCACTACCAGACCATGTTCCCCTCTGTACCCCTCTCCACTTTTTCCTCCCAGGTTCCTCCCTCCCTCCCCTATTGTGATTCCTTCCTCCCAAGTGGGACTGAGGCATTCTCACTGGGGTACTTCAGCTTGTTTACCTTTTAGAGTTCTGTGGGTTTTATCTTGGTTATTCTGTAACATTTTTGGGTAATATTCACTTATTGGTGAGTACATACCAGTCATGTCCTTTTGGGTCTGAGTTACCTCACTCAGGTTGATGTTTTCTAGTTCCATCTATGTGCCTGAAAAACTCAGGATGTCCTCATTCTTAATAGCTGAGTAGTATTCAATTGTGTAACATTGAATCTAATAGAAGAGAAAGTGGGAAAGAGCCTTGAACTCATTGGCACAGGGGGAAATTTCCTAAACAGAACTCCAATGGTCATGCTCTAAGGTCAAAAATTGATAAATGGGAGCTCATGAAACTGGAAAGTTTCTGTAAGGCAAAGGACATAGTCAATAAGACAAATTGGCACCCTACAGATTGGGAAAAATCTTTATTATTCCCACATCTGATAGAGGGCTAATCATACAAAATATATAAAGAACTCAAGAAGCTAACCACTAAAAATACCAAACAACACAATCAAAAAATGTGGTATAGAACTAAACTGAGAATTCACAACAGGAATCTTGAATGACCGAGAAGCACCTAAAGAAGTGTTCAAAGTCCTTAGTGATGAGAAAAATGCAAATCAAAACTACCCTGAGATTCTAGCTTACACCAATCAGAATGGCTAAGATAAAAATCTCAGGTGAGAACACATGTTTGAGAGGTTGTGGATAAAGAGGAACACTCCCCCTTTGTTGGTGGGATTGCAAACTGATACAACCACTCTAGAAATCAGTCTCGATGTTCCTCAGAAAAGTAGAAATAGATCTACCTGAAGATCCAATAATACCATTCTTGGGAATATAAGCAAAAGATGATCCACCATGACACAGAGACACAAGTTCCACTATGTTCAAAGTAGCATTGTTTGTGATAGCCAGAAGCTGGAAACAACCCAGAAGTCCTACAATAGAAGAAAGGATATGGAAAATATGATTCATTCACACAATGGCAAAAAAGATTGTATGGTGGGTTGAATTGTACTTCACTTCCCCAACTCCAAGACAAGCTAGCTGAACTCTAATTCCTGTACTTCAGACCTTACTGGAAATAGACATATTACAAAGGTAGTAGGCTACAGCCATATTATTGTCCCCTTGTAAAAGCAGAAGAGACACAGACATGTAAGAATAACAGACCAACCCATGTCAGCAACTAAAATGAGTTATGCAGAAACCAAGGATTGCCAAGGATTTTGGATATCACCAGAAGCTAGGCAAGAGATGTGCATCAAATTTTCCCTCCAGGCTGTTCGAGCAAGCCATCTTTGCCGACACTGTTATTTCAGACTGGTAGCCTCTAAACCTGTGAGAGAATCATTTTTTTTGGGGGGGAGAGGGGTTGACCTAGTTTCTTGTTCTGTGCTACAGCATTCTTGTTGGCAGGGTTTCATAAAGTCTCTTTATCAAACTTCCATATATTCAAGATTTGTTTGCACAAGAGACTAAACTTTCATTATATACTGAGGGATATTCTTCTAAAGCCACACAGCATCTTCAATGGAAACACAAATCACAAATAAATTTGAGGGGTATTTATTGAAACATTTCTCAGGAATGTGTGTATAGTGCCATAGGAGTTCATGCTCATCTAATGCACACCATCTGTCATGTTTTGAGTGCCCTCACCAGAACACATGTAGAAATCTAATTACCACTGTGGATAATTAGTAAGGTATACATTGTATACAACTATAGTATTTGAGTATGGAACAGTTACAAGATAATTAAGGTTAAATGAGGCTATAATAGTGAGGGTCTAATTCAATGGAACTGTGACTGTATAATAGAGCTGAGAACTAATTTTTAACATTAGGTCTTACCATGCGATGCCGTTGCCAGCCGTGGTGGTTAGAATGAAAACAGCATCAAGTTCATAGGTACTGGAGCTATTGGGAGGTGTGGCTTTGTTGCAGTAGGTGTGGCTTTTTGCAGTAAGTATACCACAAGAATGCTGACTAGGGTCCCAGAGTGTCAAGTCTGGCCATTGTATCAGCATCTTCCCATAGCTTGCCAATCCTGATATAGAAATCTCAGCTCCTTCTTGAGTATACCATGCTTCTTGCCATGGCAATAATGGGCTAAACCTTTGAAAGTGCAACTCAATCCCAATAAAATATTTTGTTTTATAAGAGTTGCTGTGGTCATGGTGTCTCTTCACAGCAATAGAAACCCAAACTAAGACACCAACTATGGACTAAGCTAAACAAAGGCATCAACAGATAGAACCACTCAGTCTCAAACTTCTTTAGCTCTGTGAATGCTTTTAGTCTCTGTAAATTACATGGTCTGTAATATTTAGTTACAGAAATGGAAGATAGTTCAAGACAATATCAAAACAGAAATGAAAAAGGAGATAAAACTGAAATAAGAAAATAAGTGAAAATTATCTATATTTAACAGTATAAAAGTCGTTTTGTTCTCAGAAATATTCTTATAAATTTTATACACATTAATCATATTTTAGTGAGAACAATGTTTTTGGATATAACATACTACACTGAAGTTCTTTAATTTAACAGGTTGTGATACAGTGATTTAGTTGTCTGACTCTAAATTCATTTTATTTTTATACTTAGTTTTAAAGGTTGTTATAGTCAAATGTACCTTGCAAAAATACATATGTTAAAATGAAAAGAATTTTCTGTTGATTGCATTAGTAAATCCTGCTGTTTAAATTGTTGTTTCAACCATATGTCCTAGTTTGCTCCTCTGTTAATATGATAAAATGCTGACCAAAAGCAACATAGAGATGAAAAGATTTATTTGGCTTATAGGTTATGGACCATAATTGGCTTGCTCAACTCCTTTTGTTGTGTAGCCCAGGTCTATTTGCCTAGAAATGGCACCACTTACTGTGAGTTGGGTCTTTCTCTATTAATTAATGATAAAAAATTAATAGTTAATTATTCAATTGAAGTTCTCACTTTCTATTAATGTCATGGCAACAAGAAAATTAACGATCACAACACGATTTTGAAACACATATTGTCTTTTGAGTATTTCATACATGAATGCTATATTTGCATACTTTTAACTGCATGTGCGCTCCACTTCAAATCCTCCTTTTGCCCCACAGTACTCCCTCTCAATATCATGGCCTCTTTTTCAAGCATATCACCTGCTGAGTCCATTTAATTTTGTGCATACACACACACACACACACACAGTATCACACAGAGACACACACACAGGCACACACACACACACTCACACACACACACACACACACACACACACACACACACACACACACACACACACACACGTTTAGGGAAAACCAATTTGATAAACTCTCAGGAGTCCCATCCCTAAAGCAGACTGATTCTCCTTCTGTCAGTAGCTCCTACATTAATTGCTTGTAATACTTCCTCTAGGGGTGGAGCCTTTTGAGCTTTCCTCTCCCACACCTTCATATCAACTGGCATGGTCTTCTTTCCAGCTTGTCTAGACTACATTAATCATGGCATGGGCACAACTCCCTGTCATACACAGAAGTCAGCCACTATGCTTCAGCAGATGTACTGATCCTATGGCTCATACAATATTTCTGTGCCATCTTCCTTGATTTTTCCTGAACCATAGGTATAATGGTTTTATTATAGATGTATCAACTGGGTTTGCACACCATATCGTCACTTATGAATTTCCATCATGCTCTTTATCTCCTGCAAAAAGAAGCTCTTCTTTAAGAGGAATACTCATCTGAGGATATAAGAATTTAGAATGCAGTTAGGAATTATACTGGCTTAAGTAATATGCCTGTAGAAGGTTCTTCTTCAGGGTCTATGACCTTAGTAGCCAATGGCAGTTGCCTAGGCTTATGGTTCTAGACACAAATCACTTCCTATTGAGCAGGTCATAAATCCAATTTGATGGCTGTTGGTTACCTCTGAGATATAACGGCCACTTTTGCAACCTTGTGTTTTCCTTCCAGAATGGTCATTTTCGTGGCTTGCAGGCTTTTCAGCTGAACAGGACATTTAATTGCTGTTTTTCTTGGCATCTAGCATAGCACCTTTGTATGCTATAAGAACTAGTCTTTAGAGAGGAGACTTTCACGTTAGTTTCAACTAGCTTTCACTGTCTTGTTTCTGAAGTGTGGATTCATACATTTATTTTTGTTTTTAATTAGTTAGAATTAAGTCCCAGACTAAGGGTATTCACCCTGAGTAAGAACATTTTGTCACATAACACTGCCCTAGTTCTACACCAAAGAAAAGACAGTAATTTTCTAATAGCTGGTCCTTATTAAACTTCTTCATACTACCTTAAAATCTTCTATGGGTGTTTTGAACTAAAGCATAGGCTAGGTTCATACACTATAATTTTTAGCTTCCATTTAGAAAGAACATCTATCCTATACTCCCACTATTTTTTTCATCACATGACTGTTTCTTTTTAAAAATCTAGAATTATTCTTTATAGAATTTCCCAAATTATGGATTTGTCTCATTTTCTCCTTCTGGCAGGTTTAGTATTTTAAAATATCTCATGTATTATAAATTTCAAAGTCACCAGAGGCTCGACTAGATTAAGATTAAGAGCATTGTCTATGATATTTCCACAGAAGTGCCCTTTAATTCCATTTATATTACATTGTTAAGCACATTAAGTCTGGATGCACCTGTACTGTGACGATAACTATGATCATGTGCATAAGGTGGTGACCCCTGGATCTGTCTGTTGTAATGGTTCTGGTGACATAGGTTTATTTCCACTGGAACAATACTTTTTCCACTATCTCTTTTACTTAACTGTTTTAGCATTCACCAGTGAAGATTCTTTCAAGTGATTATTACTTTGAAGACTATGAAGTATTCATTTCCTATTTATTATTTAGTCTATATCCAACTTTCTGATTGACATCTTGCCTTCCTATAACAGATCTCCTAATTTTAATCTCCCTTCCTAATAGATTCTAATTTACTCAGTGTGCTACAATTAAATGAGTTTTTTTTTTGAATGCTAAAATTCAGAGTTGGTGAGTAGAAGCTTTCAAAAACTCTGTCTCATATCCTTGTGACATGACATGTCCCTGCTTGTGTTTCAGCACCTTCTTGCTTACAAGCCTATGAAGTCTCAGTGTCACTTTTCACATTACCTTCTACAGACAAAGCAGCTTCTCTTATGGGAGCTTCTATTTCTTCTATTGTGCAACCGAATTGAGAAATAAGCTGAAGTATCATTACTTTTTTATACCACCAATAATCAATACAAGGAAAAAGACTTTCAAACTATTTATGAGTTCATCTTTTTTGTTATATCCTTTGAAAAATTTTAACTGGTTCAAACTGGAACACAAATTTTACCATCTAACCATTTACTTTAAAACATTTTATTTTAACTCATTTGTATGTATGTGTGGGTGTGTGCACATGAGTCCAAGTGTTTATAGAGGCCAGAAGAAGGTATCTGACACCAGGAAACTGGAGTTACAGGCAATTTTGAGTCTCCAGTTTGGGTGCAGGGAACCCAATTCAGATCCTCTGAAAGAGCAGTAGGTGCTCTAACCTGCTGAGCCCCACCATTTAACCCCCTTTAAATATAGAGTTGGTAGTCTTCATTAACATTTTTGTGTAGCAGTTGTCTGGAAATTTGTCATTTCACAACCAATTATTTATATCTATTTCATAGCGACTAATTTTTGGTCCTTCCAGGAGTCCCAAACAAGAATTCTACTTTATGTTTCTAACATTTTGACTGTTTGGGCTATGTCACATGAAGATTTGTTCTTTTGTAATTGTCTTTATTTACATAGCATAATGAACTCAAGGTTCAAGCATCTGACCCTATTTCCTTGTGTTTTTAAGGATGAGTCATACTCTGAATGTTGCTTATTCACTCACCCACTGGTACATAAATTGGACATCCTCTACACTTTTCCTACTGTCAATAATGACAAAATAAACAAAGTAATGCAATTATCTTTTTAAGATCCTGCTTTAAATTATTCTGTATATATTTCAAAATGAGATTGTATTCCACCATTTTCAGACGAAAGGAAGAGATGTGTTGTTTTCTATACTCCAAATCATTTTTGTTGTCTTTCTGGGGCTCAAATTTATATCCTTGCACATATAAAGAACTGTTCTATCATTGAACTACATCCCTATTCCTTAAAACATTCTGAAACTACAAGATGCTTAATTTCTTTAGTGTTTATGTCTACTTTTATTATTAAAATATTGGTACCCAAACATATGTACACTCTCTTAGTCACTTTATTGTTGTAATAAGACCATAAACAAAAAAATATTGAAGAAATTATTGAAGGCTTACAATTTCATAGGGTAAGGTTCATTACCATCATGGTGGGGATCATAACAGTAGACCAGCATAACATGGTGCTCAAGCAGTAGCAAAGAGCTGTATCTTGAAATGAAACCACAAGGCAGAGGAAGCTGAGAATGGCACAGGTGTTTGAAAGCTCACAGCCCACCCTTAGTCACATACCTCCTGAACAAGGCCATACTTACTGACTCTTTTCAAACAGTTGTAAAAACTGAGAACCAGGTATTTGAATATAGGAGAATATATATATATATATATAATATTTCTGTTAGACTTAGTTTGTGTTTTCTTGTATGTGAATATGGGCTCTGGGAATTGAACTCAGGTCATCAGCCTTGTTGCCAAGTGCATTTAAACACAGAGTCATCTTTTCAATTCATTCCTTTATATGTGTATATATGTATACATGCATTTGTGTTTGCATTCATATATAATTAATGAAATACAGGGTATTATGTTTAAAATTACTTTAATTAACATTGTCTTTGGAATTCTCTTTGATTTAAATGAGTATAATCTGTTTATATTATACTTAAAATTTTGTATTTGATATTTTAATTTTATTTTAATTTTGCTAAGTATATAAACCATTTGTGTATATGTTACCAAAAATGGCATACTCAAAAGATTTGCTTCTATTTCTATCCACAATTTTCTAGTTAATTTTTGTTCCTAACTATAATTTTACAAAGAAAAACATACTTTTGGTTTCATAAATGTTGCCTCTTTGACTGTAGCATAGTTTTTGAAACAAGTCCCTTATGAATGGGTTCATAGGTTCTTTCCATATTTATGTATTTTGTTATACAACATAGAAATGAATAAGCTGGTGCATGTGTTCTATGTTATCACACTGTAATTCAATGTAAATTCCTAGAAGTAGAATTGTTGGATCAAAATACTAAATCCACATTATTTTATTAAATATTACCACATTCTGCTCTACTGAGATTAGACTTGCTCCACCACACCAAAAACTTCAAACTATTTTTTCTCCACATTAATTTAGCAGACATTTCTGTATTATACACAAACATACACATACTTAGACACACACACACACACACACACACACACACAAGCACACATCCATGCACACACACACACATAAGGCTATCATTATCTAGTTTTGATTTAATACATATAAGAATGAAAATAAGACTTTTTATGTGTTTTAAGACAATTGTGGTTCTCTCTCTTGTGAATTGTCATGTCTTTTGTCTTTTTCCTACTGTGTTTTTATAATTTTACAGGTGCAAATACATGAGCTGTACTTGCTTTTTTAGGAATAACATTATGCAATTTGGAAATATTTCTAAAAATTTAATTTTAAGATGATCTCTCTGGGCTGGATTCTTATTTTTTGCAATGAGATGTCATCTCAATGTCAGTGAAAATATCACTTTTCCTTTGAAGGTAGATGGCTGTTCATTCTATTTAAAGTGGGTTTCAGGTGGTACTTTAGTGAAAACTTTGTCTTCAGAGTGTAGGTTGTCACATTAAAACCCTTACCTTTTAATAAGAGTAAAAAAAAAAATGCCTAATGCATTCTTAAATTCTACAACCCCATGAAGCACTTTGTCATAAGATAATTAAAAGCAGGTGCCTGAACCAAAATAGTTTCTAGGCCATTTACCATATTTATATTGATTAGAATTCATTGCTTATAGGTTGTTTTTTTTTTTAACTTAGGACAGATTGATTTCTGGGTTGATGTTTCCCCTTGAAGTTCTTTTATTGTTAAGAACTGTTTTCACTATCCTGGGATTTTGTTTTTCCATATGAAATTCAGTATTGCTTTTACCATGTCTGTGAAGAACTGTATTGGAATCTTGACAGGGAATGCATTGAATCTGTAGATTGCTTTTGGTAGGATGGCCACTTTTACTATGTTAATTCTACAAATCCATGAACATGAGAGATCTCTCCATCTTCTGAGGTCTTCTTCGATTTATTTCAGGATTCGAAGTTCTTAGAATACAGTTCTTTTACTTTCTAAGTAAGAGTTACACCAAGCTGTTTTATACTATTTGTGGCTATTTTTTTTCTTTTTTTTTTTTTTCATGGCTATTTTGAATGGTGTTCTTTACCTAATTTCTTTCTCAGTCCATTTATCATTTGTATAAAGGAAGGCTATTCATTTGTTTGAGTTAATTTTATATCCAGCCACTTCTCTTAGGTTGTTTATCAGATCTAGAAATTCTCAGGAAAAATTTTGGTGGTCTCTTATGTATACAATCATATCATTTACAAATAGTAATACCTTGAATTCTATGCTAACTTGTATCGACTTGGTCAGCCTTTGTTGTCTTATTGCTCTAGCTAGAACTTTATGTACTATATTGAGTAGATAAGGAGAGAGTGGGCAGCCTTGTCTTGTTCCTGATTTAGTGGGATTGCTTCAGCTATTTATCCAATTATTTTGACGTTGGCTGATGTTTTTGGTATATGTTGCTTTTCTTATGTTTAGGTAAAGGGCTTGGACTCCTGGTCTCTCCAATACTTTTAACATAAAGGTGTGCTGTATTTTATCAAATGCTTTTCCAGCATCTAATGAGATGACCATGTGATTTATTTCTTTAATTTTGTGTATATAATGGATTACATTAATGGATTTTCATGTATTGAATCATACCTGCATCACTGTCATGAAGCCTACTTGATCATGATGGGTGATCCTTCTAATGTGTTCTTGGATTCGGTTTGCAAGAATTTTATTGAATATTTTTGCATTGATATTCATAAGAGAAATTGGTCTAAAGATCTCTTTGTTTGGTCTTTGTGTGGTTTAGGTATCAGAATAACTGTGGATTCATAGAATGAATTAGGTAGTGTTCCTTCTGTTTCTATTGTATGAACTATTTTGATGAGTGTTGGTATTAATTCTTTGAATATCTGGTAGAATTCTGCACTAAATTCATCTGGCCCTGGATTTTTTGTTGGGAGGTTTTAATGGTTTCTTCTATTTTCTTAGGGTATATGTGACTCTTTGAATAGTTTGTGTGTTCTTAATTTAACTTTGGTACAGAGCATCTGTGTAAAAAGTCATCCATTTCTTCTAGATTTTTCAGTTTTGTTGAGTAAACCCTTTTGTAGGATCTGACGACTGCTTGAATTGCATTAGTTTCTGTTGTTATTTCTCCCTTTTCATTTTTGATTTTGTTAATTTGTAGATACTGTCTCTGTGTGCTTTGTTAGTTTGTCTAAGGGTTTATCCATCTTGATGATTTTCTCAAAGAACCAGCTTTTGGTTTTGTTGATTCTTTGTATTGTTCCCTTTGTTTCTAATTCATTGCTTTCATCCCAGAGTTTGATTATTTCCTGTGGTTTACAATGTGTTTGTTTCTTTATGTTCTAAGGCTTTCAGGTGTGCTCTTAAGTTGCTAGTGTAGGATCTCTCCAATTTCTTTACCAGGGCATTTAGTGCTATGATTTTTCCTTCTAGTATTGCTTTCATTGTGTCCCATAAGTTTGAGTATGCTGTGTTTTAATTCTCATTGATTCTAGAAAGTGTTTAATATCTTTATTTCCTCCCTGACCAAGTTATCATTGAGTAGAGAGTTGTTCAGTTTCCATGGGTATGTGGGCTTTCTGTTGATTTTGTTGTTATTGAAGTCTAGCCTTAGACTGTGGTGATCTGATAGGATGCATGGGATTATTTAAATCTTCTTGTATCTGTTGAGGCTTGTTTTGTGACTGTTTATACGGTCAATTTTGGAGAAGGTACTGTGGTGTCCTAAGAAGGAAGTATATTCTTTTGTTTTAGGGTGAAGCGTTCTGTGAATATCTGTTAAATCCATTTGGTTCATAACTTTTATTAACTTCACTGTGTCTCTGTTTAGTTTCTATTGCCATGTTCTGTCCATTGTTGAGAATGGGGTGTTGAAGTCTCCCATTATTTTTGTGTTTCTTGAGATTTAGTGAAGTTTGTTTGTTTTTGTTTTAGTTTTTGTGTTTTTGTTTTTTGTTTTTTGAATGTGGATGCCCTTTCATTTTGGGCATAGATACTCAGGATTGAAATTTCATCTTGATGGATGTTTCCTTTGATGTATATGAAGTGTCCTTTCCCATCTTGTTTAATAACTTTTGGTTAAAAGTCTAAAGTCTATTTTATTGGCTAGTAGAATGGCAACCTCTCCTTGTTTTTTGGAAGCATTTGCTTGGATAACTTTTTTTCTATCCTTTAGCTCTGAGATAGTGCCTGTCTTTGTCATTGAGGTATGTTTCTTCAATGCAGCAAAATGCTCTGTCCTGCTTGAGTATCCAGTCTGTTAACTTATTTCTTTTTATTGGGGAATTGAGTCCATTGATATTAAGAGATATTAAATGCATGTTATTGTTAGTTAGTTCCTGTTATGTTTGTTGTTAGAGGTGGAAGAGAGAGAGAGAATGTGTGTGTGTGAGGTTTTCTTCTTTCAGGTTTTCTGTAAATGATTAATTTCTTGTCTTTTCTTTGGTGTAGATACTCTCCTTATGTTGAAGTTTTCCTTGTAGAATCTTCTGTAGGTATGAATTTATATATATATATATATAGTTTAAATTTGGTTTTGCCATGGAATATTTTTGCTTCTCCATCTATGTTGATTGTTTTGCTGGGTATGGCATTTGTGTTTTCTTAGGGCCTGCCTGATATGTGTATAGGATTCTCTGGTTTTTAGAGTCTCTGTTGAGAAGTCTGGTGTAAGTCTGATAGGTCTGCCTTTATATTTTACTTGGCATTTCTCCCTTACAGCTTTTAATATTCTTTCTTTTATATATACATTTAGTGTTTTGATTGTTATTTGATGGGAAGATTTTCTTTTCTGGTCCATTCTATTTGGTGTTATATAGGCTTCTTGTACTTTTATGGCAATCTCTTTTTTAGGTTAGGGAAGTTTTCCTCCATGATTTTTTTGAAGATGGACTTTCGAGCTGGGAATCTTTGCACTCTTCTATTCCTATTATTCTTAGGTTTGGTCGTTTCATTGTGTCATGGATTTCCTGGATGTTTTGTGATAGGAGCATTTTATGCTTTGTATTTTTAAAATTTTTTTATTATTATTTTCTTTATTTGAATTTCAAATGCTATCCCGAAAGTTCCCTATACCCCCCCACCCCTGCTCCCCTATCCATNCACTCCCACTACTTGGCCCAGGCCTTCCCTTGTGCTGGGTCATATAAAGTTTGCAATACCAAGGGGCCTCTCTTCTCAGTGATGGCCAATTAGGCCATCTTCTGCTACATATGCAGCTAGAGACACAAGCTCAGGGGGTACTGGTTAGTTCATATTGTTGTTCCACCTACAGGGTTGCAGCCCCCTTCAGCTCCTTGGGTACTTTCTCTAGCTCCTCCATTGGGGACCCTGTGTTCCATCCAATAGCTGGTATGCTTTGTATTTTATTTGACCTTTGTGTTAATATCTTCTTGGTCTGAGATTCTCTCTTCTATCTCTTGTATTCTGTTGTTGATGCTTGTATCTGTAGCTCTTGACCTCTTTCTTGGATTTTCAATTTCCAGGGTTGACTCTATTTTTGATTTCTTTATTGTTTCTACTTTCATTTTTAGGTCTTGGACTACTTTGTTCAATTCCTTCACCTGTTTGATTGTGTGTTCCTATGTTTCTTTGAGGGATACAGTTGTTTCCTCTAAAGGTCTTCTACCTGTTTGTGTTTTCCTGTATTTCTTTAAATGAGTTGTTGATATCTTCTTTAAAGATCTCTATTATCTTCATGAGATGGGATTTTAAGTCAGCACCATGCATTTCAGGTGTATTGGGGAATCCATTACTTGCTGTGGTGGGAGAGCTGAGTTCTGATGGTGTCAACGTATATTGTCTCTTTTTGCTTATGATCTTGTGCTTGCCTCTTGCCATCTGTTTATCTCTAGTGGTAGATGGCCTGGGTGCCTCTGTCTGGAGTCTGTTTCTGCTGTCCCTGGGTTGTGGCAGATCTCCTAGTGGATCTTTGTGCTTGCCTCTTGCCATCTGGTTATCTCTAGTGGTAGATGGCCTGGGTGCCTCTGTCTAGAGTCTGTTTCTGCTGTCCCTGGGTTGCGGCAGATCTCCTAGTGGATCTTTGGCCCTAGCTGCAGCAAATCTCCTGTACCCAAGCAGATGCAGAGCAGAAGGGAGATCTGTTTTCTTTTTTAAAATAAATATGGCAATGACATCCTATAAATTATAAATAATTCTTTTTTTTTCTTTTCTTTTGTCTGTTTTTATTTTTTCAAGACAGGGTTTCTCTGTGTAGCCCTGGCTGTCCTGGAACTCACTCTGTAGATGAGGCTGGCTTCAATCTCAGAAATCCACCTGCCTTTGCCTCCTAAGTGCTGGGATTAAAGGCTTGGACCACCACCACCTGGCTACTTGGCACATCTTTAAACTTGAGAGTTACAATGTTGGATTTTCCTTGACTTTGAGATATAGATTCCATATAATCTTACAAGAAACATCATATATTTTGTCTCACTATATACTTATGGTGGCTTGAATAAAAAGATGTACCCCATAGACTTAATAATTTGAATATTTCATACAGGGCTTATATCAGTGTTAGGGGAGACTTGAGAGGTATGACCTTGTTGGAGGAGCTGTATCACTGGAGCCTAGGTTGAGTGTTAGAAGACTCATTCCTTTCTCAGTTTGCTCTTTCTGATTTGTGTTTGTGGCTTAAGATGTGAGTATTCAGTTTCTGCTCTCAGAATCTAGTTCTTACCCTCTGGTGCCTCTGCTTTACCATCATGGGATCTAATTTTTCTGAAACCATAAGTACAAATATATTCTTAATTTTTTTGGTGGGGCAGTGTTTTTCTGTGTAGCCATGGGTGTCCTGTAATTTACTCTGTAGAACAGGATGGCCTTGAATTTAGAGATCCCTTGCTTCTGCCTCCTGAGTAATGGCATTAATGGTGTGCCCTACCATTTGCTGGTTCATTCTTCCTTCTATAAGTTGCTTTGGTCATGGTGTTTTATCTCACCAATATCAAAGGTGTGTGATACTACATTAATCCAGTGTGTAATCATTGATAACACCTTTAGTTTATTTTTTTCATGTCAGTATGTACAGGTATGTGGGAGATAGACTTAAATGCAATGTTGACATAATCTAGATTCTCTTGGGAAGAGAGAGTCTCAATGAGGATTCTGTATACATTTACCCATGGACATGTCTGTAGGCAAATTATTTTGGTTACATTGGGTAGAAAGACCTGCCAACTGTAGGTGGAGCCATTATCAAAGCAGGGGACTCCCAATTATGTAAGAATGGACAAACTAAGTTGAACACAATTATACATGAATTTCTTTGCTTTCAATTTTTGATCACGGATGTGGTGTGGCTAGCTCATGAAGCTTCTACAGCTGTGAATTCCCTCGACATTATGTACTTTAACCTAGAATCATGAGCAAAAGTAACCCCTTTCTGCCTAAAATGTTAAGCTCCTTGGCTATATACTTCATATGAGATCAGCCTGAAGTATTTGAAACCCTGATACAAACCAACAAAGTGGTTATATTAATTTGCAAGTACAGTAGAAGTACAAGGGGATTTTAATTGTTTCACACAATTAAATTGTGTTCCTAATGTTTTTATTTGAACCATTTAGGCTAACATGTTGTTATGGTTTTATCCCCAATTTCTCCAATGAGTTTGAGAGCTTTTTAATGTATATATTAGCAATTTTGAAAACTTTTTTGAACTATTTTTTCTTGCTTTTCTGATAGGTTAAGTATCTTCTTCTTGATTTTAATATATATTCTTTATATATTCTAGCAGTATGACCTTTGTAGATATTAACCTAGTTTTCTTTTCTATTGCTATGGTAAAATACTGACTCAAAGCAACTTAGGAGAAATAAGGCTATTTTACCTTATACTTTAAGTTAACAGTCCATAACTGAGGGAAGTTGGGGCAGGAACTCAAAGCAGAAACTGAAACAGAGATCATAGAGAACTGTAGCTTCCTGGTCTAATAATGCTATTTGCCTTCATATATTAACCAGAACCACATTCCAGGGATGACACTGTCTATAGTGGACTGGGCCTTCCAAAATCAATAATTAAGTAGGAAAATAACTCACAAACAAGTCAGTATGTCAATCAGATGGAAGCAATTCCTCAATAGAATTTTCTTCTTCCTAGGTGACTCTAGCTTTTGTTGATAAAAAAATTTAAGCAGAATTAAGATGAATATCATCAAGTATCTCCCATATCTTGTGAGCTGCCATTTTGCTCTCACAGTTTTATGATCTGTGATAATTGAATTATGATTATTGATGATAATTCAGTTTATAAAATATTTATTTGTGTTTTATACATTTAAAAATGATTTGGATAGTCTCTGCTTATTTCTGCTTATTTCAAAGCTTTAAAAATTTTTATGAGGTAGGTGCCACCTTCATTATGCAACTTGTAAACATATACTCACTCTGTACCATTTAT
Source organism: Mus pahari (assembly GCF_900095145.1). Taxonomy (NCBI): domain Eukaryota; kingdom Metazoa; phylum Chordata; class Mammalia; order Rodentia; family Muridae; genus Mus; species Mus pahari. Next base: position 110,907,848 of record NC_034613.1, read on the forward strand.
TGATAGGATTTTCTCCTCATTTGGTTTGAGTTGATGCTTTTACTGAAAATTATTCAATACTGAGGGCCTGTACTGGGACTTCTAATTGTATTCTGCTGCTATGTGCCCTCAGTGTTAGGTCAGTACAACACAGATTCTTTTTTCTTATCACCTGTATTATATTTTTGAAGTCAGGGCATGTGAGTTTTCCAAATTTGTTCCACCTTATCAAGATTATTTTGGCCTACTATGTCTTTTTCATTTCCACATAAATTTCACCATAAGCTTATCAACTTCTGAAAAAATACAGCTGAGATTTTGATAGAGATTTTTTTGAGTCTGTAGATAAGCTTGGAGAGTATTCCTTTCTTAATAATACTAAACCTTCTGATTCATAAGCTGGAGGTTTCCAATTTACTTAGGTCTTCTTTTTGCCTTTCAATGGTGTTTTCTAGTTTGTATTAAGAACATCTTGTTTCTTTTTTGAATGATTTAATCTTAAGTATTTTATTACTTTGATGGTGTCATAATTGGGATTTTTTTTCTTAATTTAATTTTTGAGTCATTCATTGCTAGTTTGTATAATTTTATGTGTAATCTTCCAGATATTTTTATCAGTCTTAATAGCTTTAAGAAGTGTACTTAGACTCTTTCTACACAGAAGGTCATACCATCTGAAGATAGCATTAAAAAGAATTTTTTAAAGTTCTTGGAGTAACATTTATAGAATTCTAAGTCAAAGAAGCATAAGTTTAACATCCTGCCAGTTTCTAAGGCCAAGAAAATCACATATAGGATATTTTACTTCTTACTTATCTATTTTATGTGCAATATTTTCTCTTGTGATACATGAGAGAAAATTGTAAGTCTTAAGTCGAGGTTAGATAGAAATGAAGATTGTAATTTTATACACTATAAATGCAGTCACTGGACTATGAATCTGGTAGGATTTTGTTGATACAGGTTAGCTTGGATTAAGTATCTTTTTTAAAAGCTTCACTATAAAGGAAGCTGGGTAAACTGTTGCTAGTCTCCATGATCCTACACACTGAAGCCTCTGGAGCATTTCAATTATCAATAATTTGTCCACATGAAGTATCTGATACTCTGATCAAATAAACTAAGATAATATTTATGGAGACTGCTGTATAGAAAATGTGTATAATAAAAGCTAGAAGAGTATATATGTTAAACAATTCCTGCTAAGATATAAGAGGCAAAGAATAGGGTTGGTAAGAGGAGAAAACATAAATTCCTAAATGGAACACAAAGAAACAAAATAAGTTTACATCCTGTCTCAACTACACACTTAGCTCTTACATGTTACTATTATTAAGAGCATAACACAGTAACAGTATTTAAGATAATTTCTAGATAAACCTAAGATATAAATATGACAGAGCTATTACATACACAAATGTCTAAATTTTAAGTGCACATTGAATAATCTGACATCATACCATTGCATTAGTAAATGCCAATAACATATTCAAACTCATGAGCAGTTCTTAGTGCTTTCAACATCCTCTTTATAGAACCACTTCTTCACTGTATTGTAATACTGTTAAGTTTATACCCTTCCATTCTTATTAGACTGACCAATTTTGGGTGGGGCAGTCCCAGACTGAATTTTATGACTCTTTCAAAATCAACCACTTCACTGATAGGCACAAAGCCTAACAGAGCCTAATAAAAGTTTATTCTGTACTTTAGAAATGGTTTCAGGAAACACATTATAGTTTTATTTGGGATTAGGATCTGTAAGGATGGCATGGGTTTGAAGCTATTCACTGCTTTCCTGTTGACGAATAGGAAAAATCTTTTGGAGAAACAGAAAAGGTAGACACAAGACATGTTTAGCCAAGAGCCAGAAAGCAAAACAGTCCTTAGATTCTCATTGCTGTATCTGACTATGTATAAAAACATCTTCCTTTTCTTCTCCTCCTATTTCTTTCCATGTTAGTTTATTTAGTTAGCTTACATTTAGTTGCTGTCCTTTAGACGTGGGTAATCTGATTGACACCTGATTTCTTCTTAGTTGCTATTAGGACTCCTTTACTCTCCCATCATGATGTGAAGAGTTAATAACAAGAGAAATTACAAAGCAGGGAAACAGAAAAGTATACTGTAAAGGTGAAAATGTGGGAGGCCAAATAAAGATTTGAATTAGACTGTGCGATGAAGACAGTGGTGTTGGCCAGATATTTTCAAGTGGCTTTCATGCCCTGTTGGGGTCTCCCACCTCCTTGCTGCTGCCAAACCTACCTTGCTGATATACTAATCACTCTCCTTCAAAACACCAGCCCCTACAGGCGCTGAGGCCCACCAGAGAGTTGCTACCAAGAGGACCTCCCTGGATCTCCCAGAATGCAGCACTCCAGATCTCCCAGAATGCAGCATACTTTGACCACCTACAGACACTCATCCCCGCCTAGATCCTTGGACCCGCCTACGATCCCTTGGACCAGCCTACGATCAGACCGCTACTGGCAACTTCAAAAGACTAAAGATGGGGCTGGGATTTTTCCATGTTTCTTAAACAGAGTTCGGTTATTAAATTTCGAGCCTTGACCAGTATGAAATTGCCTTGGCTTCAATTTCCTTTCATAGCCTATCCCTTTTAGGATATTCCCGCCCTTCAGGATGAACCTAGACCAGAGTGTTTCTGTGGGCGGGAACACTCAATGCCCCTTAGTTATGTTTTTAAAATGGTAATGGTGTACATTTAAATAAGCTTTTATAGAACCAACATTATTACACACAACATTTTTAAGACTTTGAGAAATCAAGTGCAACATTCTTTAAACTCTTATCTTCCTTCTGAATTTGTGGTGAGATACTGCTTTCATTTCCTCATACATAACTAGTCCATCAACACATATTATTAGCACACTTAAGCTACACACTATTAGATTGTTCACTGAATATAGTAAGAAACTTTGTTGCTTTGCATTTGTAAATTGGCCCATGTACTTTCAATGTATTTATCCGGATGCGGAGCAATTTGCCTACAAATGAGTAAAATGTGTGTGCACTATAATGCTGAGTAAAGAAATGTAAGGTTCACAAACACATTGCCTTTGAATCTATCGAAATAAATATGTAGTAGATAGAAAGATGGGAGCATTTTTAATGTTTTTATCAGTATATTTATTAATGTTTTTAAAAATCATGTATTTAGTGTTAATTTTTACTGGAATATCTTAGTGAGAAGAATGATAGCGGAGTGAAGTCAATCCTCAGAGTCATTATAGATTAAATTCTGTGAAGACTCAAAGACCTTCTCTGGGAGGTAGTCGCAGTAGCTGTGAGCCCATGTTTATCTCTAGTGAGAGAATTCAATGCCACTTTAAAATTTTTCCTTAGTTAGAAAACTCACTGCCTGTACTCTGGTGACAGAGACTGCAAGTGCATGAGCACATTGTAAATGAGAGTATAAAAGAATGTAAATGAGTTGTCTTAAGTGTCACAACTGGCAATGAAACTGGAAATAAATCTCAGGAGTTCTTATTCCCAAATCGGATTTTCTTTCAGTTTTCAGACCCAGTGAAAATTGAATGGTTGAGAAAAAGTAATTTTGTCCTTTTACTATATAGAGAGGATGCAAAAGATAGAAAGCAGTCAAAAAGATAGAAGGAAACAGAATGAAAGTATTTACCCTTTAACGTTCACAATTGTCTAGGAAGTAAGGAGGGAAGCTGATATTCTAAAAAGATAAATCAGAACTCGTTACTGAATGGTTACTGCTTATCATGTCAAAGTTCCATTTTAATTCCCCTTGCTTCACTTAGCTTCTGATTGTTATGTATCTCAGCTTAGATGTGCATAGCAACACAATCACTCACTGTAAAGTGCTGTGCATCTTAGGTGACTGGAGAATGTGATTAAAGGATTTAGAAAAATGAATATCAATAAATAATACCTTTCCACCAAATGAATTAGCCTTCAATCTGGGCATGGCATAAAGAGACCAATATAGTCATTACCCATTATAGAGCATCTCAAAGTGAGTTTTAGCAGGCATAGACTGTCCACTTGTGGGAGTCTAGGTTCACTATCTTAAGGACTCTCTTCTTTAATATAAAATCTGAAGCAAGCATTTAGGACAGTTATTCTTCATTGAATGTTATAGTCATTTTAGATATCAAGGCCAGAAAATCTCTATTTAATTGGTTCATTAAATATATTGACATGGCCATTAAGATGAGTTGTCTAATCTTTCTATTTTCTTTCCATATCACTGTGGTTTTATTTATTTTTAATATAGACAACATCCTAAAATACACATTTCATATCAATAGTATTTTCAGTGTAATTATTGTTATAATAATTAAATTGTATATTTTTTAAAAACATAATAAAAGTTGAGTAAAAGTGCTACGTTGCTTTCCCTTCTAAAGCTGGTGTTTAGTGAACCAGGCTCTCTATATCCAGTCTTTCCCTGAGAGTTGAATATACACTACAATACTCATTATCCTGACATAGATGCAGTATGAAAATATAATAATAGTTCAATCACAAACCAACCACCTCTTAAATGTCAATCATTTTAGGGAATAATATGCTAATATATTAGCAATCATGGATATGGTTGGAAAGAACAAGAAAATAAAAGAAGAAAGATACACAGAAAGATTAGTAATTGGAATTCCATTGAGAAAGTAGATGAGGGGACTAGGAGAGATGATGGAATTTTGTATAAAGGTAGTCAAAAAAGAGAGGTAAATACTTGTCATCAGATAAGGTAGAACAGTTCTCCCAATCAAGAGGGTAAGCCACAGAGATTCTGCAAAGCATACCAATTAGCCAGTTAAAAGTCACTAAAAAGGAAGAAATACTGAAACCCCACACTTCCCTGGAGCCTAGAGACAGTTAAGGGTCACTGTCTTAGTCAGGGTTTCTGTTCCTGCACAAACATCATGACCAAGAAGCAAGTTGAGGAGGAAAGGGTTTATTCAGCTTACATTTCCACATTGCTGTTCATCACTGAAAGAAGTCAGGACTGAAACTCAAGCAGGTCAGGGAGCAGGAGCTAATGCAGAGGCCATGGAGGGATGTTCTTTACTGGCGTGCTTCCCCTGGCTTGCTCAGCCTGCTCTCTTATAGAATCCAGGTCCAGAAATGGTCCCACCCACAATGGGCCTCTCCCCCTTGATCACTAATTGAGAAAATTCCCCACAGCTGGATCTCAGGGGGGATTTCCCCAACTGAAGCTCCTTTCTCTGTGATAACTCCAGCTGTGTCAAGTTGACACAAAACTAGCCAGTACAATACTGAAACCCCACACTACCCTGGAGCCTAGAGACAGTTAAGGGTCACTAAGCAAAAAAGAAACATTCTCTTAAGTACTGTAGCCACTGGCCATTTATGTGTCCTTTAAGTATCCTTTCACCCATGTTTCTGAAAACAATCCAAAACAAAGAATCAATAGTAGAAGGCTTCGTTATCAAGACAAAGGGAACTAGCTCAACTGAACAGGGGCAGGAATAGAAATTGGGAGGAAATATGATCACTATACATTGCAAGCATGTATGAAAATTTCATAAACCTATTATTATTATGTATAACTAATACATGCTAATAAAAACAGACTGTATTAAGATACACTGACTTACAAAAAAAAATTAAATTAGTGTTAGGTTGTTTGATAATAAGACAAGGTTATCATTGCCTAAATACAAGCTAATCATTGTATTTTCAAAATGTTTTCCCCCAAATGACAAAATTACTTACTATTTTAGTATTGTTTTATAGGCTACAACTATATTCTGTATATCTTGGGACACAAAAAATCTTAACTATTGTCATTATATTGGTTTTTTTTTTAAATTTATTCTTCTTTTGTGCAATACATCCTGACCGCAGCCTCCCCTCTCCCCTCCTCCCAGTCTGCCCTCCACCTTCCTTCCCTGCCCCAGATCTACTGCTTTTCCATTTTCCTACATTAAAGAGCAGATTCCATATTAGTTTTGATTCTCTAATACTTACTGAGTGAATTTTCACTGTAAATTACACATAGTAAGTGAAATTAGATCACTGATTAAAATAAAAAAAATGGCCAGGTAATGGAATGATTTTATATTATATTACAATCCATGGTACTTAGTAATTCTGACTTCAAGTTACCATTTTTCTTAGGTTTCAATTGGTATGATAAAACACTATGACAAAATTATTTGGTTGGGTGTTTATACTTTTATATCACTGTTCATAATTACTAGAAGTAAGGAGAGGAACTCAAGGCAAGAACTGGAAAAAAAGAAAATGATGCAAAGGCTATAAATGAATGTATCTTACTGGCCAGCTCCCCATGCCCCACTCTACCTGCATTCTTATAGCACTAACCACCAACACAGGATTAGTACCATCCACAGTGAAGTGGGTCATGCTACATCAATCATCAACTTTTAAACACATCAGAAGCTTGCCCTAAAAGCCAGTCTGGTTTGGGAAATTTGGACAAGGAAGTTCCCTCTTCTCAAATGATCCTAGCTGAGTTTGTGTTAAGCTGACATAAAATAAGTCACTACCTCAATGTGTGTATGTATGAATGGTAGAAAAGTGAAGAAAGAATACCTTAGATACCATATAACTTATAAGTAAATATTTAAACATGCTTTATATTAGGTATAGTTTATGCATGTTTCCTGAATAGTTGGCAGTCTTAGATACTTAGTTTGAAGACATAGAGATATAATTTTCAAAGTATTTGGATTACTGGGGTACTGTCCTAGGAAGGGATAAGTATAATTCTCGTGGGGTCCCTATGTTTTTAGGTGTTTGTTATAAAATAACAGACTTCGCCATTCCCCCTCTCTGCATCCCATGTCACACACACTCCCACCATGATGCAATCTGAGATTAAGCCTTATCCCTCACCATGCTCCCATACATAGAGCTGGCCTATCTTGGACTTTTACCCTAGAAAACTCTAACCGAAGTAAAACCCCTTAAAAATCCAGCCTTAGGTATTTCTTTATAAAAAATGAAATTATAAAGAAACTTTATTCACTAAGCCAATTCCCCAGGTTCTCCAATAATGCTTGACACTAGATGTTAGGTCAAAAGGGAAAAGTAGTTAAATTTCATACTAAGAAAAATTTTGAATAATTTAATTTTAAGACACAATGTAAGTGGTAAAGTTAAATCAATTTTAAACAAAGAAGAATAGCTTAATTAGAACTATGTGAGGATTTCTTAATAAATTTTATTATTGCAATATTAATGTTACTTTCCTGAGTATAAAGGAAATGATCCTGTCAGAATTCCAGTGCTGGTGTATATGGTTAAATATTGAAGATGATGTAGAAGTGTTATCAGTTTAGAGTACATGAAAATCATTTTATACTTGCTTTTTTCTTTTGAGATTTATAGCTATTTGCTCTTTACATACAATTTTAGTATGAAAGATATTATTTTCTCTACCTTTAAGAAATATGCAGAAAAGGTATTGTTTTTATTCATTAAGAAATCTTTTATTTTATGTGTGTAATTTCCAGAAAACAAGGTATACCATATGTGTGCCTTGTGTCCACAGAGGCCCGAAGAGGATTTTTGGATTCCCTGGAAGTGGAGTTATAGGAAATTATGAGCTATTATGTTAGTGGAAATAAACTCAACAGCCCTGCAAGAACAAGTGATATTAACCACTGAGACATATCTTCATGGCCTGATTTTGTTAATTTATCAAATATTATTAATTAATATTCACTTAACTTGTTATGATATTCAGTTTTCAAAATATACCTTAAAGACCAGCCCAATTTCTAAGTTGCCTACTGTAAACCCTGGCAACCTGATTTCCATCTTCAGGCCCCACATGATGGAAGGAGAGAACTGACTCCTTGAGGTTGTCTCCTGGCTTCCACACATGCATTATAGCATTCTTGTGCACACACACACACACACACACACACACACACACACACACACACGTGCACACACGTGCATGCACACACAAATGTAACAAAATATACTCAAAAAGTAAAGCTTTATTGTTTTAATTTTACCAATGAACTGGAATATGAAGGTGATATATATATCTAACAGACATTTGAAAATAAGTAAACAGACTGAATTTGTTCCCCTGCATATTTGCCTGTAAAGTATATAGTCTACTTAGTTTACAATAGTTACTTTTGTTTATTTTTTGGCAATTGAAAATTTGTCACATCTATTGTGGTATAGTAAGTGCTCAGATGCCTTCAAAGTTATTTAATACCTTTGCTTATAAAGAGAGGATTCTTCTGTCTTTTAAGTTGCATTTTATTTTTATCTGTAGTTGTTCTTAACAACATGAAAGCAATATAATGGTAGATTTTTCTGTTGTTAAGAAAAAATATTAATAAGTATATTAACATAAATGCAATCTCTTTCTATTCTAACAGAGAAGTGGTATTAGGTCTTAGTTCTGACCACTACAAAAATGTAATAAATCTGATAGCTTTCCATTAAAAAAAATTATAGCCAAGCATGGTGGCCATACCCACAATCTCAAAACTTGGATGGTAAAGGCAGAAGGATCAGGAGTTCAAAATAATCCTTGGCTACTTAGTGGGTTTAAGGCCAATCTTGGGTACAAGAAACTTCGTTTTAAAATAAATAAATACTTAAAAATAAATTTAGTCTCATGGTTTTCTAGACTGACAATCTATGCCCAAGACATGGGTGTTTAGTTTCCAGTACATTTTCTGGTTCATAGAAAATGTGTTACTTTGTTGTTTCATGATAGATGGAGATTATCTAGTCCCTCTTTTATTTGAAAACTATTACCATTTAGGAGTTGATTCCCAAAATAATACAACTGCTTATAGATCCTGAGTATATTCTATGGTTATATAATGATTTATATCATGTAAAAATGGTGTGCTGGATACTTTTTGACAACTTTGACCAAGCTAGGCTCATCTGGCAATAGGGAACCTCAGTTGAGAATGTCCCTATAATATGGGGCATTTTCTTGTTTAAGGATTACTGTGGGAGGTCCCAGATAAATGTAGGTAATGCCAGCAACACTTAGTCCTGGGAGGTATAAGGAAAATAGCTGAATGTGAGATTTGAGAGCAAGCCACTAGGAACAAGCAATACTACGTGATCTCTGCTTCAGTTCCTACCTCCAGGTTCATACATTGAGTTCCTGCCCTGATTTTCTCCAAGCTCGATAATAGACCATTATAGGAATGTATAAGTCAAATAAATCCTTTCCTCCCAACATTGCTTTTGTTCATGGTATTTATCACTGTGGTATAAAGAAACTGGAGAAATTGTGTCTTATATTACAAATATAAAAATTAACTTATATAGAAATAGAAACCACAAACCCCAAAAGTAAGATAACATTATCACATCTTTGATTTTCTGTTTTCAACTTCACAATCATCAAATTATTTTCATGTAGAATCTATGGGAATAGAGAATAAAACCTCAAATAGATTGCAACCTGTAAATTAGTGCAGTTTAAGTGGCAATAATATTATACTTTTATACTTAAGTGAATACAATTTTTTATTTTGTTATGACTTATTGTCCTTGGATTTCTATTCATCAAAAATTGCTTAGTGATATGTTTTTATATATCATTATGATTATTTAATATGCATTAATATTTAATGATAAACATAGTTTTTCTCAGAACAAGTTTATTTATTTCTGATTCCTGCTTTGGAAAAAAAAATGTAAAATGTGGGCTTCTGGTGATATTCAATGAAACTTTCCTAAATTTAGTGAGGTTTTGATTTTGTTAAAAAAAATTGTGCTTTTAAGAGGCACAGAGTACCTCACTAGATTTAGAGACAAGAAACAACTATGTGTTGTCACCAAAATATATCCATCTAATAAAGATACCTACAGACTAACAGTTAATGGATGGAAGTCAGTCTGTCAAACAAATGGAAGTTGAAAGCTAGCTGGTTTAGCTATTGTGGTATCTGATAGAGAAGATTTCCAATTAAATGTAGTCAGAAGAGCCTGATAAAGGCACAGAATTGAGGCATAAGGGGGACCTCCCCCTTCTCAAATGTGAAGGGGGTCGGGAGAGGCCTTCTGGGGGTGAATGAGGAAAGGATTGTGATCAGGATGCAAAATGAATGAACAAAGTAATGGAGAAAAATTCAGAAAAGGAAAAAAGTGTGGCTGAGTGGGTATTTAGGACTTGGTTTTCATCAATTGTACTGCATTAATATTAGTAACATGATAACAATTCATTAGAAGAATATAATATGTGGTAGCTTGGATATTATTTTTATTAAACTGTAGATATTTTTCTTTTTTAAGAATACATTTTAAAATTAATTATATAAATATTTGATCACTTTTATTTGAAAACATTTTACTACATGATGTTTAATTTAAATCACTTTTTGTATTTTGTATTAAAGGCATAAAATAATGTGAAAACATCTACATATAAAAAACAAATAGCCAACATTATACTAAGTGGGGAAAAATAGAAAACATTTCCTTGAAAATGTTTCAGACAAATGTTCCCATTCCCACTGTTTCACTTAATATAATGCTCAAAGTAAGAAGTAAAAGGGGAACAAATGGGAAAATGTGAAGTCCAATTATCTTTATTTGCAGACACATTCTTTAAAATACCCTAAAGACTTAACCAGAAAACAATTAATTGTTATAAACACTGTTAGCAAAGAGTCAGAATACAAAATCAATATATAAAAGTCAGTAGTACCTTTATATATTAATAATGAAGTTGAATTTTGGATACCCAGTTGGTGTTCGGGATGTTATGAAACTTTAGAGGGCACAGCCTTGCTGGAGGAAATAAATCACTTTGAGAATTTATAACCTCACTCCACTTCCAGTTCACTCTCTCATCTTACATTTGAAGATGTGACCATCTCTCAACATCCTGCTTCTTGGTTCTGTCTTCTGAACTGCAAGCCAAACTAAACTCTTCTAGAAGTTATGTTGCTCATGATATTTTATCACAACAACAAAGTAACTATTACACACTCCAAGTTACTGCATTAGCAAAAGACATTTTGGAAAGGGCTTCCACAATACAGGAAATAATTCTAAGGCATTTCAACAGAAACCCATGAAATATAAATATAAATGTAATCATAAATATAAAGCTTCTTCATAACTAAGAAAACAAACATGGATTAAAGAATCAGTCTACAGAATTTGGAGAAAACTGTCAATTCTGTAACTAACATGAGATTAATATATCTATAATCAAGTAGGAACTAAAAAAAAAAAAAAACACCTCCAAACAGCCCTATCAATGAATGAAGTAATGAACTGAATAGAGAACTAAGTTTCAATAAATACTTGAAAAAATGTTCATTGTTCATAGTCACCTGGGAAGTGCATATAAAGGATACTCAGAAACTCTATCACTGCAGTCAAAATGGCTATCATAAAGAAAATAATAGCAATAATGATGACAAAGATTTAGGGAAAATGGAACCATTATATACTACAATGGGTATGTAACATTGTAGCCATTATGAAACTCAAATGGAGGTTCCTCAAAAAACTAAAAATAGAATTACCTAGCTATGATATACCTTGATGATATAAATCAGAAATAGTGTAAGTCAGCTGAGATACTTACACACCATGTTTATTACTGAGACATTGACAATATCTAAGAAATGGAACAAGACTAGATATTCCTCAACAGATGAATGAAGAAACGAAGTATAGTAGTATAAATGATGCAAATATTTTCAGTTGTAAAAAAATGTGTATGGGAAATAGATCATTGTGTTAAACAAGCTAAGACTCAGAAATCCAAACACCACATATAGAATTTACACTTAAATTTTAATATGTGTATCGATATACATATGTGTTTGTTATTGTGTGCACATGGACCACGAAAGTAGAAAATAGAAAATAAGAGAGGAAGAAGTTGGCTTAAGGATGTAGTCAGGAGAAACAATAATGGAATTCATTTAATCTCAGAGCAGAGTGGAGTGGAGTGCGATTAGAAGATTGTGGAGGGCAATGGGAGAGGGGTATGAATAAGACAAACTTTAGTAATTTATCTATTTGAAAATTGTTGTTGATATAATGAAACCCATCCCTTTGTGGGGTAACATCAAAAACTATAAATAAATAAATAAAGAACTCATTATAATGGTTGATTTTATAAATTGGAGATTGAAAACTTATTTATTATGTATATATTTTATGTTTTGAAATAACACCTTTTTTTTTTTTTTTTTTTTGCAAAAAAGGCAAACTATTTTTGAGGAAGAGAAGTGTCTCTTAAAATAAGGCACAACACCACTTTGATGAGATTTTATTCCCATGGCAAACAGAGTTTTATATATTGGGTTTGCATGATACAGAGGAAGTATGAACTCATCATGGAAACGCTGATGATATTTTAAAANCTGGCCTCGAACTCAGAAATCCACCTGCCTCTGCCTCCCTAGTGCTGGGATTAAAGGTGTGTGATGATATTTTACTGAAATATTTTCTATTGGGGCAGCAATATGGCTCAACATGAAAAATAATTCGTTCACCAGAACTCACAGATGAGGCAGAGAATGACTCCCAAAAGTTTTCCTCTGACTTCCATATTTCCTGTTATGCTTCTTAGCCACTAGTAATTCCACTTGCAAACTGTGGGTGTCATTTACAATGATCAGAGGGAAGCAGTCATCCACATAGCAGCCTAATAGTACTCACAATTCCTTTAATAGTTTTAGAAAATTCTATGACTAGAGACCAGTGCTACAACAGTTGTTCAAAGCTGCTTACCTTATGAAAAGCGATATTTATTCTTTTTAATGTCTTTCATTCTTCTCTATTGGCGATTATTTGTGAGGTTTAATGGTCAGGAAAGAAGCAAAAAATATATATATATATATATATATACCTTCAGTCTGTGCTCGTTTGTTCTGAATGATTCACTTTCACTGTAATTCTGTCTTCCAATCATCCATAGTCTTGGAAATTTCATCACATACCATCTCAAAACATGTCAGAGAACCAATCTTGGTGGCTAGGGCAGATGTATTTTGGCTCCAGCTTACCTGCAGCTCATCTTAATTCATTTGTGTTAAACTTGAGTGGCATGGTGGAGGTATCTTCTGTCAGATGAGCCTAGATTTAGGATGGCCAAAGAGAGTTGCTCTTTAGCCTCCACAGTTATGTAAGTATTGAAATCATGTAACAAATGCATTTGAAGTACTACATGGTGATTTTTATTAGAAAACTATACTATGTCTTTCTTTCTTTCTTTCTTTCTTTCTTTCTTTCTTTCTTTCTTTCTTTCTTTCTTTCTTTTCTTTTCTAGTATGTCATGATATGCCAAGGTCAAACATCTGATAGATATATATATATATATATATATATATATATATATATATATATATATATATATTTACTATCATGAACAGTGTTTAGGATAAACTAAATATGTCTATTTAGCAAATATCCATATGTTGTTCTGTATGACCTTGGGACTTCTCTAATCATCAGATTTTGGCAAGGTGTATAGTACTATGCTTGTATTCCCTCTCATGTAGTAGGACTACGATTTACTAAAGAAGTGGTTGGTAACTAGCAAGACAGTCATGTCACTATTGAAACAGTGGGCATATTGTATAGCAAGCTAGTATTGTAGCACTGAGGACTTACTCATGGGTTAGACTGATGATCATATTTCTCTCTCAACAGCTTATGTAGCACCTTCCAGTGCGATATAAGCTCTGCAACTGAGATGAGCAATTTAGTTGTACAGTGGCCTGTATTCCATGTATGTTTTGAGAAGCTGGGGACAGTAGTAAAACTCTGAATTGTTTTGATAGCCTTAGGGAGCTCATGCATAAACAATTCATAGTATCTCACTGGACAGTGATGGTGCAGGTCTTTAATCCCAGCACTTGGGAGACAGAGGCAGGCAGATTTCTGAGTTCGAGGCCAGCCTGGTTTACAGAGTGAGTTCCAGGACAACCTGGACAATACAGAGAAACCCTGTCTCAACAAACAAACAAACAAACAAACAAAATGTATTATAAGTACCTCACGCCTAGCATTGGAAATTTGGTTCAATAATGTATGATTTCTGGGAGTGACATTATCTACTCATATAATGTAGTACCTTTTAAATTTCTTTAGTTTTTTTCTTCATACTTAGCTTATAAATTAAAATGTCCTTATATCACATGAGTTTTACTATTCTTTTTCTTCTGTCATCCATGTTTTATCATGTCATTGGTATTTACAAAAGTAACAGATCTTTGTGAATCTTTACAGCTTGAATAATAATGTAATAAATATTCTAATAATCTTTGTTTTATAATAAAGTTATTTCAATTTTATTTCTCCATTAATTGAATTTATTCACTTTATATACCCTAACACAGCCCACCCACCCCTAAGTAACCCCCTCAAGTGGCCCTCCCCCCCCTCTCTACCCCTTCACCTCTGAGAAAGGGAAGGTTCCTACCAGGGAACCAGCACACCCTGGCACCTTTAGTAACTGCAGGACTAGGTACATCTACTTCCATTGATGCCAGACAAGACAGTTCAGTTAGGGGAGCAGGATTCACAGGCAGGTGACAGAGTCAGGCTGTACATCAGCTACATGTGTGAGAAGGGCCTAGGTCGAACCCTTGTGTGCTCTTCAGTTGGTGGTTCAGTTTCTGGGTGCCCCCAAGGCTCTAGGTTTGTTGTCTCTGTTTGTCTTCTTGTGGAGTCTCTATCTACCCCCAACTTCCTCAATCCTCTTCCCCAACTTTTCCATAAGATTTCCAAACACCATCTAATGTTTGACTATGTTTCTCTGCATTTGTTTATGTCAGCTGCAATGTGGAACCACTCAGAGGACAGGTATTAAACCAGGCTGACAGATACATTCAGAGTTTGATGCTCCAAGTTATTTGAAGAAGGGAGGCAGCTCTACAACATGTCTGTATAGATCTTCTAAGGATATCTCCTTACCTTTTCCCCAAATCAGCAGGGGTGGATACTGCATTCATTTATGCCTGTCTCATACAGGGCACTTGTATATTCAGACCAGCAGTGACAAATATAGTTGTCAACAGTGTCTTTACATGTCGCAACTTTGTCAGAAGGCTTTGACCAATAATGAGGCATCAATGTCTCAGTGTGTCCCTGTGAATCCACTACCTATGCAGTCACAGTAGTAGTTGTTCTCTCCATCCACACATAGATCTCCATGGAGACAGGGCTTACTAGCACATTCATCAAAGTTGAGTTCACAGTGGTCTCCAAAGAATCCAGGTGCACAGTCAGAGAACCCACAAGAGCATCCTTACAGATGGCACCAGGTAAACTCTGCTGGGATCCATATTCATCAATTTCCAACTCATAGTTCACAGTAGAATATTCTTGCAGATATGAACACTTGTATCTTCTCATCTCATTGAGGCATTTAGCCTCATTGATGCAGTGATCAGAAACAAACTCATCTACTTCCAAGTCACAATGCCTGCCTTGGTATCCAGGTAAACATAAGCAGGAGTAGTTATTGACTCCATTTTAGCACAAAGCCTCATTGTGACAAAGGCTGGAGGAAGCATACTCATTGGGACCTCTCTCATAGAACCTTCCAGTATATGTAGCAGGACAGATACAGACGGGATCTCAGGGTCTTTATGGCAGGTACCTCCATGTTGGAAGAAGTTCCCTCCACAGGAATTAGTAGCAGTTTCATAGGTCAGTCCACTGTACCAATGGGGACATTGGCTCTTTTCTCCTGAGGTATTCATACAAGTGGCCACTTCTTGACAAAGACTTGAGAAGCAAGGGCCTTATTACTTCCCATATACATTAGTCCAAAGGTAATGACCTTCTCTTCAGAGAGCTACACTTTTCACTGTGTGGTCTTCTCCTAACAACTAGGGACTAATGAGCTTACTGTGGTAAATGCTTGAAGTTCTCACATGTTGGGAGTGTTGCTGTCTGGCACAGAAACACATTTCAGTAAATATACAAGATCATGCACAAGATCAAAAGTAAGTTAGGGTATTGATGACCAATGAAGCCAAAAATGACATTGGACTCTTACAGTTGCCATGGTATTGAGGAGGAAAATGAATGATGCAATAAAGAAACTGTGGGCATTAATGACAGACTTCTTAAACTTGTAGCCTAATTGAGCCCCTTACTGCCTATAAAAATATTGAAAATCATTTAATTTTTATTGATCTGCTTTTCTGTTTTTCTTAAAATACAGATTCTCTACAAATATTTTAGGCTAGCCTCAAAGTCATAAGCCTCCTTCCTCAGTCGCCCAAGTGCTAGGATTATAAGCATGTGACATCAAATCCACTAAGTCATTTAATTTCCATAAGCCTGTTTCATTAGATATAAAGTAAGGAGATTAGTAATGTTTGCCACACAGAATTATAATGGAAAGTTAAAAGAGATATTATCTATATTCAATTGTCAAGGAAGAAAAATTTCTCAAATCACAATATGGGAAGGATTTAGAAGGCCAAACAGACTAGATGGGAAAATAGTGTCCCAGTTGTCAAATTATACTTGGAAAACAAAAACAAGGAGAACACTCAAATCCATAAAGAGAATGATCAAGTGACCTGTACAGTTATACACATCAGAATAGCCCCAGATATTCCAAAAGAAACATGAGAAACCAGGAGAGCATGGAATGATGTGCTCCACTACAAGTTCTGAAAGATAGTAGATGCCAACCACCTATATTATAGATAGCACAACTCTTTTTCATAATTGGAAGTGAAAGGAAAAGTTTCCCTGATAAATAAAAATTAAAGAAATTCTAGACTACTAAGCTAGCACTACTAAAGAAACTTGAAGAGGTACTACAAACTAAAGACATCAATACATCTACAGGATCAAAAGAATTTACAAATGCAGTAGAAAAGCAAATGAGAACTAGGAAATAACCATGCATTACAAAAATAACAAAATTACAATAACAACTATGAATCATAATGGTCCCATTTTCCAACTTAAAAAAAATGTAAGTACAAAATTTGACTAAAACTCAGGACAACCCCATTTGTTGCCTATAAGAAATTAACTTCAGTGGCCAAGGCAAACACGGCTTTGGTGATAGAATATGAAAAAGGCATTTTTAATAGATACAACCTGAAAGCAAGGTAAATCTATACTGATGTCTAGTAAAGTATATTTTGAATGAAAATTGGAAGTCATAGTTCACTTCAATCTAATTAAGGGGCTATTATGACATAATGATATGACAACTCCAAATTTATATCCAACTTTATAAAGCAAACACACTTCTGCATGTAAAGACACATACTGATCTCAACACTGAAATAATAGGTCATTTCAGTATCACCTCAATTAATAGGTCACCCAGAAGAAAAAACCAATAAAATCATAAGAGTTAAATCACATTACAGATTAAATGGACTTAACAGACATCTACCAGATATTCCACTCAAATTTTGCAGAATATGTATTCTTCTGAGAAGACTATGGTACTTTTTCTAAAATAAGTCATATTTTAGAATACAAGACAAGAATGAGAGACTTTAAAGGAAGAAGTGGAGACGGTAATAGAATACATGTGATATAATAATACAAGGGGGAAATACTGAGTATGGAAGGATAGAAAATAGGAATTGTGGCCACCTGGGGAAGAAGAGTGGGTGGATAAACCAATTGAAAGGAAGTTTATATGAAAGCACAATGAAGAAAACTCTGACATTGCATGTTAAAGAATGGAAAACAAACAGCAAAAATAAGAAAAAAAAGAGCATTTACTCTGATTAGGTTTACTTCATTTGAGAGGTAGAAAGATTATTTGACTTACAAAAAGCAAAAACTACAGTGTGTCATACATATAGACACAGAGATATAAATCACATGGGCTGGATACAAAGAATTCAGAAAAGACTGGTCAAAGTGAACAGTTCTTCATGATAAAGGCCCTGCCAAAGGAATATACCTCTACATAATGAAAACTATATATGGCAAATCTATAGGCAACATTATGCTAAATGGGGAAAAAAATCTCAAAGCATCTATCCAAGGCAGGAGTAAAACAAGAGTGTTAATTTTCCAAACTTTCATTCAATATAATGCATGAAGTCATAGTTTGGATCACTAAAAGGAGAGAAAAAGGGGAACCAGATAGGGAGGGAAAAAGTCAAATTATCCTTATTTGCAGATTACATGATCTTATAAATCAGAGACTTAATTACACACTCAGGAACTCTTAGAACTTCCAGTAAAGTATCAGTACACAAAATAATACAAGTTCAGTAGCCTTATATATCAATAATGTAATGCAATTAAAGATTAAGAAAATAATCCCACTCATAAGCTTCAAAATATACCTAGGAGCAAACTTATCTAAGAATTTTTTCTTTTTCAAACAATAAGTGATTTTATTTGTTGTATCTTTAGATCTTGTAATGACCTACAGAATAATGGGTCTTACTGTGACCTGTTTATACAAGCATGCAACATGCATTGATTATATTGACTTGTCACTATCCATTTCTACATATCTTCATCATCCTTCTTGTCTCTAATACCTTCCCTTCTGTGTTCATAAGATTTTCTTTATTTTCTTCATCCTACATGTGAGATAACCACTCTCCACCCCCCCAAAAAAAACAATAAAAACCAACTGAATAATGGTGTATGATATTGGATTGGAGGAATGAATATAGTAAAAATGAATATATTGCTGAAAGCAATCAACAGATTCAGTTCAATCTCTACCAAAATCCTAATAGCATTATTTACAGAAATAAAAAAAAGAAACTCTCCAGTTTCTTAAATTCTTGACTCATGAAATAGTTAGGTTAGACCCAGTAACCCTGGATAAAAACAACACTACTCAATGAATCAACATTCCTGACTTCAAGTTATGTTGTAAAACCATATGAATAAAACTACTTGTCGGGTGGGGTGGCGCATGCCTTTAATCCCAGCACTCAGGAAGCAGAGGCAGGTGCATTTCTGAGTTCGAGGCTAGCCTGGTCTACAAAGTGAGTTCCAGGACAGCCAGAGCTATACAGAGAAACCCTGTCTCAAAAAACAAACAAACAAACAAAAAAAAACAAAAAGCAAAACAAAACAAAGCACAAACAAACAAACAAAAAACAAAAAACCAAAACCAAAACAAACAAACAAAAACTTACTTGATATTGGAACAAAACCAGACATTATTGGATCAATAGAGGACTCAAAAAAATGAACCCACACAGCAACAGTACCAGGCTTTTGTTGAGAACAACTCAAACTTACATTGTGAAGAAATGACTCAGCAGTTATTATCTGCTGCTTTTACAGAGGAACAGAATTTATACCCAGCACCCACATGGTGGCTCCTTAGTATCTATAACCCTAGTTCCAGTGGATCTGATGGGCTCTTTTGGCTTCTACCTTTACTCAGCATCTATATGGTGAATGTACATACTTGCAGGGCAAACATCCTCCCTCACAAAAAAAAGAGATCTCTTTTTTCCCTGTGTGTGGCCCAGTACATTTTATTTTTTAATAGATATTTTCTTCATTTACATTTCAAATGTTATCCCCCAAATCCCCTATAACCCCCCCCCACCCTACTCCCGTACCTACTCACTCCCACTTCTTGGCCCTGGCCTTCCCCTGTACTGGGGCATATAAAGTTTGCTAGACCAAGGGGCCTCTCTTCCCAATGATGGCCTACTAGGCCATCTTCTGCTACATATGCAGCTAGAGACACGAGCTCTGGGGGGGGGGGGGAGGTACTGATTAGTCCATATTGTTGTTCCAACTATAGGGTTGCAGACACCTTCAGCTCCTTGGGTACTTTCTCTAGCTCCTCCATTGAGGGCCCTGTGTTCCATCCTATAGATGACTGTGGGCATCCACTTCTGTATTTGCCAGGCATTGGCAAAGCCTCACAGGAGACAGCTATATCAGGGTCCTTTCAGCAAAATCTTGCTGGCATATGCAATAGTGTCTGTGTTTGGTGGCTGATTGTGGGATGGAATCCCGGGTGGGGCAGTCTCAACAACCCTGAGATTTGACCTCACACCAGTCAGAAGGGCTAGGATCAAAAATTCAGGTGACAGAAGATGCTGGAGAGGATTTGGAGAAAGAGGAACACTCCTCCATTGCTGGTGGGATTGCAAGCTGGTACATCTACTCTGGAAATCAGTCTGGCGGTTCCTCAGAAAACTGGACATAGTACTACTGGTGGATCCAGCAATACCTCTTCTGGGCATATACCCAGAAGATGTTCCAACTGGTAATAAGGACACATGCTCCACTATGTTCATAGCAGCCCTATTTATAACAGCCAGAAGCTGGAAAGAACCCAGATGTCCCTCAACAGAAGAATGGATACAGAAAATGTGGTACATTTACACAATGGAATTCTACTCAGCTATTAAAAACAATGAATTTATGAAATTCTTGGATAAATGGATGTATCTGGAGGATATCATCCTTAGTGAGGTAACCCAATCACAAAAGAAGTCACTTGATATGCACTCACTGATAAGTGGATATTAGCCCAGAAACCTAGAATACCCAAAATACAATTTCCAAAACACAAGAAAATCAAGAAGGAAGACCAACGCATGGATACTTCATTCCTCCCTAGAATAGGGAATAAAATAGATCTTTTAAAAAAAGATATAAAACATAACAAAAGAGTTTCCCTAACAAATGGCACAGAAATAATCTGCATGTGCATTTGTGAAAGATTGAGGCTAGAGTTCACCACTTATTCTGTATGCCCTCTCCCTAAATCAAATATGTAAGACTTGAAAGAAACTGTTAGCAGAAAACATAGGCAAAATATTAAAAGATGTAGGTATAGGAAAGAACTTCTAAAGAATGTTTTCAACTAGTCAGAAAAGAAAACTAAAATGTTACAAATAGTTTTGTATGTATTTAACATGTTTTCAAACAGCAAAATGTAGAAGGAAATGATTCAGTGAGGAGACTGCCTACAGAACTGGAAAGAATTTTGGCCAGCTATACCCCTGACAGGAATCAATATCTAGAATATACAAAGAATGTAGAAAAGGAAATGCTAAACAATCAGACAATCCAATTGACAAATCATCTAATGAAATGTATAAATGATTTTTAAAAGATGAAATAATGGCCAATAAACAAGTAGGAAATTGTTTAACATGCATAGCTATCAGGGAAATTTAAAATAAAGCTACATTGAAATCCTAGCTCACCCCAGTCGGAAAAGCTTTCATCAAGAAAATAAATAGCAGCACTTTTATTATT
The DNA here is from genome assembly GCF_900095145.1 of Mus pahari. Lineage (NCBI taxonomy): Eukaryota > Metazoa > Chordata > Mammalia > Rodentia > Muridae > Mus > Mus pahari. The sequence goes on from NC_034613.1 coordinate 110,929,028, forward strand.
GACTAAGTTATTTATTCACTTTACATCCTGAACCCAGTCTCCCTCCTCTCCTTCCAGTCCCTCCCTTTCAACTACCCCCCTTTTCTCCTCAGAAAAGGGGAGGCCTCCCATGTATATCAACTAGCCCCAGCATATCAAACCGCAGTAAGACTAGGTGCATCTTCTTCCACTGAGGTTAGACATGGCAGCCCGGTTAGGAGAAAGGGATTCGAAGGCAGGAAATGTAGTCAGAGACTACCCCTGCCCCTTCTTATAGAGTAAGAATTCTATTCCACAAAGATCTAGCTTCACAACTGCTACATATTTTCAGATGTCCTAGGTCCTTCCCATTCTCCCTGGTTGGCAATTCAGTCTCCATGAGCCCCAGTGGATTCAGGTTAGTTGATGTTGTAAGTTTTCTTGAGGTGTCCTTTGACCCCTCTGGCTCCCTCAAAACTTTCTCATCTTCCACAAAATTTCTCAAGCTAGACTCTATGTTTGGGTCTTTGCATCAGTTTCTAACATTTGCTGGGTGAAGCCCCTATGATGATATTTATGCTAGGGTCCTGTCTGCAAATATAGCAGAATACCATTAATAGAGTTGGGTGATGGGCTACCTTCCATGGCAGGGGTATCCAACTGGGCCAGTCATTGGTTGACCCTTCCCTCAAATTCTGCTCCATCCCTCACTTACATATATCCTGTAAGGAAAGTTAGATGATAGGTTTAAGGTTTTGTGGCTAGGTTGGTGTCTCAGTCCCTCCATTGGAAATCTTGACTAGTTATAGGATCCATATCCTTTGTTGCTAGGAGTCTTAGCTAGGGTCACCCTCATAAATTCCTAGGAGTTTCCATTGTCTTAGGTTTCTACCTTATCCCAAATATGTACCTCTCCCAATCCCATTGCCTCTCAGTCAGTACTATTGTCTCTCCTCCCGAAACCCATTCTTCCTGTTTCTATACCTACTCCCTCCTCCAGCCAGTCCCCTCCTTTCATCCACCCTTGATATCTAATCTATTTCCTCTTCTCATTGAGATTCAAGAACAACCCTCTTAGATCCTCCTTATTAGTTAGCTTCTTTGGGTTTGTGTTTTATAGCATGGTATACTGTACCTTTATGACTAATGTCCACTTATATGTCAGTATATACCTTGTTTGTCTTTTTGGGTCTAGATTACTTCACTCAGAATCATATTTTCTAGTTCCATCCTTTTGCCTGAAAATTTCATCATGTCACTGAGGGATATCTAAGTTGTTTCCTGTCTCTGGCTATTACCAATAAAGCAGAATAGCAGAAAATTTTATGAACTGAATTGTTCTAGAGATTAAGGATGCTGAAGTCATTTTTTGTTGTTGCTGTTGTTACATACTAAGGGGGATGGAAAAGGAACACCCATGTACCTTTGTAGCTTGATCAAGGACATTCTGTTATTGATGGATTGTTTGATTGATTTACTTCCCAATCACTGCCTCCCTGTCCTCCCCTCACAGAGGTACTTGTGGCCATTCCTGCTCCCCTTCTCTGAGAAGGTGCACCCCTAAGGGCCACCCCCCACCCAGGCACATTAAGTCCCTTCAGGGTTAGGCACATCCTCTCCCACCGAGGCCAGACAATGTAGCCCTCTTGGGAAACATATTCCACAGTCAGGCAAGAGCTTTAAGGGCAGCTCCACTACAGTTCTTGGGGGACCCACATGGAGACTGAGCTGCATATCTGTTACATATATGCCTCATGTCTCTGTCCAGCCCATGTATGCTCTTTGGTTGGTGGCTCAGTCTCTGAGAGTTCCCAAAGTTCCAAGTTTCTTGACTCTATTTGTTTTCCTGTGAAGTTCCTATCCCCTTCAGGGCCTTCAACCCTTCTGCCAAGTTTTCCATAAGACACCTTGACCTCCGTCCAATATTTGGCTGTGAGTATCTGCATTTATTTCAGTCAGCTGCTGGGTATAGCCTCTCAGAGGAGTGTTAACCTAAGCTCCTGTCTGCAAGCATAACAGTGTATCATTAGTAGTGTCAGAGGTTGGTGTTTGCTCAATGGGGTGGTATCAAATTGGGCCAGTTATTAGTTCTTTCCCTCTTTCTATCTTTTCATCTCAGCTCCATCTTTGTCTCCACATTTCTTTTAGACTGGACAGATTTTGGGTCAAAAGGTTTGTGGGTGGTTTGGTGTCCTTATCCCTCCCTCCACTAGGAGTCCTATCTGACTACAGTAGGTAGCCTATTCAGATTCCATATCTCCAGTGTTAGGCATCTTGGCTAAGACCACCCACATTGACTCTTGGGAGCCTCCCCAACCCCAGATCTCTGAGATTGTCTAGTAATTCCCCCTACCACTCACATAGCAATTATTTTCCCCGAAAGACATTTGATTCAATTTGAATGTATGGTTTCATCTCTCCATCACTTTTGTACACAGGAAATTTATTTATTTTTATTGGTTATTCTATTTATTTACATTCCAAATGTTGTCCTTCCCAGTTTCTTCTCTCCAAACCCCCTATTCCATCCTCTCTCCCCTCTCCCCCTATGAGAGTGCTCCCCATCCATGCACCTACCCACTCCCTGGCATCCCCCTTACACAGGAGCAAGGAGCCCACAGGACCAAGGGCTTCCACTCCCATTGATGCTAGATAAAGCAGTCCTCTGCTACATATGCAGCTGGATTCATGGGTCCCTCCATGTGTACTCTTCTGGTGGTTTAGTCCCTGGGAGATCCGGGGGGGGGGGAATCTAGTTGGTTGATATTGTTGTTCTTCCTATGGGGATACAATCCCCATTCAGCTCCTTCAGTCCTGCTCCTAACTCTTCCCCTGGGGTCCCTGTGCTCAGTCTGATAGCTGTCTGTGAGCAGCCTCATCTGTATTGGTCAGGCTCTGGCAGAGCCTCTCAGGGGACAGATATACCAGGCTCCTGTCAGCAGACACTGCTTGGCATCAGCAATACTCTCTGGGTTTGGTGTCTGCAGATGGGATGGCTCCCTAGGTGGGGCAGTATCTGGATGGCCTTTTCTTCAGTCTCTGCTCCACTCTTTAACCCTGCATTTCCTTTAGGCAGGAGCAATTATGAGTTAAAATTTTGACATGGGTGAGTAGCCTCTTCCCTCAACTGGGGGCCATGCCTACTGGATATAGTCTCTACAGGTTCTATCTCCCTTTTCTTGAGTATTTCAGCTTCGGTCATCCCCATTGGGTCCTGGTATCATCTTACTTCCCAGGCATCTAGGACTTTCTAGTCGCTACCCAGAGTTCCCCATCCCTCACTGCTACATACCTACATTTAATTTTCTGACATTTTACACTTCTCCAGTCTCCTCCCATACCCGATCCAGCTCTGTTCCCCAATCTATTCTTCCCAGTGTCCTCCTTCCATCTACCTGCTGTGGTTATTTGTTCCCTACTCTAAGTAGGACTGAAGCATCCAAACTTTGGTTTTCCTCCTTGTTTGGTTTCATATTGTCTGTGGGTTGTATCATGGGTATTCAGAGCTTTGGGGCTAATGTCCATTTGTCAGTGAATACATACCATGTGTGTTCTTTTGTGACTGTGATTCCTCACTCAGAATAATATTTTCTAGTTCCATTCTTTTGCCTGCAAATTTCACGATCTCATTGTTTTTAATAGCTGAGCCGTTCTCCATTGATTGAGGAACATCTGGGTTGTTTCTAGCATCTGGCAATGATAAATAAGGAAATTTATTTAAAGTGACCATTTTAACATTATTGTCACTAATGCTAACTCTGGTGTCAATTTCAAGGTTCAGTTTATCACCTATTCTCATTGTGCATTTTATCCCATTATTGTGTGGTAATATATCAGTGAGTTTCTTGTTGAGTGCTGGATAGTTTTGTACCCCTTTAAGTACTTTAAAGCTATAGTCTGGAATGCATTTAAGTTAACTAAGGGTAGTATGGCCCTTGCTCTGATGATCTGTTAGTCGAAACCAAAGACTAGTTTAGTCTAAGGGCAATTCTTCCCCCATATGATGCAATAAAATTAAGAATCCCATGTATGAAATATGAGATTTGCCAGTCTGTCTTATGAGAAGAGACACTAATCCCAGTTCTGTGACAGTGCCACATACTGTTTCTTCTATTCATTTTGTTTTGTTTTCTTGGCCTTAAATTTTATCAAATGCATTCTCTGATTCCCAGTAAATCAAGAATATGAGAGAGTGATACATAGACTAGTTCTCTGACAATCTCTCTGCGATTTTCTCCTTACCAGTGATACATATCACAAATTCAAGCGACCATGGATCTCTATGTCTAGATTATAAACTCAGGTTGGATGTCAAATTCTGACAAGCACGTTTTGTATTTCCTGTGCTATGCAGTATAGACAGTATAAGTATACGCCAGGCATCTGGAACTACAATAGGATTCATTCATGTTGCCTGTGCCTCTGTTATTCTCATTTGTCAGCAGGTGTCAATTATCACTAAAAACTGTTTCATGTTCCTTTCCCATCTATCTCAATGTTTCTGGCTGGTCGGTCAGTCTTGTCCCTTCATTGTAGTCATAGGTTAAAATTCTGATTCATATATTTAATAGGGACAGACTTATTCTCCTTATTTACTTGGTCAAAATGATGTTTCTAACCTGTAACTGTAGAAACTTATGCTTCTCACATTCTAATAATAACATTTTTTAAAATGAAAAACAAAACAAAACACTAGCTTTACATAGCAACTTGAACCTAAAAAGTTCAAAGTTGTTCTAGATATTTTGGAAAATGGTGTATTCCCTGGCTGTTTAGCAATAGGAAGAAAATTGATTCCAGTTGGCATTTCTTAAGGAGTCTAAAGGTAAATTATCAAAAGAGCCTGAAGAAAGACTCACTGGCTCTCCTAAGATCCACAGAACAATGATTGTATTTCAAATTATAGTAGTGACTATCTTTATATTTTCTGCAGCATCATTTCCATTTGAGAGTTATTAACAATATAGACAAGGCTGCGGTTTAAGTATGAATCACAGTGCAAAGCTGTAAATGGATCACAAGAATTCTGCTGTTTTGAAGTTTAAACCATAATTTGCATTTTTAATGAAAATTTACACCACACCACATTACATCTTTGCCTAGTGTCTGCACTGCACTGTGAATCTAGTAATTTGGAGTAACACTCTGAGAAATGTGCCTATGTATATGGCTGGATACATACATATACACAATTATAAAATAAGCATTGCTTTTTCTAGCTAAGGTTGTTGTAAGGCTATAGTTTGTACATGTCTGCAGAGCTGAAAAGTTTCTCGTTTGCATTTGCCTACTGTTTCCAGGGTCTGAAGGGAATAGTTCTTGTTCACTTAAGAATGGATGTGATTTGACTTCTGAACTCAAGGACAGCCATAGGAGTCTGCGTTTCATATTGACTTTTCACAAAATCTGCATTTTTTTTCTGATGAAGAAAATGTATTGGGAACCTTGAGCTCGTCTACATGAGGGGAATGGTTATTTATTCATCATGTACAAGGAAAAAATCCAATACACTACTGTGCTACCTGCTTCTGCATTGCAGAACCAAGTAATAACCATCATCAGTAGGACTTTCATCATTTTAGTGATGAACAACACAATAGTCTGAGTTTCAAAAACGCTATAAAGGTATGTCTTTGAGACCATACCACGAATGAAATGTGAAAAACATTTTTCAAAAATATCAATCTGACTCAATTTTAGTGAATTGTTGTTTTATTTTTGTCATTGTGTACACACTCAGTCATCCTTTTTATTTTAAGGAGAAATAAAACTAAAGTGCTCAATGTTTTTTGTTTGTTTGTTTGTTTGTTTGTTTTGTTTTTTTTTTTAATTTTCCATCACAACCAGCATTCTGAAAGAGAAGCAGGCTGCTTCCTCCAGACTTGGTGATGTGATCAGTCACATTATCTTGGCTTAAAAGTTCTCATTTTAAATGATTTCTCACTGTAATTCCTTCTCAATAAGTAATCTGTACCATTGTCGATGAGGTCTTGTTTAAAGCAGACATCTACAGCAACTAAAAGCCGAAAAATAGCACTTTGAGTAACTTCAGGAAAAATACCAGTGCATCATTGTAAATAAATACATCTCAAAAAGCAGTTTCTATAGGTTATTGTATTTATACTGTCAAACAGCATGGTCATTTAAACATATCAATTTTACTGATAATTCTCAAAATTAGTATAGGGCTGTCTTAACATTTTACATGTCTATAAAGTAGACCTGTGAACATTTAGAATGGAAAACAAATTCAAGCCAATTCTCAAGGACATAAGCTAAGGTACTGATATTCAAATGTGATGGATAGCTTTCTGATTAAAACTATAGATTTTCTTTAAAAATGTTAAGTGGCATCATTTATGATTCTTCATTTCTATATGCCTAAATTCCTAAGCCTGGCATGTATACAAAAACTAGTTCTCACCCCATTTACCACCAGTGTCTCCTAGTATTGGGAAATGTAATTTCTGTAATCCAGAATGACATATTTTTCTACCTGTTACTGTTCTTGCCTTTTTTTTTGCCACATTTCATCTCTTATGAATATCCTACATCCTTCAAGATGAAACAGAGCCTCCATATCTCTATAAATGTTTCAATCAATAATCTTTTTAGACTTCCATTACTGTAGATATAATGTGCAGACTGGAAAATTATCAGCTCTGTTAAACTTCTTAGAAATGCACAATTCTAAGTTCTCCTCAGCCCTACCAATGAAATCTGCATTTTTCACTACATTTTCAGTTTTGGCATGGAAATTAGATTGAAGGCTTTTCTCTATCTTCTTATTTCAGATTGCCAGAGTGATATGAATCATCCAGAGAGCCCCCAATTTACACTGTTATGTCTTAAAGTTTAAAATCTTATCACGGTATGAAATCAATATATGTGTAGAAACTGTTCCAAGATATTTGTTCAAGTTTTGATGCTTGATTCTTTTTGAACAAGTAGCATTTCAGTTATGGTGATCTTCTTGTTAACAGGTGATCTTCTATATTGTACTATAATGCTGAACTATGAGTTTCTGAAGACCATATGTATTTGATGAGTTTTCAGTTTACTATATAGTAAAGTTAAGGACTAACTTGCGAGCATAACACCATTATAAGTCAAGAGGCATCTCTGTAGGTACTTGGCAGTATGAGTACTAGATAGATAGATAGATTGATAGATAGATAGATAGATAGATAGATAGATAGATAGATAGATAGATAGATAGAATAAAGACCTCTTGAAAGCAGTTACCATCTCCTACTCATTAGTTTCTTATCCTATGTGCTGATCCAGTGTTCTTACTTTCACTAAAATCTACTACAAGATGCTCTTTTCCCTCCAGATGAGATGAATATAAATGGCCCAGCTGAGCTCAGTGCCTAACACATGGTGTGTAGTCAAATAAAGAGCTACTGAATGAATACATTATTGAAATTAATATTTGACAAGATGAACTTCAGTTTCAATTTTGATTCACTGGCTCCTCTTCCCACTCATGTTCCCTGGAGAGCAGCCCACAATACGAATATTAACATAGTCGTCAGCCTGTATGGCGTCTGGGAACATTTACTTGAATTCAAGTGGGTTAGTAAAACATTACTGAGCATGTTCTTAAAATAACTTTGCATCATCAGGTTCATTGAACTTAGAAGTCATCTTTCACTTTCTCTATAGGTCAGTATGCTGAGCCTTGTTTAATTGCTAATTCAATAGATTAGTGATATGGTGACTGGCCAGTTAAAAATAGAGGCTTTGATTGGTTGTAGTTTTCTCTAGTTGTCTCTGTTGGAAAGAGAAGTTTTCTTGGTGAGTGAAGAAAGATTACTCTTACCTGTGAGTATAAGGACACATATTTTTAGATAAAATACAGAATTGTGTAGCCCAATCAGCATGGATACATTTGGGAAATGTTCCAGTACCTAAGGATCAAGGAACACTGTAGAAAATGGGGCAGACAGATTGTAAGAACCAGAGTCTTCTAGCACTGTCAAAAGCTACACTCACAAGTACCATCAACATGACTGCTAAATTGTGAGCTGAACAAAGATGACACAAAAGGATGTCAAGGTGAATGGGGAAAAGCCCACAAAGGTGTCAACCCTACACAAAGAACTGTAGGCAACTATGAAAAGCTAGGCACGAGAGAGTGGGTCTTCTCCAGGGAAGAGCACACTAATTGATTGTCTAATGACAAATGGTCAGCCCTGAAACCACTTATATGCATACATTGACTATTAATGAAGAAAGAGGCCACGAATATGAAGGAAAGTAGGAAGGGGGTTCATAGGAGGCTTTGGAGAAATGAGGGAGAAATGCATTTATATTATAATCTCCCATGAACAATATAATCTAAAATAAAAGGGAGGTTTGTCGTTAAACCAACAATGTTTCCTTCTGGATTTACCACTTCCTATTTATCTGATTTTGGAATACTGCTTTACCCCTTCTTTACCTCTGTTTCTATGTCTAAATGATAGAAGTGATATTCTTCATAAGGTTGGTGTGAAGATTAAGTTAATTAATATATGTGAAGGGCTTAGCAGAGTGATGAAGCTCTGCCTGCATTACTAAAAAAACGTGGCCAGAAATCTGCATTCCTAAAATATTATTTTAGAATTAGAACCACTTATAGATGGGCTTTAATGGCATGGTGGCATTATAAATGGCTCTTTGTTTTATTCTTCCATCTTTCCTTTCTCCCTTCTTTCCTTCTTTCCTTCCTTCCCTTTCTTTCTCTCTCTCTCTCTCTCTCTCTCTCTCTCTCTCTCTCTTTCTTTCTTTCTTTCTTTCTTTCTTTCTTTCTTTTTCTTTCTTTCTTTCTTTTTCTGACTCTAAATTTATCATTTGTTTGCTTATGTAGGTGGTTCCTAGCAATACAGAACTCTGAAGCCTGCTGTAAGGATTTGTGTGTTTAATCATGTTTCAATTTTCTAGTCCCTAGGTAAGGCACAATATTAAAACTGAGTGCTGACTCATCTTCAAAAAGGTGGAAGACTCTCTTCATGTTCAGGTACAACTGACTCAGTTAATTTAAATGACTTTACAAAAAAGGGTTGAGTAAGCAGATGGGAATTTAGGTCTGTCCAGAATGCTTAAGATCTTGATCCTTGTCCTGACATTAACTGAAATAAATGCCAAAGCTGACATTCCTAGATAATGCCATAAATAGTAAATAATGAGGGTTTGTAATTAGGCATACTATAAACAGGCATTGCTGAAAAGTGTGTGTGTGTGTGTATATATATATATATATATATATATATATATATATATATATATATATTAGAACTTATCACATTAAATATGTTCTATTGCCTTATTGGGGATTTTCAAAAATCATTGTGCCTTTGTCCATAATCAAGTGACATTTTGCATGTGTTGATTATGTAACAGTTATTCTGTCTAAAAATATGAAATAATCACAAATCCAGCTAATCAAACAGTGCAATTGATTCTTTATCATACTGTATTCAAAGCTGGAAACAAAAGCAGGGTTTCTCACCCTTAAGTAGCAGCCTTGAGGTTTTGCAAGCTTAGGGTGAGTTTAATTAAAGTCAAGGGAGAAAACCAATTAAGCACTGAGAAGCACTGGCATCCCTCTTGCACTCTAAAGACAAAAATACCATTTAGAATAAGATGATGCTGTAATCTCAGTATAAATGCCATTGTCTACTTCAGCAGTTCTGGTGGCCCAGGTGTTCTGAGCACTTGAAGAGCAGTGAGCTTATGAGCTTTCAATTCATAACTACATTGAATAATTTCCATCTGCTTTAAATCTCCTTTGATAAGAAGTGCTTAGAAAGGAAATTTCATAAATGTAAAGAGTCACTGTGCTTGAAGGGCTGGAACATACCTATATTAAAGAGTGTGTCTCTGAACAGCATTTAGATTCAAATCCTATTTCAGTAGACCTGGAAAGTGCAGAGTTAAAACTTCCCTTCACCGTTCTATATAGCAGTGATGTAAGTAAATAGATAAAAGGATAGGGCTTCATGAATTGAAGAAGTTCATGTCATATTTATATTTTAGTGACTTTTGATGTAGTATCATTATGGTTTCTCATCACTATTGTGCAGTACCACCCACTGTGCAAATGGTAGAGTACAACAATGTGCTGCTGTACAGCCTGTCAGTCAATCAAAGAACCATAAAGCGATGTGACTGCACGTATTTTCTTTTTCTAAATGCAGTTCTGGAAGCTGTTAGAGATGGGAGGGACAAAGCATTTGAAGATAAACAAAAACTGGAAGTTGATTAAATGTGATTTTCTATTTATGCCTTCCGCTCCTCATTTTCCTGCAAGCATTAATTGCAGTGTGGAAAGAAAATATGGAGACTGCATTACAGGAAGTCAGAGCTACTGTTCTAATTGGTGAGAAAGAAGTCAACTGTCTGTACAATGAAGCACAACAGTGTGGGGTACCTTGCGCTTGATATGCCCTCACCCCTGAGAGAGCCTTCAAGTTTGTGAATTGATTTCACCTGTGAAAGATCTTGAGGAAGTCCCTTTACTAGTGTCTGGTAGACCTTTGTATATATAGCTAAGGAAAAAAAGATGCAAAAATATCTTATAATCCAAGCTCTGTTATTTGAAGGGCCTTATATACCTTACATTAACATGATGAATATTAGCTATGAAATAATATAGCTAATAATTCTCTATGGCCACTCTTTAGTATAAGTAGTGGCAGTCCCATGTTTGGAAAATGCTAGCATATCCCACTCAAAAATTTAATTGATCCTTCAATGTTGTGGTGATATACTGAAGTGACTTTTTGCAAATGATTAAATACCACATCTCAAATAACCTATCAATACTATCCAATAACACACAGTTTCTGAAAACAAGAAATAATTGTCAATAATTCCTGGCTTAGGAAAACTGGCAAAGAAGAAACCATGATACAATTGGCTTGAGGCCACTAGATATTGTTTTATCTCTAAATTTATGTGCTGACCTGTTAGGTTCTTCAAATCCCTGGGCTTCAGTGTTTTATGTGGGCATCTGGGATACATGCTCTAGACAATATATAAATTCAATTTTTAGCTTTAAATAGTCAGAAATTCTCTTAATCAAAATCAACTTATATAGGGATGCAACTAAATTCTAACAAAATGCCTGAAAAGTGACCATCAAATTGTCATAGAAGAGCCAGAAATGGAACAATTAAAATAAGTTCTTTATATGGCAGTGGGGAAAATAATTTGCAAGTTTGCCATTATACTATTATTTGTTTGTAAACATGATGCATCTTGATAGTTAGCTCAGTGACACAGGAGGCACTGCCTGTCTGGCTTTCCACAAGTGACTACCACCCACATCCAATGTGTCACTAAATCTCAGTGGTACTCCAGTTCCCTCGAATAGTTTGCTGTTGCCTTTCCCTCCCACATACCCCAGAGACTGAAAACTGAGCTCAATTCTTAATTACTAGCAGAAAACAGCACATGTATACGAGTAAGCTTGTTTTGTGACTGCTAATTCTAAATCTAAGTAATATGCATTCAATTTGAAGACAAGAGATAGAATTACAATTGGCTGGAATCAGTAAAATCACCAGTACACTAGAGAAGAATAGTGACTATAATAAACTGACACTGGCCCAGCTCAGGAAAGTTATAGATCTTAGAACATTGGCAATACATAAAGTTTGTATATAGCCTCCATGCACAGCAAGAGAGGTAAAAAGAAATGTAGAACACCAACTCTATTGTGCTTTCCAACAATACAGAAAAATCTGAAAGCAGATCATAAATCACTACAATTCACAGCTTAACATAATACAGATCTACACTTCCAGAATGCATTTGATTTTAATAATTTTCCTACACGAAAGAAACATGAGCATGAAAACAAAAACAAAAACAAAAAAACAACATAGTCAAATGGTTGGGAGAGAAAGCTACAGCTTCAAAACACAGGATGGCAGAAAATACAAACATCCTTTGCTCTGAGTCTGTGAAAACTTTTGTGCCATTTCCAGCTTGGTGGTTTATTTAGTATGCATGCTTCTAGCTTGGCTTTCTCCTAGGACCAGAGTAAGACCTCAACATGTTACTTACAGTTTTACTTCTTGAGTTTCCAGAGTTACTTGGTGAATAAAATATATATATATCTGTTATCATTTAAGATGTATAATGTGCTGCTGGGTTTTCATTTAAATCTTTTGAATATAAAAGCCCTCAAAGCAGGAAAAAGGGGTTAGCATCTATAGAAAATATTTGCAAAGTATAATTGAAAATATAATGCGTGAGTCTGCTAAGTGATTGAATGAATTCTCTTTAGTATTTAATGCAAAATACCTGTTCATAAGAAAAAAGACAGGACTCAGCAAAATATATGGCTTTAACTGGGCTAACCCTGGATTCAAATGACAACTTCCACAGAAGATACCTTGTACATTGGATTACAAAAATTAATTAATTAATTAATTAATTAAAAAAATGCTTTCCAAAATTTTCTTTGTGTATGTTGGGGGAGGGTAATTCAAAACATTTTATTTTGTCAGGCATGTATGGGAAAACTCTGCTAGTTTAAATTGAAGTCTACCATTGAGTAGATAGTTTTCTGGGGCTCTCCATTTTTGGGGGACTCGATTAGTAAGGCTTCATCTCTGACCTTGTCTAGGGAATTCTAAGCACCCCCCCACATGCCTCTACCTAGGAATGACATGTATCCCCAATTAGATTACAAGATCAATTTCCTTTCTCCTATAAGAACCTGTTCAGCCAGCACCTGAGATTCCTGAAATGCTTCCCCATGCTAATGAGGCATTTCAAGTACTTTTGCAAGTTCCAAACTCCAGTTTCCCAAAACTTTATAAGCCTTGAATTACCCTAGGTAAAGTTGATTTGTCTCCTGATAACTGGTTCTGGTGTAGTCAATCACCATACATACACACAGAGCTTCCAAAACCTTTCTCCATGATAGAATATGTCTGTTTCTTTTTCTTTCTTATTAATCTTTTTTTCTTTCTTTCTTTCCTTCCTTCCTTCCTTCCTTCCTTCCTTCCTTCCTTCTTTCCTTCCTCCTTACTTTCTTTCCTTCTTTTTCTTTTTCTGCAAACAATATTTAATTTTATTAGCATTTATTAGTTGCACAAAGCAATGGGATTCTTTTAAAAAAAAACAACTTTTTTTTTTACTGCCCAGTCATTACATTTCTCGTCTGCACTCCCACATTTCCTCATCCCATTCCTCTTCCCCCTCCCCCTTCTCTTCCTCCTCCTCCTCCTCCTCCTCCTCCTCCACCTCCTCTTCCTCCTCCTCCTCTTTGCCCTGTCTGCAAGAAGATGTCCCCACACCCCCTCGCCAACCTTCCAGGCCTCTAGACTCCAGGAGCCTCAAGTCACTTGAGGTTTAGGTGCATCTTCTTTGACTGAGGTCAGACCATTCTGTCCTCTGCTGTGTATGTGTCTGGGGCCGCAGACCAGCTAGTGTGTGCTGCCTGGTAGGTGGTTCAGTGTCTTAGAGATCTCAGGGGTCTGAGTTAGTTGAGACTGCTGGTCTTCTTATTGGGTCACCCTCCTCCTCAGATTCTTCCATCCTTTCCCTAATTCAACCACAGGGGTCTCAACTAAAGTCCACTGATTGAATCAGTCAGCTGCTTGTTCATCCTCTTGGAGGACAGCCATATTAGGCTTCTTTCTGTAAGCACACCATAGCATCAATAATAGTGTCAGGCCTTGGGGCCTCCCCTTGAAATGGATCCCACTTTGGGCCTGTCTCTGGGCCTTCTTTCCTTCAGTCTCTTCTCCATTTTTGTTTCTGCAGTTCTTTGAGACAAGAACAATTCTGGGTCAGATTTTTTGACGGTGGTTTGGCAAATCCATCTTTCCACTTAATATCCTATCCCTCCACTAGGAGGTGAACTCTACAAGTTCCCCCTCTCCACTGTAGAGAACTTCATCCAAGGTCCCCACCCTTTGAGTCCTGAGAGTGTCTCAACTCCCAGGTCCCAGGTACATTCTAGACTGTCTCCCACCTCCCAAAGTTGCCTGTATATTCTGCTGGCCCTCAAGGCTTCTCTCCTATGTCTCCCCAGAGCCAATACCTGATCGTGTTCCCTTATTCCCCTCCCCCTTCCTTCTCACACCCAGGTCCCTCCCTTCCTCTCCCTTCTGTGATTGTTTTCTTCTCTTTCCCAAGTACGATTGAAACATCCTCACTTGGATCCTTCTGCTTGTTAACCTTCTTTAGTTCTTTGGATTATATCCTAAGTATTCTGTACTTTTATTTTTGGCTAATATCCACTTATCAGTGAGTATATACCATGCATCTCCTTTTGGGTCTGAGTTACCTCACTCAAGATGATATTTTCTAGTTCCATCCATTTGCCTTCAAATCTCATGATGTCCTTGTTCATAGCATTCCGTTATGTAAATGAACCACATTTTCTGTATCTAATTCTTTCATTTTGGGACATCTGGGTTGTTTCCAGCTTCTGGCTCTCACAGATAAGGCAGCTGTCAACATAGTGGATCACATGCCTCTGTGGCATGGTGGGGTATCTTTTGGGTATATGCCCAAGAGTGGTATAGCTCAATATTTAGGTAGATCTATTTCCAGTTTTCTGAGGAATCTCCAGATTGATTTCCAGAATGGTTATATCAGTTTGCAATCCCACCAACAGTGGAGGTGTGTTTTCACATCCCTGCCAACATGGTTTTATGCGTACGTGTATTAGAATACTCTAGAGGAACAGAACTGACAGAATGAGGATGTATTGCTAAGGAAATGTATTATGTTGGCTTACAAGTTATGAGCTTAGTTGTCCAAGAGTGGCTGTCAGCAGCTTCACAGTCCATGAGGCTAGATTCTTCAGCAGCTCCAATCTGTAGCAAAGACTTGAGGATTCCTAGAGACACTAGTCTTTAGTCCACATTTGAATGCCTAATCTGGGTTGTGACAGTAGCAAAGGCTGGAAGCAGTGTTAACTATAGTGTAGATATGTACTCCAGCAAGAGTGAGGGTGTGCATTCAAGAAGCACTAAATTCTCCTTGGACAGCTTTGTAGCTTTGATTCATTTTTCCTACAAATATCTTCATAGAGAAGCCCAAAGCATGTTTTACAATGGATTCCAAATTAAATCAACTTACCACCAAGATTAATCATCACAATGTATATAAATTCTATCTTGATGTAAGAGAATAGGTAAATATTTTCTGCAATCCAGCCAAGTTGGGAAAAATATAGGAAAACAAACAAACAAACAAAAAAAACCCATTGGCTCTGAAACCTAGTTTCTTCTTTTCTAAAACTAATGAGATAAGGAATGTGGGTAGGAATTGTAAACTAGAAACAGAGTCAGAGTGCTCTTCCATGATTTAGGAGGTAGCCATGTGAACCTGAACTTGATTACTGTGTTCTGTATAATAAATTCCAAAAGAAATACAAACTTTCAAACTACTGGGAGTAGACTGAGAAGATCTAATACATGCAAACTCAGGAACAGCAAAGGTCATGCCTGGATTCATCAAGTAAAAGATAAAGTTGATTTTTTTTGCTTCAAATACATACTTCTTGTACTTTTCCTAACAAATTTAATAAAGTAAAAGAAAAAAAATCTCAGTAAGAAATTGACCCACTGCCACTCAAATTAATTTATTGAAAAGCTAGTAGTAGAAAGAAGCTTGAAATATCTTTTTAGTAAAAATTCATTAGTTCAACAAATCAGGTAAGACTTTCTTTGAGATGAATAAAATATATCAGGGAACAGGGCAAGCAATAGCAGTAGTTCCCTGGAGAGAAGACAACAGAAAATAATCTTGAAGTTACATAGGGTGTTATATTAAGGAAAAAAAAAGAATTCAATGGTGATACAGGGAGTAAGGATATTGGTTCAAAGTATAGATAAGTTGATGTGGTATTCGATCATGCTATAACAAATTCCTGAGCTACTCAGCTTATAAAGAGAAAGCATTTCTTTTGTCTTATAGTTTTTAGGGTTCCACTTCATGATGGATTAGCCCTTTTGCTTTGGGCATTTGGGTAGAAAATACATCATGGCAATGAATACATATATATGACAGAGAAAAGCATTCATCTCATGGCTGAATGAGAAGGTGATGAAGAAAAAGAGACAGGACTTTCTCTGTCTTTCTCAAAGCATCTTGTCCAACAACTGGATGATTTCCCACTAGGAACCACATTTTAAAATTTCTACCAGTTCCATGTAGAGCTATTCCATGCACTACGGATATAACACAAGAACACAAGAATCCAACTACATGTTATGAAGCCTATACCAGTAGATTAATGGAGTTTCTGCCATTAAGAAAAAGGCAGTAGGGAGAAAAATTTAAGAGAATAAGGCAAGGATCTAAGTATGCTGGCTCATATATGTAATTCTTGAACACATGAGGCAGAGGCAAGAGGACAGTCATAGGTTTGAGGCCGCCTGATATACACAAACTGATCTGAGCCTGCTAAGGCTACATAGTGAGCCACTCTTAAAAATAGGGTTTGGAGAACTTTAGTTTGGATATATTAGGCTTGAAGATGCCAATTAGATACAAATTATCAAGTGGAGATTTGTAGTTGTACCAAAACCAGTCCAAGGCACCACAGAAATGATTGATGAAGATGCAGCTTTGAAAATTAATGAAGTAGAAATGACATAATCAATACAACAGAATAAAAGAGCTCACACAGATAGTGAATGTTGATAGAAAAGAAAAAAGGGGAAACCAAACTTTGCTATACTCCAACCTGAAGACCTGGAGAAGAGAAATGACCAATATGCAAAGCAAGGTAGGAGGAAGATCAGCTGGAGAATAGTATCCTGGATTTCAAAAGAAGAAATCTGCTTGTTTTGATGATTTTGATTAAGAGTTTTCCCAACCTTGACATTATTGTAATGTTGGCTTAGAGAGTCCTTGTTGGTGTTGAGCATGTCCTGTGCACGGTAACAGGCTTATCAGCTACTGCTCCATCTCCTTTATAGAAACCATGAGACTCTTAACCCTCCCTACAAGTTTTGAGACTAAAAATGTCTCCAGGCCTTGCTAGTTGTCACTCTACTAAGGCAAAACCTCCCAGTTTGAAAACAAATACACTGTATCAAGTAAATTGAAGACTGAGAATTGTTCACTAAAGTTAATGACAGGGAGGTCAGTCTTTGACAACATTAAAAAGAACAATTCTAATCTTGCTGCTGGAAGAAAAAACTGAAATAAAGTTTTGGAGAATGATGGAATTGTAAAGTACAATATAAAAAGAACTTTTTATAGAGTTTTGTTGAAAAGATAGCAAATAAAAAGGCATTAATTAATGGGTAGAGGAGATGAGGACAAAGAGGCCATTTTGTTTGTTTTCCTTTGTTTCAATATGGGAAAAGTAATGCTATGTTTACATGCAAATGAATTGATTCAGGAAAGAGGAAACAATAATACAGAAAAGGGAGGATGTCTCTGAGCAGTGGAAAAGGCTTGGAAAATAATCCCTAAAAGCAATAAATATTTTAGATGGCGATATGAGGTTTTTATTTATGGTAGTATATAAGAGTCTAACACTGTTTTGAGATGCTTGTAGAAGGATCATTTTAATATGATCTCTGAATTTTTTATTCCAGGTTGTCTTACTTCAGGTTTCTGGTGAAGAAACAAATTTATCAGCCTTCATACTGCTGGGTATTGGAGTGTTGAGACTATGCAGAGTAAAAACAATTTAAAATATTTATCTAAGAGAGGGAAACAAATAAATAAGTTGAGAAGTTTATTGTGATTGCCAGGCATCATTAAGTATGTACTTAAAATTTGTGGCCATGAATTTAAAGTTAATAAAAATAAGTATTTTTAGGCAAACTCAGCAACGGAGGTATGAAGACAAAATACACAAGGAATTATTATGGTAGAGTGGTCTGCCTAACCTACAGTCCCCAAGTGCTACAGCCTTGGATCATGAGCAGAGCAAATTAATGGCTTCACAGATTTTGGAGGCTAGACATGTCAGATGAAGTTTGATGGGGAGTGATTTCTGGTAAAAGGTCTCATCCGTGTTGTCGATGGACACCATGCCCTCACATGAATATTCCTTTTACTGAGCTGCACCCCCTCTTGCTTTTCATAAGCCTCCAGTCCTATAAAACCATGACATCACTTAAATATTTCCCTAGAAGATCTCCAAGTACAGTCATATTGGTTTTGGGAGTTCGCTATGCCAATTTGAGAGGGATGCAATTTAGTCAAAAACAGTTAAATATAGATGCAATTATACTTTTGTCAAATATGGTGTTAGGAGAGGATGAAGCATATTATTCCCTTATTCTATATAAAAGCCAGTGATTATACTGTGCTCAATTGTGGATGTAAAACCGATCTGTAGTACTGGGGAGATAACTTAGGAGTTAAGAATACTGCTCTAGCAGAGGATCCAAGGTGCTTTTTCTCTTAACATTCTTGTCCACCAGTTCACAACGGCCTGTAACTCTGGATCTCAGAGATCTACTTCGTCTGAACTCTGTATTCAAATGTACACTCATTTGAATAGACTCGCTTTCACACATATCTACAAGATAAAATAAATCTTTCAAAAAGCCAGATTTAAAGGGAATGGGAAACACACATACACACACACACACACACACACACACACACACACACACACTCACACACATATTTAAGTTTTCAAAGACTCATTCAAACAACTGAAAAATTGAAGGTATTTTATGGCATCAGAATAAAGCCAAGAGCAAGTTGGATTTGGAAAATAGAACACTGAAACTCAAGTTCTGGGTACATGATGACTATTGTTAGTAACAAGTTGTTCATTATAATGGCTATTGTTAGTAACAAGTTGTTGATTATGGCCTTGTAGTGAATGCCATAATGTGTCATTTTGAAATGTCCATTCTGGAGTAGAACACTGAACTTTTTCTAGTGTTTGTGAATTTTGTCTGTTGAAGTTTCAAACAATTCACTCTATTCCTAGACGTTCCGTGCCCCTGAAGGGTAAAGTCAAACTTCAACCAATGCTAAGTCAGTTTTCAAGTGTTACGATTTCAGTGTCAGATATTACTTAGCAATCAGAAAAGGGCTTTGCCATACTCCTGCTCTGTGGTTAATTCTCTTTCTCTGCCCAAATCTGGTTGCTTTGCTCCTTCACAAGCATTTCAGATAGTGCTCATCTATAATAAAATGCCAATATGTGAAATCTATTTCAGAGTGCTTCAAACAGATGTGAATATAGGATAGTCATGGCTATGGAGTCTCTGAAGTAGTGGGCTTAAATATGAGACTTTGAGGGTGAATCAGCTGGTTTAATGAGTAAGGATGCTTACTGCCAGATAATGTAAGACTCATGACCTGATTCTATCCCTTGTAATCATATAAGGGCAGACTGAGAGAACTGACACCACAAATTTGTCCTATGTTGGTCGCATGCATGCAAACTTCCCCTACAATGATAACAAATGCAACTAACCAAACAACATAGTATCTTGGAGCTAGATCACTTGATTACTTGTTGGAAATAAGAAGACTCACCAGTGGTTAATAGAACACGAATAGTCTTTAAATTTCTTTAGATTTATTTATTTATTTATTATTTATTTATATGATGTTCTGCCTGTATGTATGCCTGCAGGCCAGAAAAAGGCACCAGATCTCATCATAGATGGTTGTAAGCCACCATGTGGTTGCTGAGAAGTGAACTTAGGACTTCTGGAAGAGCAGTCAGTGTTCTTAATCTCTGAACTATTTTTCCAGCCCTGAAAAGTCCTCTTTTTTTTAAGTTTAAAAATAATTTTAATTTTTATTAAAACAGATTTTTCTCCAATATGTATTTGATCACAATTTCCCTTCCATACACTATCAGATCCTTTCCACCTCCTCAGCCACACAAATCTACACCCCAACGTTCTCTCATTATAAAACAAACAGATTAATAAAACAAAGTAACAAGCAAATAAACCAGACTGGGACAAAACAAACAAACAAACAAACAAGAGCCAAAGAAAACACAAGAAACACATATGGACACAGAAACACAAACACTCAAATCTCATAAAAACATGCAAAATCAGAAGCCATACTATATAAGCAGGAGACTTGTAACGAAAAAACAAACAAACAAACAAACCTATACAAAGCATTATGAGAAAAAAAAGAAAACCAACCCTCTAAAAATACTGTAATGGCCACTATGCTCTTGGAGACCCTGTGGAAGAAACTAAATAATCTTTTTCTTTAAGAGCAGTTATCATTTGGAGATAGTTTATGGGTTAGAAATGGGAGCTTGTATCCATGTCTCCACTCAGTGTGTAAATCCCCATTTAACTTAGACCTGTGCAAGAATTTTGCACGCTAACATATCTCTGTGAGTTTACATGTGTGAGAGTTCTAATTGCCTGGAAGGCTTTGTTATCTTCATGTCTTCCATCTCCATTTGCTCCTATACTCTTTCTATGTTAAGGTATCTTTTATTCACCTGATGGAATTATTGTCTCAGAGGCTTACTGCTTAATAAGCCTGCCCTTTCTAGTTCTTTCTGAACTCTGGCTGGCTTGTTCAGCTCATCTGTTCTGGCCCATACTACTCTCCAGTCTGAGTGGTTCAATTTAAATTCTCTTAGTTTCTCACCAAATTTCTCTGCTTGGTCTCATACTAACTCTGGCAATCTGTTCTAATCTTCTGGCTCCTTCACATACTCTGGCTTGTTGTGTCTTCACCTGTATCTAGAGCTTGTTCTCTCTATAAACTGTCTTTGTAAAACTGTCCCTGTAAAAACTGCCTTTAAACTCAATGAACTCCACTCAAGTCCACTGTCTCTCAATTCATTGATTCAACAGAATTAACTAGAACTCAGATATCTGTGTGCCTCTGTCTCCCAGGATTAAAGACATGTCTGTATTTCAGCTGGATCACACAGATATAGATTGTCTTTGGCTGTGAACCCTTGTCAGAGCCGCTATGTTGCTCAATAAAGATTCTTCTACATATCTGCCTCTTCTGCAAAGTTCCCTGAGCTGAGGGGAGAGATTTGTAGAGACATCCCATTTACAACCAAGTATTTCAAGATCTCTAACTCTCTGTACATTGTATAGTTGTGATTGTCTTTTTTTTTTTCATCTACCACAGCAGGAAAGTTCACTGATGATGGCTGAGCAAGACACTGATCTATGAGTATAGCTGAATGTCATTAGCAATTAGTGTATTGCTATATGCTTTTAGCAGAACAGTAATATTTGATTTTCCCCTAGGTTCCTTCCCTATCTAATTTCAGTATCTTGTTCCTCTGAGTAATGTTAGGCATGGGTTTCATCTCATGTAGTGGGCCTAAAATATAACCAGATAGTGGGTTGTTACTCCCACAACTTTTGTATCACTGTTGTACCATTGTATCTTCCAGGAAGCATGCTGTCGTAGATCAAAAAAATTGTAGCTGAATTTGTGTTTACCTTTCACCTTTGGTAGCATTCAGAGTACCTTCTATTACCTTGAACACTAGACTGTAGATGAGTTAAGTTTCTAGGTAGGCCTCAGTTCAACATATCTGTGTTCAATGAGTTAGGTAGGTGCTGCTTTCAGTAATAAGGATTTATCATCAGTTTGTGGAGAACAAACAATATAGTTGTCAATAGCCTGAGATGTTTGGGGATTTCAATGGTGTGCTGTTGGCAATAGCACACCATTAGCTGGAATCCATTCCAAGCACTTGAACTTTCTTTTGGAAGTGAGAAATGTCAAGTTGGGGCATTGTCTCTCATGCTATTTGGTGATTTTATTCAGATTTTTATCATATATGTGCATATACACATATACATTATACACATACATATATAGGCTTCTACTCTAGTATGTTTTCATATGATCCTTAGTTTTATTTAGCACTCTGTCCATGTATTTGCTCCATAACCCAGCTCTTCCCTCTTCCTCTGTTTAATCTTCTTCTTTGGTGTATTATACCAATGCAATTGTTAAAAGCCCTCAAGAGAAAAGGGAGTACACTGGCAGTGGATATATCTCAGGCTTTGGAGAGGTTGAGGACAAGTGCTAATGATAAGTAGTGATAAGGACAACGGGCAGTGGATGGCTGTTGCTGAGGATGATGGATGCCTCAGAGAAATAATGAAAGGATGAAGGTGATTAATCAATTTAAGGTGAAATGTGAAAGTCACAGGAGCTTGGAAGCATTTAAGAAGTCTTGCATTTTCTGAACCACGGGATCAGCATCAGGACTTCATAATAAGGGCAGTAGAGGTTCAGGAAAGGGTAATATTTGCATTTCTGAGAAATTTACTTCTAGGTAGAGACTTTATATGAAAAGTAGAGGAAGTTTAAGACATGTCCTGTGCTTGTCTTGTTTATGTCTATAATTTTGATTAACATGGACCAACTTTGACAGCATTATGCTACATAGAAAAAGTAAGATACAAATGACCACATTTTAACTGGCTTCTGTTCATAGTCATAGAAAGATAATAACTAAAGAAGATGTGGTTTTCTTATCACTATATATGATGAAATAGACTGGTGTGGTGGTAGTGTGTTATCAGTCAAGATACTTGAAATAAACTGCATGGCAGCTGCACATATGCAAGGATATATTAAACAACATTAAATTATAGACCATAAACAGATGAATTATGGAACATGTAAATTATTTTTCAATACGCCCTTTTGAGAACCTTGAATTTCCTTAAGCCTTCTTGCCTTACTGAGGTGACCTGTTAAAAAGCAAGTGCTCATACAGTGTTTGACAAAGGCTATTTTAGCATGACCAGCCATGGGTCCTCATGCTTTAGTCCTTGTTAGCAAACCATTACTCAGAGTCACAGCCACATAACCTGGAGGGAGCAGTGTTGAGTATGGTAAAGGTGAAAAAGGAGTAGGCCAAAGACTGTAAAAACACTACTGTGTGCTAGCAGTAGTTGAGTCAGCATGTACTGATGTGGATCCAAAGGATGTTATATAAAGGGGTAGGAAAGATGTAAAACATTAAGTAGCATAGTTGAGAGTCTATTAACATGGGTATACCCTCCTAAAATACTTGTTTAAATACTCTGACAATGTCCCTGTGTGATGTTAATATGACACTAAGATGGTACTGGGCATTTGGTTAGAGTTCTGGCCTTTATCACTGGGATTTTCTAAAATAACTAATTAAATGAATGTCTATTAAAAGAGGATTTAATAGATTTACTTACAAAATGTTATCTAGGTGGCCCAACAATTGTTCCTTTATACACTGGATAAGCTAAGTACCTGGTAGGTTCTCAGTCTATAGGTCTTGATTCCTTAGCAGGACGAGTTGGGCACAGAATGGGTGGAAAATTGCTGGAGAGCTACTGGTCTTTAGGACACATTGAGAAGCTGAAGAAACTGCATTCTAATGTCAACAAAGCACAGCAGCAGCAGTGGCAGCATTTGGGAACTGTGCTGGCAGCAGCAGCAACAGGAGCAGCAAAATGTCATCAGGGCAAATGAAGATGCCAACACAACATGAGGGTGAGCAGACAAGAAGCATCCTTTAAAAAATAAAAAATAAAAGGCATTAGTTTTTTCTTTGAAAATTTTGCACAATGTGTTTTGATCATTTTCACTCGGGCCCCTCCCAAATCTCTCTCCTTCTTCACCCACAAAACCTTATGTTTTGTGTAATTACTTTTTCCTTTGTGTCTTTCAGCCATTGGGTTCAATTTTTGCCAACGATATTTCCTCAATTTTGTGGTCTTCCATTGGAGCATCGTTACTTACCAGGGGCAATCAATACTCTCAGAAAAATTCAAGTTCTCTCTCTCTCTCTCTCTCTCTCTCTCTCTCTCCCCTCTCTCTCCTTCCCTCCCTCCATCCCTCTCTCTCCCCTTCCCCCCTCTCTCCAGTTATTAATTGTCCATAGAACCCTAGATAGAGATGGAACTATGTGGCTTCCTCCTATCTCTGCGGGTACTTTGCTTTGGTCTACTTTGATCAGAAAATACAGCTCTGATAGTATGAGAAAATACACCAACATTTGTATGTGTATGTATAGGAAAATTATTGGTTTTCATCTCTTGGTTTCTAACATGAAACTACTAAAATGCTTGTTGAAAACTTACAAAATGATATATTATAGTTTGGGATTTCTAGTTCCTGATCCAACTTCCTATTGTCTTCTACTTTCTTGAGTAATAGGAATGTGTGATTCAGAACTCTCAAGTACTTTGGAATCTTCTGAGTGGTAGGAACATCTTGTTAATAGTCCTTCAATAGCCCCAGAGTGGTGGTAGGTTACCAAGGCAGTAGAGTCTTCTGTTCAACTAACTGACCTTAAAGAAAGAAGAGTGCTGAAGAATGAATCAGTCCTTAGTCACCAATTATGTAATTTGTCAGTCATGTCTACACACAAAGCATCCACAAAACTTCAGAAGGGCCTTGGTAAGGAGTGTTCAGAAATCTAACCATCCTTAGAAGAATGACATATAAGGATGACTTATAAGGATCCTTAGAAGGATCCTTACCAGGAGACATCATGGTAGTTGGGGCTCTTTCTCCTATACCTTCTCTGCTGTTCTTATATCTAGTTGTTATCCTTTACAATAATTAAGTAAATATAAGTAAATTGTGATGAATTCTGTGAACTATTCTTTCAGATTAATAAAAAATAGAAGGATAGGAATTCCAGTTTGTAGCCAGCTGGCCAAAAACATGTGACTGACATCTGATGTGGAAAACAATCTAATGGTATGGTGCCCTTAGACTATGGGACTTTACAGTTTCTCAGGGTAGAGAGTTTTTAAATGGAATTGACCTAGCTGGTGTTCAGTGGTGGACTTCCTGATGTGTGGGGGAAATTGCATACACAGTTGGTGTCAGAAATGTTGTTCTGAACAAGTGGAGATCAAGAGGTGGAAAAATACTGTTGTTTTCCCCCTATTTCAAACAGTTATAAATCAGGACTTCTTTAAAAACATCTGTTTGTTAGAGGACAAACTGCATGGATTTTTACCAATCATCGCTGAATCCTTTGGTGAGTCATTACTGGGCTGTAGATTTTCATCGGGACTGGTAGAGGGGCATAACCTCTTTGGTAAGACAATTTCCATCTTTGGGTAATTCCTCAGAGAAAACTGCCACTGTGAACAATAAGTAACCAGTGATGAGGTCAGGTAGAGGATGGGAAATGCAACCAGGTAAAAGAGTAAGAGCATCTTAGTTACAGTCCACTTCCCTTTGCAGCAAGAGAAGCAGGAGGGATACAAGTCACTCACAAAGATCCTGCAAAGGAAGAGAGATGAAATGGCTCAGATAATAGTGAAGGCAAATCTGTGGAAGACAGGTGTTCTTCCAAAAGATAGAAAGTCATGTACAGAGGCTTCAAATGCTCTCAACTTCACTTGTCACTCCAACCTCCGCCAAACTTAGCTGTTCATACCGAAACTGTGCTCTCAGGGCCTCCAAGTATACACAACAGTTCTTAAGGCCTGAATGCGTACTTTTATTTCTATGCCAGATCATCTGAGATTAAATTATGATGACCTTATTTAAAAAATTCTGACATTTGAGCATACAGAACCCAGTTGTGTTTGGAGAATAAATCACTGATGGCCAATTCTCAACTTCTGAGTTTGTCTATTCCTTTTTTTCCCAAGGTAGATGATTCTGAGGTTCATTTCACAGAGCACTTCAGATGGTCTCTTTAAGAACAAGGCATTGTCCCTGTAATGGTGGGGAACACTGCCCACTCTCCAAAGATTTGTTAGCATACAGACTTCAAAGCAATGGCTTCATTATCCAGGAAGTTGCAACTGGGAGACAAATCAAATATTTCTGTGGGCACAAATTCACGGATTCAGAAGAGACAAAAAGCAGCACAGAAATCAATTACTTTTTTTTCCCCTAGTGATACAGCTCATAGAGGCCATTAAGTCTTGGTGTCTTCACTGTTAATTGAATTTAGGAATTTAGAGTGTGTCTTTCAGTGTACAAAGTGAAGAAGTCAGGGTCCACTCAAGAAGCAAAATTTCTGCTTCTTTAGATCTCCTTCTCTAGGCTATTTCCTTCTGCCTGTCCTTCAGTTCTGTCTGCTGAGATAAAAACTAGCTCCATAAGCCTTTGTCAATATTTCAATCTCGGACTTTAAAGAAAACCACTCCACTGACAAGGGGTGATGGCAAGCCATTTGAGCTCACATGTAAAAGGCTCAGGCATATTGGTATTATATCTTACACCAGACACCTTGCAAAGCCAACCAAAATAATTCTACTTTAACTCCCTCTTTTCTATAAAAAACAGTGAACAATAAATGATGAATGATTTCTTTCTCAGGGTTAAAATACTTCAAAGTTTTATGTCCTGCATTAAAATGTAAATAGTAATTCATGAAATCATTACAAGTGCTGTTCTAATGCAATAGACAATTTGTTTGCTGTTTTTCATCTTCTATACAGATGGTACTAATGACTGATTTCCTAAATACTTTGAGGTTCTAAGTTTTAAGGCAAAAATATGGGAAAATGTATGGCTGTTGTAGGGGGATCTGGAAATAAACAGAGAAACAAATAAACCTCTCAGACAGTGCCAATCAAGAATATTAAAAATCAAGATGATACATTTTGCTATTTCTTACTGAAATATAGATTTCACTGCCCTATTCTTATTTATATGGCTATTCAGATGATATTGGGAGGAAGAATACACTGAAAACAGAAAGAATTTGCACTATCCTAATTAGACCATATACTTTTTCATATACCTTGAATGTAAGTATTCATTTATTGTTGCACTTTTCAACAATACAGTCTGGTTTTCACTCCAATCAAATTGCATCAGAATGACATCCCATTTGGCAGCCCTGAAAATGAGCACATAACAAGTGCTACATAAATATTTGTTGGAAGCCTACAGAGGAGAGAAATGAGTGGAATTGGTTTAGGACTGTGTTTACATGTAGAAAGAAATATTGTTTCCAACCTAGTGTTCCGGCATGAAGCTGAGCCTGGTAATGGGAGCAATAGCAGCACAATTAGCAAATATCCTGAATCTGAACCCACAGTTATTGAAAGCTTTTCCAAAGAAAATGTGCCATTGTGTCATTTTCAATTTTCATTTGATTTCTACTCTTTGTCCTTTCAAGATCTTTTTAACTATTGCTAATTATTTAAGGAACCAGACAGGTCTTGTGATTATTACTGTAGCGTTTGCAATATTAATTTTGCCTGCTAGAAAACTGTCCAAATAGCTTTTGTGTAATAAATGGTGCTTACTTGTTCATATGAAGTAGAACTCTTTTCTTTTATTGGCTCCTTTGATGTTTCAGCTAAAATAGTGCTAGTTCCCAGCAGAGATGTACCTTTCAAATGAGCCTGAGAGAAGCCAGACAGCTCTTTCTGTCACTGTGTGGTGAAACAGGCCTTTGGAGTCACACAGAACTGGCTCTAAACATACGTCCATCACTTCTCAGCGAATGTTTTTGACCAAATGACTTCCCATGGTCTCCTTTTCTCATCTATTAGTGACAAAGGCACTAGAACTTTCTCAAATAACTGCACTAAGGATTAATAACCAATCAGAGTGTCAGGCATATGATAAGAACTTAAAAATTGCATTCCTGTTTTTATTAGCACATTATTTGGTTTTATGCTTTTTCCATGGAAATATACTTCTACAACTATTTCTTTTTATATTTTCTGCATTAAAAATATGGGATAGGCTATGCTCATATTTTGAAATAGAGTTAAAGACAAGTTTATGTAATTTTCAAAATTATAAAACATCTCTACTGAGCACATGCTTCCAGAAAGGAGTTTGTAAATGAACTCTGTAAAAACATAAAATTTGTCCATATAATGGGTTATTATTAAAATAAAGCTTATATTATTGATACTATTTTGTTTGTTTAGAATTATTTATATAGTTATGAATTTTTTAATATCTAGAAAAGTACAAGGAGGCAAATGTGAACTACCTCTACTTCAAATATATATAGTATAGATAAGCACATAAATACACTATATGTGTATTTATAATACATGTAAATAATAGTTTGCTTCTGTGTTTTTCTTTTCTAATTTATACATTTTCAATGTATATTTTGAGTATTCATTTGAAAGCTGTTATTTTCTAATAAAATATTTAATCAATAGCTCTCCTTGATCTAAAATTGAATACTCTTTGAAAGCAGCATTTTAAAATCTTCTTTAAAACAGAACAGAAAAATACATCTTATAATTTATTATCCTAATATCCCATATGATCCCTTTACCATTTCATTTGTATAAACAGTAGAGTAACAGACTTCACCACTGTCACATCATATTTCATGTTTAGTACATGATTTCACAGGGAAAGTAGCAGACAACAGAAGTGATCATGCTCTGTCCTGTCAGCAACCTCTGATTTTATTAAATTATTTTATTTATTTACATTCCAATGTCACCCCTGCTTCCTTGTCACCCCATCCTTCTCTCCTTTGCCTCTGAGAGGGTGCTCCCTCACCCACATACCTACCCCACTCCTCCATATCACCCTTTTCTGGGACTTCGATTCTCTACATCATTAGGCACATCCTCTCCCATTGAGGACAGAGAAGGCAGTCCTCTGCTGCATTTGTGCCAGGAACCAAGGACAAGCCCATGTATGTGGTTGGTGGCTTAATCTCTGGGAGCATCTAGGTGTCTGGGTTAATTGATACTGTTGTTCCTTCTATATGGTTGCAATCCCTTTCAGCTCCTTCAGTCTTTCTCCTAACTCTTCCATAGAGGTCCCTGACCTCAGTCCATTGCTCAGCTGTAAGTATCTGCATCTGTCTCAGTCAGTTGCTGGTAAAGCCTCTGAGAGGACAGCCATGCTAGGATCATATCTGGAAGCACAACATGGCATCAGTAATAGGGTCAGGGTTTGGTGACTTCCATAGGATGGATCCCAAGTTGGGCCAGTCACTGGATGGACTTTCCTTCAATGTCTTCTCCATTTTGTCTCTGCATTTCTTTTAGACTGGTAGCATTCTGGGTCAAAAAATTGAAGGTAGATGGGTGGCCACATCCCTCCACTGAGGACCCTGTCTATTTATTGGAGATGGACTGTTTGGGTTCCATGTCCCCACTGGTGGACATTTCAGCTAAGGTCATCTTCATTGAGTCCTGGGAGCCTTGCCCATCCCAGGTCTCTGAATCTTCCTACAGCTTCCCTCCTCCCCTGCAGCTGCATATTTCCACTCGTTCTCCTTTGTGGCTTATCTATGTCCCTATGCAAGATTTTCCTTTTTTGAGAATAATCTAGAGTCTACTTTCACCTATATATCCTAAAAATGTGCATTATAGGGAAGATGTGAAGACAACGGAAATTATGGGACTTGCAAAATAAATGGAATCCCTCACCATAGAGTCTAGTGGAGACCTCTTGCCAAGTGACAGTACAGAATATGAGCACAATTTATAAACTTTGTGGAGAAGCTTACAGTGTTTTGATATATATATATATATATATATATATATATATATATATATATATTCAAGTTTTACAAAATATTTTTATTAGATATTTTCTTTATTTACATTTCAAATATTATCATCTCTCCTAGTTTCTCCTCTGAAAATCCCCTATTCTCTCACCGCTCCCCCTGCTCCCTAACCCACTCACACCCATTCCTGGTCCTGGCTTTCTGCTATACGGGGGCATAGACCCTTCACAGCACCTTTACCTCTCCTCCCATTGATGACCGACTAATCCATCCTCTGTTACATATACAGCTAGAGCCACAAATCCCACCATGTGTTTTCTTTGAGTGGTGGTTTAGTTCCAAGGAGCTCTGAGGGTACTGGTTAGTTCATATTTCTGTTCCTCCTATGGGGCTTCAGATCCCTTCAGCTCCTTGGGTACTTTCTTTAGCGCCTTCATTGGGGACCTTGCGTTTCATTCAATGGATGATTGTGAGCATCCACTTCGGTATTTGCCAGGCATAGGTGGAGCCCCTTAGGAGACAGCCATATCAGGCTCCTGTCAGCAGGCTCTTGTTGGCATCTGCCATAGTGTCTGGGTATGGTGGTTGTGTATGGGATGGTCCCCAAGTGGGGGCAGACTCTGGATGGTTGTTCCTTCTGTCTTTGCTCCAAATTTTGTCTCTGCAACTCCTTCCATAGGTATTTTGCTCCCACTTTTAAGAAGGATTATGAGCTTCTGGTCTAATATCCACTTATCAGTGAGTGCATATCAAGTGAGTTCTTTTGTGACTGGGTTACCTCACTCAGGATGATATCCTCCAGATGCATCCATTTGCCTAAGAATTTCATGAAGTTATTGTTTTTAACAGCTGAGTAGTACTCCATTGTGTAAATGTACCACAGTTTCTGTATCCATTCCTCTGTTGAGGGACACCTGGGTTCTTTAGCTCTTAAATTAGCAAGACAGCATGTTTAAAGCCTAAGCATGTGTGATTTTTGAGTTGAACCTCATTCCTTTAACAGTTATAGGCTGATATTTCCTATGACTCTCATAAATGAGACTAGGCACTTTGTTCACAGTCAGAATGTAGGATTTAGCTTCCTGTTTACTGAACTATGCTAGTGTGCTTTCAATAGCTGTTAAACAGCAAGACCAAAAGCAACTAGTGGAAGAAAGTATATATTTGGTGTACACTTCCAAGGTCATGGTCCAATATTGGGCAAAGTCAGGATAGAAGCTCAAGCCAGGGACCTGGAGGCAGGATCTAAAACAGAAGCCATGGAAGAGTGCTCCTCTCTGGCTTGCTCAGTTTTCTTTCTTTCTTTCTTTCTTTCTTTCTTTCTTTCTTTCTTTCTTTCTTTCTTTCTTTCTTTCTTTCTTTCTTTCTTTCTTTCCTTCCTTCCTTCCTTCCTTCCTTTTTTCTTTCTTTCTTTCTTTCTTTCTTTCTTTCTTTCTTTCTTTCTTTCTTTCTTTCTTTCTTTCTTTCTTTCTTTCTACATGTTTATTTTTATTTTTTTATATTTTTTAATTAATTTATTTTTACACTCCATATTTTATTCCCTCCCATCTACCCTTCAACTGTTCCACATCCAAAACCTATTCCCCACCCACCCCCTGTCACCACTTGGATGCACCAACCACCTACACTCCCTGACCTCTAAACTCCCTGGAGCCTCCAGTCTCTTACAGAGAAAGTGCATCATCTCTAAATGAACACAGACCTGGAAGTCCTCTTCTGTATGTGTGTTGGAGGCCTCATATCAGCTGGTGTATGCTGTTTGGTGGTCCAGTGTTTGAGAGATCTTTGGGATCTAGGTTAATTGAGATGGCTGGTTGTCCTACAGGGTCACCCTTCTCCTCAGCTTCTATCAGCCTTCCCTAATTCAACAACAGGGGTCAGCTGCTTCTGTTCATTGGTTGGGTGCAAATANCTGCATCTGACTCTTTTAGCTACTTGTTGGGTCTTTCAGAGGGCAGTCATGATAGGTCCCTTTTTGTAAGTACTCCATAGCCTTAGTAATAGTGTCAGGTCTTGATACCTCTCCTTGAACTGGATCCCACTTTAAACCTATCACTGGACCTTCTTTTCTTCAAGCTATTCACCATTTCTATCCCTGTAATTCTTTCAGACAGAAACAATTATGGGTCAGAGTTATGACTGTGAGATAGCACCTCCATCCCTCACTTGATATCCTGTCTTCCTTCAGGAGGTGGTCTCTGTAAGTTCCCTCTCTGTACTGTCAGGC
Source organism: Mus pahari (assembly GCF_900095145.1). Taxonomy (NCBI): domain Eukaryota; kingdom Metazoa; phylum Chordata; class Mammalia; order Rodentia; family Muridae; genus Mus; species Mus pahari. Next base: position 110,960,587 of record NC_034613.1, read on the forward strand.
ATTTCATCTAAGGTCTGTCCCTTTAAGTCCTGAGAGTCTCTCACCTCCCAGAGCTCTGGTGCATTCTGGAGGGTCCTCCCAACCTCCTATTTCCTGAGGTTGCCTGTTTACATTCTTTCTGCTGGTCCTCAGGGCTTTAGCCCTTTTCCTTCAACCAATACCAGATCAGGTTTTCCTAGCCCCCCAACCCCCCCCCCTCATCCACTTTCCCTCCTAGGTCCCTCTCTCCCTCCTCACTTGTGATTGCTTTCTTCTCACTCCCAAGTTGGACTGATGCATTCTTACTTGGGCACCTCAGTTTTTTTTTTTAACTTTTTGAGTTCTATGGACTGTATCTTGTGTATTTTATACTTTCTTTTTGGCTAATATCCACTTATTAGTGAGTACATACCATGCATGTCTTTTTGAATTTGAGTTACCTCACTGAGGATGATATTTTCTAGTTTCATCCATTTCCCTGCAAAACTAAGGATGTCCTTGTTCTTAATAGCTCAGTAGTATTCCATTGTGTAAATGAACCACATTTTCTGTATCCATTCTTCTGTCATGGGAAATCTAGGTTGTTTCCAGCTTCTGGCTATCACAAATAAGGCCGCTATGAACATAGCACAACATGTGCCCCTGTAGCATGGTGGGGCATCTTTTGGGTATATTCCTAAGAGTGGTATAAATGGGCCTTCAGGTAGATGCATTTCCATCTTTCTGAGGAACCTCCAGATTGATTTCCAGAGTGCTTGTATCAGTTTACAATCCCACCAGCAATGGAATAATGTTTCTCTTTCTCCAAATTCTCTCTAACGTGTGTTGTCAGGTTCAGTTAGCTTTCTTTACAGTCCAGTTCTATAAGCTGAGGAATGGCATCACCCACAGTGGCCTGGACCTCCCCACAGCAATTCTCAAGAAAATACTTCACCGACAGTCTATGAGGCATGTCTCAATTGTGGTTCTTTTCTCCTATGTCTGTAGTTTGCTGTTTTGTTGATGTTGTTGTTTGTTTTGTTTCCTTTCTGAAGTTATAGATATGTTTAATTAATGGTTAACATCTGATGATGCCATAAATATATGTGCATCTCCAGACTTATTAAAGTGTCTTTTTAATCTAAAGTTTAAAAATAATAGATTTTATTTCTCTATACTGTTTTAATATATGGGTTGGTGTACATGCATGTGAACACAAAGGACAAGGCTTGGTATGTATTCGTTTTCTGCAATCACTTAACCTTACGTTTTATTATTTTTTATTGAAACAGTTTTTTTTTTTTTTTTTTTGCAGTGTACCTGGATTATGGTTTCTCTCCCTCTACTCTGTGCAGTTCCTTCCTACTTCCCCTCATATCCAGACATAATGAAATAAAATAAAACAAAAACAAACACACTGGAATAAGACAAAATAAAGGAGGAAAGAGCCTTCGAAAAGACAAAGAACCAGGTGTAGACACAGGGACCCACTGGTTTCTAAACTTGGGAATCCCATAAAAACACAAAAGTAGAAGTTGTAATGTATACACAAATGACCTGTAGAATGAAAAAAGGACAAAAAAGTAAATGAGCAAAAGTAAAAAGATCAAGAAAATCCATGCCAGGAAGTTATGAGCCATATGACTCTAGTTTGTGTTAAACTGATGAAATTTATCCAGCCTACCAACATATAGCAAGAGTTGCTTTAATTCCTTGGACCTCTGGCAATGATAGATAATACCCCACAGAATGTCTAACAGAGGCATTTCACAGTTGTGTTTCTCTCCTCCTATGACTAGTTTTTTGTTTTGTTTTGTTTTGTTTCATTTTTGAAGTTATAGATCTGTTTAATAAATGGTAAACATAACTTGGTTTTGGTGATGATGCCATGAATTTATGTAGATGTTCATACATTTTGACCATGTTTTCCTAATTATGCATATTTTCAAGCCCCTTGCCCTAATTCTTCCTGTATTTAAACGTAAAGATCTGGAAGGTATTCAAATATCGACTGAACCCTTTTCTTCTCATGCTGCAACATTGAGTCTCTCTGCTTTCTACAGAGCAATGTTCCCTACAAAGTGGGGTTTATTTTGCTTCCTTCTATACTACCACAATTTAAGCTATCATCATCTCATATCTAGACCTGCTGCAGACCTAAATCTTAGCAGGTATGTGTGCCTTTTCTGTGCTGTTTTAAAAAATGATTCTACCTGCAGAATCCAGACACTTTATAGAAATAACATGCCTGAGTATGATGAGTGTGTCAATGCAAACTCTTCAAGATAAGTGGGTATATACAAACTTCCTCAAGGGTTTCCTATCCTTTAAAACACAAATCCAGAAACAATACTGAATCTTTCACATGTGAGGTCTTCCTGAGCTGGTCTTTTCACACATCTGTTACTCATATTTCTTACCAAGTTCCCCTTTACTGTCTGTACCCTGAAGATTTAGTTTCTTTTCATTCTTTCTCTGGTGCCATGGTTTTTACTGTGTCAGATTTCTACTTTCTTCCACTCCTCCATGGCTATTCCCCTCAGGATGCTGCTTACCTGCTACTTGTTGCTATCTCTTTACTCTATGATGCCTCGTTAACTTTCACATACTTGCTAATTTTAAATATATTTGATATTACTATGTAGAAACTTAGAACAAGACCCATGTCTTCTGAGCTCATGCATAATATATTTTCTTAAGAATGGAGCAACTTTAATGTTTCCTTACATGAATGTCCCTTGCTATCTGACAATCATGTCAGATTGTTTGAGTAGTGAGAATGAAGATAAGGTTTGTACTTACCACTGTATCTGCAACAGCTAGCCTAATTAATGCCAGGCTATACACAGACACTTTGCAGATGTAATTGTTGAGTAAAAGGACAAATTAACATCAGGTTTGCCTTACTGCTGTTACTAATCTCTAATCTCTTTTGAAAATTTTTAATAAATTTATTACTGGCATTGCTGGGGAGAGGGCAGCTTGCAGAAGTGACACAGCTGCTGGGACAGACTCCGGTTCTGGCTCCAGACATCCAGCATCTTTCCTGCCAGAGGAGAGGTGTCTGCCTGGGAGGGTTCTCACTGCCTGAGCTGGTAAGAGAGCCATCTTTGCTCTGGTGCATTGCCGGGGAGAGGGCGGCCTGCAGAAGCTACACAACTGCTGGGACAGACTCTGTTTTTGGCTCCAGACATCCTGCACCTTTCCGACCAGAGGAGAGGTGTTTGCCTAGGATGGTACTCAGTGCCTGAGCTGGTAAGAGAGCCATCTTTGCCATCTTTGCTCCAATGAGTTGCCAGGACAGGGCGGCCTGCAGAAGAAGAAGAGACACAGCTTCTAGGAAAGATCCCAATTCTGTCTCTAGAAATATGAGACCTTCCCTGCCAGAGGAGCAGTGTCTGCTGGGGAGGGCTTTCACTGCCTGAGCTGGTTGGGGAGCCATCTTTGCTCCTGTTCGCTTAGGCTCCAGTCTGCCCTGGTGAGAGTGTAGACCACAGAAGATACACAGCTTTAAGACAGACAGAAGCAACATAGCTTCTGGGACAGACCCTGTTTCAGGCTACAGACATTTGGGTACCTTCCTCCACAGAGGAAAGATGGCCATCTGTGAGGGTTCTGTCTGCCAGAGCAGGTGAGAGAGTCATATTGTGTCCAGGATCCCTCAATGGCTAGTCTGTGCAGGTGAGTGAATAAACTACAGAGGCAACACATCTTCTGGGACAGGCCCTGTTTAGGGCCTACATCTTCAGCCAGGAGGCAGATCTGAATGCCAGGACTCTGTGCACCTTCTCTGCTAGAGGAGACCTTGCCTACAGAGAGTAATCTGGCCACTGAGACTCAGGAGAGAGCTGGACTCCCAGGACTGCTGACAGAGGCTAACAGAATCACAGGAGGAACAAGCTCCAACCAGAGACAACTATAACAACTAATTCCAGAGATCACCAGATGGCAAAAGGCAAACTTAGGAATCTTACTAACAGAAACCAAGACCACTCACCATCATCAGAACCTAGCACTCCCACCTCAGTCAGTCCTGAATACCCCAACACACCTGAAAACTAAGAATCTGATATAAAACCATACCTCCTGATGATGGTAGAGGGCTTTACAAAGGGCCTTATTAAAGAAATGCAGGAGAACACTACTAAAGAGGTACAAGTCCTTAAAGAAAAACAGGAGAATACTTCTAAAGAGGTAGAAGTCCTTAAAGAGAGAGAGGAGAACAGAAACAAACAGGTGATGGAATTGAACAAAACTATCAAAGACCTAAATAGGGAAATAGAAACAATAAAGAAAACCCAAAATGTGACAACTCTGGAGATAGAAACCCTAGGAAAGAAATCAGGAGCCATAGATGTGAGCTTCAGCAATAGAATACAGGAGATAGATGAGAGAATCTCAGCTGCAGAAGATTCCAAAGAGAACATGGGCACAACAATCAAAGAAAATGCAAAATGCAAAAAGTTCCTAACTCAAAACATCCAGGAAATCCAGGACACAATGAGAAGACCAAACCTTCGGATAATAGGAGTAGATGAGAATGAAGATTTTCAACTTAAAGGGCCAGCAAATATCTTCAACAAAATTATAGAAGAAAACTTCCCGAACCTAAAGAAATAGATGCCCATGAACATAAAAGAAGCCTACAGAACTCCAAATAGACTGGACCAGAAAAGAAATTCCTCCCTACACAAAATAATCAGAACAACAAATGTACTANATAAAGATAGAATACTAAAAGTAGCAAGGGAAAGGGGCCCAGTAACATATGAAGGCAGGCCTATTAGAATTACACCAGACTTCTCACCAGAGAATATGAAATCCAGAAGATCCTGGACAGATGTTATACAGACCCTAAGAGAACACAAATGACAGTGCAGGCTACTTTACCCAGCAAAACTCTCAACTACCATAGATGGAGAAACCAAAGTATTCCATGACAAAACCAAATTCACACAATATCTATCCATGAATCAAGCACTTCAAAGGATAATAATGGGAAAGCAACAACAAAAGGACAGAAACTCCATCCTAGAAAAACCAAGAAAGTAATCTTTCAGCAAACCTAAAAGAAGATAGCCGCAAGAACAAAATCCCAACACTAAAAACAAAAATAACAGGAAGGAATTACTTTTCTTTAATTTCTCTTAACATCAATGGACTCAATTCACAAATAAAAAGACATAGACTAATAGACTGGCTACACAAAAGGGACCCAACATTTTACTGCTTACAGGAAACCCACCTCAGGGAAAAAGATAGACTCTACCTTAAATTGAAAGGCTGGAAAACAAGTTTCCAAGCAAATGGTCTGAAGAAAGGAGCTGGAGTAGCCATTCTAATATCAAATAAAATTTTCTTCCAACACAAAGTTATCAAAAAAGACAGGGAGGGGCACTCCATACTCATCAAAGGTAAAATCTACCAAGAGGAACTCTCAATTCTGAATATCTATGCTCCAAATAAAAGAGCAACCACATTCATTAAAAAAATTTAGTAAAGCTCAAAGCACACATTGCACCTCACACAATAATAGTGGAAGATTTCAAACACCCCACTCTCACCAATGGACAGATCCTGGAAACAGAAACTAAACAGAGACACATGGACACTAGCAGAAGTTATGAAACAAATGGATTTAATAGATATGTACAGAACATTTTATCCTAAAACAGAAGGATATACATTCTTCTCAGC